>NC_138560.1:8933752-9333752 GCF_964273705.1 Natrix helvetica
CAAGGTTAAAACTAACCAAGTGTAGGACATTGCGTGAATACACACAATCCCTAGATTTGTAAAAGTCCCGGTGAAACATGTTATAAACAACAAACTACCAGCCACTTGACTCATGCCCGAAGTAACTTAGTTTATTTAGTTTATTATTATCCCAACTTTCCTTTATACAACCTCAGGTAGCTCCTGCCTCGTATTTTCTCAAAACAACAACAACCCTGTGATGTGGGCTCACTGAGACGGAAGGATTGGCCCAGAGTCACCCAGCCAGTTTCCATGCCTAGGGACGGATTGGGGTTCACCGTTTACTGGTTTCTAGTCCAGTTCTTTAATTGTTAAAGCCGTGTTTCTCAACCATGGCAATTTGAGGACCAGGGAGTTGAATCCACAAATTTTAAATTTACCAAGGAGAATGGAATGGAAAGGAATGGAATAGGAATGGGAATGGGAATGGGAATGGGAATGGGAATGGGAATAGGAAACAATGGAATGGAATGGAATAGGAATAGGAGAAGAGTAGAGTAGGGTAGAGTAGAGTAGAGTAGAGTAGAGTAGAGTAGAGTAGAATAGAATAGAATAGAATAGAATAGAATAGAATAGAAGAATAGAGTAGAGTAGAGTAGAGTAGAGTAGAATAGAATAGAATAGAATAGAATAGTTGGAAGAGACCTCGGAGATCTTCCAGTCCAACCCCCTGCTCAGGCAGGAAACCCTACACAACTTCAGACAAATAATGAATTGGAATAGGAATAGGAATAGGAGTAGGAGTAGGCATAGGCATAGGCATAGGCATAGAATAGAATAGAATAGAATAGAATAGTTGGAAGAGACCTCGGAGATCTTCTAGTCCAACCCCCTGCTCAGGCAGGAAACCCTACACAACTTCAGACAAATAATGAAATGGAATAGGAGTAGGAGTAGGAGTAGGAGTAGAATAGAATAGAATAGAATAGAATAGAATAGAATAGAATAGTTGGAAGAGATCTCGGAGATCTTCTAGTCCAACCCCCTGCTCAGGCAGTTAACCCTACACAACTTCAGACAAATAATGAAATGGAGTAGGAGTAGGAGTAGGAGTAGGAGAGAAGAGAAGAGAAGAGAAGAGAAGAGAAGAGAAGAGAAGAGAAGAGAAGAGTTGGAAGAGACCTCGGAGATCTTCTAGTCCAACCCCCTGCTCAGGCAGGAAACCCTACACTACTTCAGACAAATGGTTATCCAATCTCTTCTTAAAAACATCCAGTGATGGAGCATTCACAACTTCTGGAGGCAAGCTGTTCCACTGATTAATTGTTCTAACTGTCAGGAAATTTCTCCTCAGTTCTAAGTTGCTTCTCTCCTTGATTAGTTTCCACCCATTGCTTCTTGTCCTGCCCTCAGGTTCTCGGGTAGAGAACAATCGTGCTAGAACAAACTGGCTCAGTTCCCCTGAGAATGTTTGGAGTCAATTCTAAAGACCAGATGAGATCTAGAAATGCTCTGAACCGATCCCACTCCTCTCCACTCGATTACTTTCCCTCTCCCCCACCAACCCCAACCCCTTACTCCACATTGGCCAGAGAATCTATCAAGCGAGCAGGACAGCATGCAAGCTGGGAACCCCTGGAAACACCGGTAAAACAAGGCATGATAGACGTTCCGTGCAGAGAAAGAGCCTGCTAGGTGGAGCACACAGCCAAAGGGTCACGAGGACTAGAACCCTGCCAGGACACTTTCGCCTGATTCTTGCCCGCCCTCTCCCACAATATCCATTTTTCTCCTAACCCTCCTCGTTTTAACACCTGGCAATATATTACCGTTATTTTTACATCGTTTTACGATAGACAGCCCGGTCTCGATTGGGTGTGAGTGGCTGGGGGGGGGGGGAGGCAGTTTTGCCTTCTCTCCGGATGGTAAACCATAAGCAAGCGCCTGTCACTTTCGTATCCCACAGCGTCCTGCACCACATTATGTGCAGCTATAACAATAACCGTAAAGATGATTGCAAAGCTACCCTCGGGGCCCACTTGAACCAAAAGGTTGGGTTGTAAATTGAAAAGAAAAGGAAAGTTGGGGGAAGAGATTTTTTTTAAAAAAAAAATCATCCTGGCTCACTCCCTCAACTGACCCAGGGCAGGGCTGATTCAGAGGGAGAGCCATCCGTCACTGGACGGAGTGACCTTTTGCACACATGTCTCACAAACTTTTCCCTAGATTTCTCTTCTTGCCCTTCCATGAGAGAAAGATACAGATTAACAGAGTTGGAAGGGACCTTGTAGGTCATCTAGTCCAACCCGCTGCCCAAGCAGGAGATCCTACACCATTTCTGACAGATGGCAGTCCAGTCTCTTCTTGAAAGCCTCCAGGGATGAAGCTCAGAACCAACCTGAAAGTTCTTGCCCCACCAACACCAATCTGCGCCCTCGTCCCATTCTTGGTCGCAGCCCTCTAATACACGTAGCCCTCAATTTACGTCCACAATTGAGCCCAATGTTTCTGTCACTAAGTGAGATATTTGCCCCATTTTATGACCTATGGTAAGACTGCACTTATGGTGAGACCACATGGTCAGTCCTAGAGAAGATCAACCCTGGCTGCTCTCTAGAAGGCCAGATCCTGAAGAGGAAACTCAAATACTTTGGCCACTTAATGAGAAGGAAGGACTCACTGGAGAAGAGCCTCATGCTGGGTAAATATTGAGGGCAAAAGAAGAAGGGGGTGGCAGAGAACGAGGTGGCTGGATGGAGTCACTGAAGCAGTCGGCCTGAGCTTAAATGGACTCCAGAGGATGGTAGAGGAGAGGAAGGCCTGGAGAAATGTTGTCCATGGGGTTGCAATGGGTCGCACACAACTTCTCAAGTAACTGACTAACTAAAGCCCACACCTAGAGTACTGCATCCACTTTTGGTCACCACAGTCTAAAAAAGATGTGGAGACTCTAGAAAGAGTGCAGAGAAGAGCAACCAGGATGATGAGGGGACTGGAGGCTAAAACATATGAAGAACGGTTGCAGGAACTGGGCATGGCTAGTCTAGTGAAAAGAAGGACCAGGATGACATGATAGCAATGTCCCAATATTTGAGGGGCTGCCACAGAGAGGAAGGAGTCAAACTATTTTCCAAAATACCTGCGTGCCAGACAAGGAACAATGGATGGAAACTGAACAAGGAGAGATTCAACCTGGAAATAAGGAGAAATTCTCCAACCGTGAGAACCATCAACCCATGGAACAGAAGTTGCCTTCGGACGTTGTGGGAGCTTCAAGAAGAGACTGGGCTGCCATCTATCAGAAATGGTGTAGGGTCTGCTTGGGTGGGGGGCTGGATTAGATGACTTACAATCTCCCTTCCAACTCTGTTCATTGGTATCTGTACCTCTCTTGCCACCATTGTTAAGTGTCTCGCTGCAGTTGTTATATTAGTAGCACGGTTCTTAAGCGAATCTGGTTTCCCTATTGTCCGAACGTCACCAAAGATGATGACGTGACTCCGGGACAATGAAATGAACATAAATGTCAGTCAGTTGTCAAAGCATCTGAATGTCAAATCACGTGACTGTGGGGATGCTGCGACGGTGATGAGCGTGGAAAAACAGCCTTACATCACTTTTCTTTCGGTGCCATTGTAACTCTGAACGGTCACTAAACGAACTGTTGTAAGCGGAGAGCGACCTGTAATGTTTTTCAGGAAAGGCACGTTCCATCCTGTAGCCCCATTCTCTCTCTCTCTCTTTCTCTCTCTCTCTCTCTCTCTCTCACACACACACACACACACACACCAGGGGTGGGTTCCAGCTTCTGTTACTGCCGGTTTGCTCAGGGACATGCTTTGTGCACGCTTGATGCACGCTATGTCCGCATGTGCAGTAGTAAAATAATTTACTAAAAAGTAGTAAAAAAATGCTTCTGCATAAGCACAGAAGCAAAAAACAAGATGGCGGCTCCTACAGCGGCGCCGATAGAATTGGTTCGGGAGCGTGGCCGGCCGAGTTACTACTTACTCAGCCGAACCGGTAGGAACCCACCTCTGACACACACATACAAATCAGGATTCCTTCTTTTTCTTTTTAATTTTGCCTGTTTCTCCTCTCCCTCCTCCCCACCCTCTGAATCGCCAGCAGCGATGGCTGCGAGGCCCGTGGAGGAGGGGACACCCCATCTGGAGCAGTCCTGTTCCCTGTCTTCCCCACAGCGAGGACAGTTCTCGGCCATGCTGCTCCAGCATGGGAAGCAGATGGGGGACCAGGCAGGCACACACCGTCCATCACGCCGGCTGTCATCCGTCTATGGAGGCATTCGACAGGGAGCAGGCCACCAGCAAAGCGGACGAGGGAGGGAATGACCCACCTGAATGCTGGAGCAGAGCCGAAGGAGAGAAGGCAAGGGGAGCCTGGTGTGTGTGCCCTACGGTTTCTCCGGGAGTTTCTTTCTCTTCCAGAAAAGCATTCCTTTGTCTATTCTTCTCCGAAGGATTGAGGATTTCTTTTCCTCTTTTCTCTGAGCAGTGTTTTTGATCCTCCTTTATCTGAAAGAGAGCAGATTCCATTTTTTTAATTACATGTAATCTTGTTTAATTGAATTATCTAAGAACCTGGAACTGGTTAGGAGACAGTAATTATGCCTTGGTGGTACATAATTAATAAGTTTAAAGCAAGTGAGGTGAAATTCAGATTCGGCGTTATCGTCACATTTATGTCTCTTCCTCCTCTCCCTCCTCCTTCTCCTCCTCCTTCCTCTCCTTCTGCTTCTCTTTCTTATTCTCCTTCTGCTTCTCTTTCTTATTCTCCTTCTACCGTACTCCTTTCTTCTCCTTCTCCTTTTTTTCCTCCTCCTTCTCTTTCTGTGACTCCTCCTTTTTTTTACTTAAGTCAATTGAAACTTGGAATGAAGTCATATTGAAGGATCAAGGCATTATCGTAGCATTTATGTCTCTTCCTCCTCCCTTCTCCTCTTCCTCCTTCTCCTTCTGCTTCTCTTTCTTATGCTTCTACAGTGCTCCTTTCTTCTCCTTTTTTCCTCTTTCTTCTCTTTCTAAGACTCCTTTTTTTACTTGTCAATTGAAACTTGGAATGGAGTCATAGTGAAGGATCAAGGCATTATCGTAACTTTTATGTCTCTTCCTCCTCCACTCCTCCTTCTCCTCCTCCTTCCTCTGCTTCTCTTTATTATTCTCCTTCTACCATTCTCCTTTCTTCTCCTTTTTTTCCTCCTTCTTCTGTTTCTATGACTCCTTTTTTTTTACTTAAGTCAATTGAAACTCAGAATGAAGCGATCTTGAAGGAGCAAGGCCTGTCCATTTCCCTGTTGGCCCACCTGTCCATCAGAAGGCTACCATTCTTCAGACCAAGCAGAACATGGCCCAAGGAAGAAGGCAGCAAAAGAACTACAGACATTGGAAAATGGACCAGAATTCACACAGCCCAAATCCTCCCAGTGCATCTCTAGAGTGGACAACCATCCAGAATGATGCTCACAACTCAATCCTACGTATCCTTCCCATGTTCTGGCCATGTGACCCAGAGCAAAGTCATGAGTAAGTCATTATCCTCAACACCTTTCCCTAACTTTCACAATCTAGAACAGGGGTGTCAAACTCAATTTCATTGAAGGCCACATCAGGGTTATGTTTGACCTTGGAGGGCCAGGATGGGCATGGATGGGGTGGGCATGGCCAGCATGACATCACTTGTGTTGGAGGGCACCTATAGTGGTCCAAGCGCTCTGCCAGCGAAAAGGGGCTCCAGAGCTCCGTTTTCGGTTTGCAACGGCCTCCTGCAACCCTCTTCCAGCAAAAATGGAGCTTGGGGGGTGGGGGCCCTACCGAGCTCTGTTTTGGGCTGGCATAGCCTCCTGCTGTCAGGGTTCCAAATAATACACCCATAGCAATCAAAACTCCAAAGCAGGTGGATTCCACAAAGAATAGATTTATTGGACGTCATATTGGCACGGCCTGGTAAAAACTGTCTCTAAATATTCCCGCGGTTTTCACCTAGTTAAAAGTAAAAGTTATTTCACTTTCTCCAAACAATCAGTCACATGGTCCAATCAGGATACAGTCCAGTTGCTAGATGACTCCAGTTCTCTCCTTATGGACAGCTGGAGAAAATGTCCTTGGTTCCCAAGAGAAAGTATTTTATTTTGGCTACAGCACCCCAGCTATCTCTACTTTCCCCCTCCCTCTCCCACAGCTCCAGCTGTGGCAGCACTGAAGCTCCAAAATGGCCACAACCAGGTCAGATTCAGGGTTGGTTCAACCTTCTGCCAGAAAAAAATGGAGCTCCATTTTTGCTGGCAGAGGAAGAGTGGGCCAGACCTTCGCTGTTTCCAGGGCAGCCTCGCCAGCCAGATGTAAGCACCCCCCAGCTGGATCCGGCCCCCGGAGTTTGAATCCGTGATCTAGAACAACTATTCCTCAACTTTGGCAACTTTAAGAGGTATGAACTTCAACCAGAGGTGGTATTCAACAGGTTCTGGAGAACCATTCGTGGAAATTTTAAGAAGGTCAGAGAACCAATAAATACCATCTCTGACTGGTCGCGCCCCCATCTATTCTCTGCCTCCTGAGTCCCAGCTGATCAGGAGGGAATGGAGATTTTATAGTATCCTTCCCCTGCCACGCCCACCAAGCCACACCCACCAAGCCACGCCCACAGAATTGGTAGTAAAAAAAATGAATCCCACCACTGACTTCATCTCCCAGAATTCCCCAGCCAGTACAGCTGACTGAATAATTCTGGGAGCTGAAATCTGTACCCTTTAAAAAGTCGCCAACGTTGAGAAATGCTGATCTGAGCCTCCTGAGTTGCTCACCATTTGTGATCAGAAAAAGTCTCCAAAGAAAAGATCCCTCGGGATGTCTTCTTCCGTGATCTAAGAGAAGCGTAGGAAGAAAATGAAGGCCGCCATGAAAAAGCAGGACATTCCCACACACTCTTGAGCCACCTGCTTAGTATATAAGCACCGCACTCCATCCCCCTCCTTCCAAAGAAATTTTTGGAAAGCAATTTGCTTTCTTCACATGAGAACATTCAAGGGGGCAAGGAAAATGCGAGAGAATGAATTCCACCTGGCATGAATGGAAAGCATGCTGAGACATATAAAATAAGTGGCCTTGTCCAGATCTGTGTCACACACAGGTTTTTCTACAATCCTTTCAGGAATGAATCTGGCAACAGAGTGGCCTGCATTGAATTAAACTCATCCGCCTGCGCCTTTTCTCCACTTTTAAAAATGTCCTCCCATGTGTGAGTAGGAAAAGGTTCTACCAGTAGGCCAGCTATGCTGGTTATTTGTGGTCCTTATTGCAGGTTGGGAAGCATTAGAAAAATCCTAATAGGGTGTGTGGGGGTGGGTGGGTGTCATATTCTACAATATCTTGCCCAATTTGGCAGTTTTTGCATCTTGGATGAGATGTTGTAATTAGCAAGCAACTTGGGTCACCCAAAAGAGATAGCTACCTGCTGTGGCCTGCCAGTTGCCAGCAGAGCTGGCAGCAGATTCGGACAGTGAGGAGGTTGGGGAGGAACATGGGCCAGTCCTGGAGTCTAGGGAAGGCTCTGATGAGGGCTCTGTGTCAGAGGCAGAGAGGGGGCCAGAGCCATCTGACAGTTATCAGCTGCCTTCGGAGTCAGACATCAGTGAGGCAGAGGAACAGCTGGAGCCTGTTCCCAGTGTGCGTATGCGCAGAGTTGCCAGACGAAGGGAACAGCTAAAGAACAGGGGTCGACCGGGATACTGCAACCATCATAAATATGAGTTAGTGGCCATGCATCTGAATTTTGATCACCTGACCATGGGAGTGCTGCAACGGTTGTAAGTGTGAAAAATGGTCACAAGTCACTTTTTTCAGTGCCGTTATAACTTGGACCGGTCATTAAACAAACTGTTGTAAGTCGAGGACTACCTGTACAAGTTGAGGCCAGATCATTTTTAGACCTTTTGTGTGTGGTGTTATTTTATTCAAATAATGTAAATACATAAATATGGTGGGTTTTTTTTTAAAGACTTGGGAAAGGTCATAGGAAGATTTTTCACCAATGCCCAGATGGTTAAAATCACACCCCACCAAAATCTAGAAACGAAGTGGGCACATTCCACTGACATGATTTCATCACACTCCTAGGGAGGGACACTGTGAAATTTTAGGGCTGACAACCATTTGTCACTCATTTCCATTCCAAACTTATTTTGGCAAAACTAACCCAAAATCATGCTGCTCAAAAAAAAATTAAAAACCCATCATGTTGCTGCAAAACTTTACTGTTCCCATTGCCATTGCTGCAGATTTGCTCCAGACGTGGTATTCAGCAGGTTCTGACCGATTCTGGAGAACCGGTAGCGGAAATTTTGAGTAGTTCGGAGAACCGGTAAATACCACCTCTGGCTGGCCCCGCCCCCATCTGTTCTCTTCCTCCCGAGTCCCCGCTGATCGGGAGGAAATGGGGATTTTGTAGTAACCCTGCCACGCCCATCAAACCATGCCCACCAAGTAATGCCACGCCCACCAAGCTACGCCCACAGAGCCTGCACTAAAAAAAATTGAATCCTACTGCTGATTTCCTTGCTGTCGTTTAAATCCTCAGCACATGCCAAATCATCTTTACCCATGCCAGAAACTATGGGAGATGTCAAGCATTTGACAACATAAAACATTTATGATCATTCAATCACCGTAGCGCCTTTGATGAATGTCCCTTACCACTTTTTTAGCCATTTAACACGCGTGCATCTGTCACTGAAATAGCTAGCCGTGTGGTCTGTTCTTTATCCTTGTTTAATTAGACTGGCTACCCCTTTCTCTTCTCTTGATATCTTTTCAAATCCTCAATCAACATTCCTCCTAATTAAAAGATTAAAGAAATGGATGAACAAATGACACTGGAAGATTTTGGGTGTCTTAGAGGCAGTGGTGGGATTCAAATCTTTTTACTACCGATTCTGTGGGCGTGGCTTAGTGGGCGTAGCAGGGGAAGGTTACTGCAAAATCCCCATTACTCCCCGATCAGCTGGGACTCAGGAGGCAGAGAATAGATGGGGGCAGGGGCAGCCAGAGGTGGTATTTACCGGTTCTCTGAACTACCACATTTTTCAGAGTATAAGATGCACCTTTTTCCCTCAAAAAAGAGGCTGAAAATCTGGGTGCATCTTATACACTGAATACAGCATTTTTTGCCTCCCAAAACCCCACCCCCTTCACCAAAATGGCCGTGCATAGCCTTTAGGAGGCTTCCAGAGTGCTCCTGGGGGCTGGGGAGGGCAGAAATGAGTGAAAAACTGGCCTTTTTTGCTCAATTTTGCCCCTCCTATCCCTCCAGGAGCAGTCTACAAGCCTCCTAAAGGCTATGCATGCAATTCTTCTGACAAAAAATTGGACCGTTTTGGAGAGGTCTGCAGAGTGCAAAACTTTTTTAAAAAATTTGCCTCTTCAAAACCTTACTGCATCTTATACTCCGGTGCGTCTTATACTCCGAAAAATATGGTACTCAAAATTTATGCTACCGGTTCTACAGAACTGGTCAGAACCTGCTGAATACCACCTCTTCTAGGGCCTTGGCTACTTAGAAAGTATCGATAACCAAACTAGAGGTAGTCCTCAATTTACAACAGTTTCATTTAGTGACCATTTGAAGTGAGAAAGTGACTTCCAACCATTTTTCACGCTTATGACTGTCGCAGCCTCCTCGTGGTCACCTGATCAAAATTCAGTCGCTTGGCCACTGGCTCATATTGATAACGATTGTCGTGTCCCGGGGTCATCTTTTGCGACCTTCTGACCTGCAGAATCAATGGGCAGGGCAGATTCACTTAACAACCATAGCAAGAAAATGTTGTAAAATGAGGCCAAATTCACCAAACAAACGTTCTCTTTAGCAACAGAAATTCTGGGGCTCCATTGTGGTCGTAAGTGGAGGACTACCCCTTTAGTTGTGTGTGTTTGAGCAGCCAGTCTGTTCAACACACCTGCAAGAAGCACAATAGCATCCTTTGCAATGGAAAAATCTTCTCTCCCGTGAGATGCGCAAGTTATTATTGTCTGGAAAATTGAGCTTTAATTAGCAATTCGTTAACATGCTGTTTATTTTTCCATTGCTTGTGCTTCTCTCTTCCTTCTACAGCTGCCGTCCGGCCCAGAACTTCAACTTCATTCATGGCACTAAGATTATATCCCACCGGAGATAATTAGGGCTTTGGCTTTACCTTCTTCCTTCCATGAGCTCACCCTACAATTCCCCTGAGCTTTGTACAAAGCTGGCAAGTGAAGGTGGGCAGTTGCAATGGAGCACCTGCACGCCACGGAAGTCACCCGGCACCCGTTGGCTCACCAGCTCCTTGACTCGGTCTGTACATCATCCGGATGCAGTGATTTCCCTGCCCAGTGTTCAAACTCTGGATAATCCAGGGGTTTGTTTTCATGCAAGGCAAATGATCACTAGCTCATTGCACTCCAGATGAGCACTTTCGGGACTATGTTGCTTTTGTGTTGTGAAAAATAAATGTGCCGAAATTACCAGGAATTTAGGATAAAACTGGTGTCGCCTCCTGCCTTTTCTTTTCCTTCCTTCCTTCCTTCCTTCCTTCCTTCCTTCCTTCATTCATTCATTCATTGTTCTGTCCCTCCATCTTTCCCTCCTCCCCTTCATCCCTTCCTTCTTTCCTTCCTTCCTCCTTCCCTTCCCCTTCCTTCCTTCCTCCCTCCCTCTCATTCTCTTTCTGCCTTCCCTTCATTCCTCCTTCCCTTCTTCCCTTCCTTCCTCCCTCACTCCCTTTCTTCCTCCCTCCCACTCCATCCCTCCCTGCCTTCCCTTCATCCCTCCCTTCCTTCCTCCTTCCTTTCTCCTTCCTCCTTCCCTCTCATCCTCCCTGCCTTCCCTTCCTTCCATCTTCCCTTCCTTCCTTCTTCCCTTCTCCTCCCTCCCTCCCTGCCTTCCCTTCATTCCTTCTTCCCTTCCTTCCTTCTTCCCTTCTCCTCTCTCCCTCCCTGCCTTCCCTTCATTCCTTCTTCCCTTCCTTCCTTCTTCCCTTCTCCTCCCTCCCTCTCTCCCTCCCTGCCTTCCCTTCATTCCTTCTTCCCTTCCTTCCTTCTTCCCTTCTCCTCCCTCCCTCCCTCCCTCTCTCCCTCCCTGCCTTCCCTTCATTCCTTCTTCCCTTCTTCCCTTCCTCCCCTCCCTGCCACTCCCCTTCCCTTTTCCTCCCTCCATTCCTTCTTTTGTCTTTAGCACTTAGCCAAAATGCAATCTCACCACCAGTTTGCAATAATCTTCAATAATCAAACATGTGCCATCAACAATTTAACATGGCAGAGTAAAAATCTAGAATAAAAGCATGAAAACAGATGGTGCAACCCTAACCAATTAACAGTAATAAATGATGATGATGAGGATGATGCTGATGATAATTCCACCCAGTAAATTTGGACAATCACTCGATGACATTCCAGAATATAATTGGATGTTCTCTACAGTTTTATCTGGCGCACAGGCTCTGTTCTTGCTTGCTGACACGTACATTTCATGAGTTACCAGGCCAAAGACCTACTTCTCCGAAAGGAAGAGCATGTAGACCAGTCAGCTTACAAAATCCGTGATTGACATTGTCATTATTTGCTTGTGCCTATTCCAACATCACTTAAAAAGCGAAAGCTGTGCATATTAATTTGGCAATGTGTGAATTCCCCTATTCATGCTGTCACTTTGCATGCTTTCCCTGCTAAATATATGCACGGTGTATAATTACCCTCTTACACTGGTTTTACCGTTGCGTTGCTTCCACTCCATGGCTGACATTCACCTACTTTTGAATTGGCCTGAAAAAAAAAAAGGCAAGGCGGTTGGCTGGGGGCAGCGGATGGGACAGGCTTCGCTTCGGTGGAAGTGCAACGTTTGTCGCTCTCTGTTCAAAGGGGCATCTTTTTAATAAGTGTACAGAGAGTTCCAGCTTCAAAGATTTGGCGAAGGAGAAAAAAGATGCCTTAGGATCTCTATCACTACACGCAACACGGCAAGCAGCACAAAAAAACGCTACAAAATCGACCCCCCCCCTCTTCGCCTTCTTTTCGGTTTTCAGCCATGGGGCCTGACGCACTTCTTCTAAGTCCCCAAACGTTCAGCCTTTTAAAAAAAACTTAAAATTAAAATAAATGAAGGTATTGCCTTTTGAAATGATTATCTTGAGTTTTCTCAAGGTCAACAAGACGAACTAAGAGAGTCTCCTCCGCAGCAGATTCCCGCTCCCTGGGATCAAAACACTGAAGGAAAGCAGGGGAAGAATTCTACCGTTGCAAACGTTTCGACACATTTAGAAGATCGGGGGGGGGGGGATTATCAAACTTCAAACAATTGATTTACGGGAATGAGTCTGTGGCATGGGCTTGTGAGAAGTGAGAGGCGAGCGATAAAGGTCAGAGGGTGGGTTGGAATTTCCAGGCTCAAAGCAAAGCAAACAAGATTAGCTTCACTCAGAAACAGGCTGGTTTCTCAAAACTTTGGATAGCTCTCCCTTGCAAAACCAGCTGGGCTCCTGTTTTCTTTTAACAGTTAAACACAACCGCCGTGTCACGTTTGATGTGATTGTGAACATTGCACAGGAGATGAGACATAGGTCGGAAACTCTCAGGGTTTGTTAAGGAGAACTTAGGAACTGCTTCAGGGGTGAAATTCAGCAGGTTCTGACAGGTTCCGGAGAACCGGTAGCGGAGATTTTGAGTAGTTCGGAGAACCAACAAATGCCACCTCTGGCTGGCCCCAGAGTGGCGAGGGAATGGAGATTTTGCAGTTGAATTTTGCACCCATTTTACAACTTTCCTTGCTGCAGTTGTTAAGTTAGTAGCACCGTTGTTAAGTGAATCTGGGCTCCCCGTGGACTTTTGCTTTCAGAAGGTCACCAAAGGAGATCACATGACCCACCCCCACCCACCCGGGGGACACCGCCACCATCATAAATGTGAGCCAGTTGCCAAGCGTCTGAATTTGGAGGGTGAAAAAGGGTCATGAGTCACTTTTGTCAATGCTGTTGTAGATTTGAACAGTCACTAAATGAACTATTGCAAGTCATGGACTACCTATAGCAGGGGTGTCAAACTCGATTTCATTGAGGGCCGCATCAGGGTTGTGTTTGACCTTGGGAGGCCAGGGTGGGCGTGGCTAGCTCGACATCACTCCCAAGCTCCGTTTTAGGCTGCAACAGCCTCCTGCAACCCTCTGCTAGGGAAAACGGAGCTCGGGAGGGGCTGCAGGCGGCCCTCCCGAGCTCTGTTTTCGCTGGCAGACGCATCGCAGACCACTCCTTTGCTGTTTCCAGGATGTCCAAATGGGCCAGATTTAAGCCCCTCACAGGCCGGATCCAGCCCCCGGGCCTTGAGTTTGACACCCCTGACCTATAGAATACCAAGTAAACTAAGTCTGACTCCTAAATGGACCAGATACAACTATTTTTTATTAAGTAATAAATGTAGTTTTTGGCTATTGGCATGAAACATGACGTCCTTTCCAGGGGTGGGTTGCTCTCGGCATTACTGCCAGTTCAGTGTGCACAAAATAATTTCACACGTGTGCTTCTCACACACACACACACACACACACACACACACACTGGACACACGCGGAGTGAATTTGCACAAAATTAGGTCTGTGCATGTGCAAAACGTTTAAAAAGGGGAAAAAATACATTTGTGCAATTACAATTGTTCTGTGCATACGCAGAACTGAAAATCAAACTGTAGGAGAACCAGTGTGGTGGGGGTGGCAGGCCTGGGTCTCTACCGGTTCCAGCAAACTTGGCTGCCAAACCGTTACCGGTTCGGCTGAACCGGTCGGAACCCACCTCTGGCCCTTTCCCCAGGATACATCTTCCTCCCTACCTCTCCATTTTTGACTCTTAAGGTGTGATTCCAAAAGAGTTGTGCATGCATTTCAATTTTTTTTTAATGCACCAGTTTCTTTTTAAAAAGAAACAGAGTGATTATGTGTGTAATGATGGCTAGAGAGGCTTCAAATCCAATTTAGGAAGATCATTGGTACATGTGCCAAGGCTCAGCATGGCTTAAAACCTCAGAATTTTTTTTTATGAAGGCTCAAACCAGACTGCGACATTATTTTTGTGCTATGGCAGTTGAGCATTAGACTCAACATAGCAAGACTTAGGTTTCTATCTCTACACAACCCAGAAGCTCTCTGGTCTATGATAGGCCAACCACTAGCAGTCTATCTTAACTTAGCCCAGCAAGTTATTACGATGATACGAAGAAGTGATTGTGGCCAGACACACACACACTAGCCTAACAATGCTTAGCTTCATTTATTTTAATCTTGGTTAAGGTGCTTTGGTTTGAAGCGTAGTGGATGAGAAAAATCATCCCGTTTGGTTAAGTAATGGTTCAATGTGTTGTGTGAATCTCCCAAAGTTTTTAAATGCGCTAGTCAGATTAATTACATTCAGGTAGTCCTCAATTTACAACTGGTTCCTCAATTACCATCGGAAGTTACGGCAATGGCAATAGCAATAGCGCTTAGACTTATATACCGCTTCACAGCGCTTTACAGCCCTCTCTAAGCGGTTTACAGAGTCAGCCTCTTGCCCCCAACAATCTGGGTCCTCATTTTACCCACCTCGGAAGGATGGAAGCCTGAGTCAACCTGGAGCCTGGTGAGATTCGATCTGCCAAACTGCAAGCAGCCGGCAAGCAGCAGAAGGAGCCTGCAGTACTGCATTCGAAACACTGCGCCACCACGGCTCATAAAAGTTTTGGGCAAACGCACAAAAGCGACTTAACAACTGTTTTTGAAATTACGACGGCTGCAAATCCCACCCCCACGGTCGCATTTTGGATGTTTGGCCATCATTTCAGCTTTACAGTTTTTTTGCAGCACTGCAGTCAGGTGACCACAATTTACAAAACAATTCCTATCCTGACCAACCACAACCAGCTTCTGTTCAACTGCAGGGTAGTTCCATTGGTTGATGGTTCCCACTGACAGAAAATTTCTCCTTAGTTCTGGTTGAATCTCTCTTTGATCAGTTTCCATCCATTATTCCTTGTCTGCCCTTTGAGTGCCTTGGAAAGTAGCTTGACCCCATCCTCTCTTGTGGCAGCCCCTCAAATATTGGAAGACTGCTATCATGTCTCCCCTGGTCCTTCTCTTCACTAGACTAGCCATGCCCAGTTCCTGCAACCGTTCGTCGTATGGCATCGGTCTCATGGCATTTAAGCTTAAGCCCAGAAGATGAGTCCTCTCAGGTAGGTTTCTTGGCCAGATGGAATTGGCAGAAGAAAGAAAGACACAACCACCTGCCACGTCCAGCCCAGCCTTTCACTATCCCATCTTTAAAAACCATCAAGCTGCTATACGAAACTAAAAGAAAAAACACTTGGCTGGCTGGGGGACAAGGTTTGATGCATCCTTTGGGAAAAAAACACAGCAACTTGTTGACACGGGAGAATTTGAGAACAATCTGCCCCGGATCATAAATCTCTTGATTTCTGGAAGTTTTTCTTGTTCGCTTATAAACCCCTCCGGGGCTTTGCGGGAAGGACGAGTCCCCGGGAAATAAATAATTAATCGTATTCATAATAATATTCTGAGCTCGCTCCTCTGCAGACCACACATTCTTCTCCGTTCCCGAGGGAATCGGCAAAAAGGCTGTTCTGTTTTCCCAGACCGTGCCTCCCTCTGCTCTTTTCTCGCTACAGGGTGATTTGGAAAAGCCAAGTTGGGAGTGTCCAGGTGCAGGCAGGCTGCCAGGTGCCAAGACCACGGCATCAATCTGACTTACCGTATTTTTCCAAGTATAAGACGCATCTTTTTCCCTCAAAAAAAAGAGAGTGAAAATCTGGGGGCGTCCTGAAATCCCACCCCCTTTACAAAAATGGCCGTGCATAGCCTTTAGGAGACTTCCAGTGTGCTCCGGAGGGCTGTGGAGGGCAACAATGAGTAGAAAATGGACTGGTTTTTGTTCACACACACACCAGCCCCAAGGAGCACTCTAGAAGCTTCCTAAAGGCTATGCATGACCTTTTTGTGATAACAACAGAGCCGTTTTCGCGAAAAACGGGCCATTTTTGGGGAGGTCTGCAGAGTGCAAAAGCTTTTAGAAAAATTTGCCTCTTCAAAATATTGGTGCGTCTAATACTCTGAAAAATACGGTAAGTCCAGGTGTTGCTAGTGGAACTATAGCCGGATTTCTCATCCATCCATCCCTGATCCCAGCAACCTTGATCTTGACAAATAAAAACAAAAAAAACCCATCCCCAAAACCACCCCCTGCACCCCATTCTGCTCTTCTCACACCATTTGGTAAGAAAGGATCCAGCCCAGCAATAAAAAAAAAACCCCATCTGAAAAATCTGTTGGAATTCCCAGGCCAGCCGTTGCAAGCGCTGGGCCCAAGCCTGCTCTCTCCTGCTGGGCTTCTATTGAGAGAATACAGAAGGGGGGGAAGAGGGGGAGGAAAGGAGACAAAATCAGAAAAGGCTGCGTGAAAAAGGCCCAAACTCCACCCTCCCCGCCAACTTTGTTTGAAGGCATCTCTTTTTGCAACCCGTCAGAGGAGGAGAAGAGGAAGCTGAGAGCTGCGTCCTGCCGCCAGCCAGCCTTGGAAACATGTGGCTGTTCTCCCACCAGAACCCAGGCTGAATGCTCCGCAGTCCAGCTGCCGTCAAACAGCCGCTAGAGCCATCCGACGGGGTGGCTGGGAGTGGGGACATCAAAGGCCTGAGGAGGTGGGAGCTGGTCCTGCATAGGAAGAAGGTTCTGGGGGAGGTTTGAGAATCCCAGCACCTGGGGAAGGGAGGCCCCAAAACTGTCCTCGCTGACCAGGTGCAAGATCTTCCCTTATGGTCCTATATTGGGGAGGGGGGGAGAAGCAGGAGGGGGGTAACAACTCAAGAGTTGAACGAGCCAAGAGTTTTGTCCCTGCTAAAAGAGAACCGCGGAAGGGATTTGCACAGCTGCTGTGCTTCTCAGCACCTTCGCCACAAGTCAGAGATCAAAAGGGAAGGGAATTGAATGACTTCGCCTTGCAAGCAACAGAGCCCTGGGAAAACTAAGTGGGCAATGCTTTCCTGAAATATCAATATGTACCCAGGTGCATTGCCATTCATTTGGATTCAGTCCTGCCTTTGGGGAAGTTTATAGAGATTACATTTCTGGCTTTGGTTTCTGCCCTTCGGTGGATGGGCACCTGCAAATATACCTTGCTTGGGTGCACACAGCTACCTCTCCAGAAGCTGAACATTGATGCATGGCTCTGGCTGTCACTATAAATATACCCACATCTATTATGAGACTAAACTTGACATCGTGCATAAATGCAGCTGCCAAATTAGTAACTGACCTGGTAAAGTGCATTGTGTGAATAGAATCGCTTGTTACAGACCCTGGGAGAAGCCCTTCTGTGGCTGGCTTTCTTTTCAAGGGAAGCAAAGACATTTATGAACACACACTGCCTCCAAAGGCAACATGGGAACCACTTACAGAGTACTTAAAATCTGCGTTTCTCAAACCTGGCTATTTTTAAGGTGTGGGGACTTCAACCCCCAGAATTCCCCAGCCCTCGCGCTGGCTGGGGATCCCTGGGAGCTGAAGTCCAAACAGCTTAGAATTGCCACGTTTTTGAGAAACGCCGATTTAAACAAACGCAACATGCAGTCAATACGAAGGTGCCCTTCCTGTCGCCAATGAGGATTTTGGTTCAGCAGATATATTCCCAGTGTGCCCAGAGGGAGAAATATCGGCCTCTACCTAGGATCGAACTCACAGAAATACCTTCTTCAATAAAGGCTTGAATTCAGGATTTCATTCCTTGCTTGCCGTTCATCCTCTGGCAGAGGATAACCTTGACTGCTCGGTGCACACGCCAGTGTCCTCTTGCACACGTACACTTTAATCTCTAAATCTTCAGGATATTCTTTTCAAATCCTCTTGGGCTGGATCTGGTGTCTGTTTTGTCTTGACGCTTCCTCACTACTGCCACTCCCCAGCCAGCTGCAATGCTCACTTTGAATTCTTACTTACATACATAAAAAAAGAAAAGAAAAGGATCCCTGCATTTACAAACACAGACACGCACACATGTAGGACCTGCTTTACCTGCCATCTGCCAATGGCAAACGTAAATGCTGCTCAGTCAGAGGCAGGCTTGCTAACACATGTGGGCGATTTAAGAGGTAAAGATGTTGAAGCTTTCAGCCAATATTCCTGGTCAGCTTAATCTGCATCACACAAAAGGGAAACAAAAGTGGCAGCAAACTCTTTAAATGTCTTCCTCCCACCCTTTCATCGGCAATCTGCAATCTATTTAGAGGGCTTGTGACGTGGACTTAATTCCCACGGCGTCAGGTTCCTAGTGGCCCTTGGTAAGAATAAATGTTATTTTTTTTTATTCTGCCTTTATTTCTTCATAAGTAACCGAAGGTGGTGAACGTGCATGGTACTCCTTCATTCTCTTCTTTCCCCCCAAAACAACAACCCTGAGAGGTGGGTCGAGCTGAGAAAGAGTGATGGCCCAAGGTCACCCAGCTAGGCTTCATGCCTAAAGCAGGACTAGAACTCATTGTCTCCTGATGATTGGTCCAGTCGCCCAATTGGCTTTCATTCCTAAAACAGGACTAGAAGTCACTGTCCCCTGGTGATTGGTCCAGTCACCTAACTGGCTTTCATTCCTAAGACAGGACTAGAACTCACTGTTTCCTGGTGATCGGTCCAGTTGCCCAACTGGCTTTCATCCCTAAGACAGGACTAGAACTCACTGTCCCCTGGTGATTGGTCCAGTCACCTAACTGGCTTTCATACCTAAGACAGGACTAGAACTCACTGTCTCCTGGTGATTGGTCCAATCACCCATCTGGATTTCATCCCTAAGACAGGACTAGAACTCACTGTCCCCTGGTTCCTAGACCAGTACTTTAACCACTACACCAAACTGGTTCTTTCTAGCACAACTGCATTTCTCAGCGAGGAGGAGGGGATTAAAAACTCTTCTGCATTCTGAGAGGCTAGGACTTAAGGCCATGCTGGCTGGGGAATGCTGGAATTGAAGTCCACACATCTTCAAGTAGCCAAGGTTGAGAAAAACCAGGCTGAAGACTCAGTCGTTTTGATTATGGACTACTAGGTGGAAGATCTGGTTTGGACAAAACTCAACAGCACTTTTTTGTATGTGGCTGTTGATCAAAATAGGATCGCCAACATGATCGCCAATGTCCGATGACGGATATGGCACAAGATGATGATGATGATGATTTGGGTCCCATTTATGCAAGATGTTAAGACGGTGACATCTCTGGGGTCTGGAGGTCTAGAAAAGTCTGCTGGGCCAGCCTGAAGAGACCCAAAACAGTTGAGGGGCACAGGACCTAATGCAATTACTGTAACATGCTGGAGGGGGACAATACAATACAATACAATAGCAGAGTTGGAAGGGACCTTGGAGGTCTTCTAGTCCAACCCCGTCTAGACAGGAAACCCCATACCGTTCCAGACAAATGGCTATCCAACATCTTCTTAAAGACTTCCAGTGTTGGGGCATTCACAACTTCTGGAGGCAATTTCTGTTCCTCTGATTAATTGTTCTAACTGTCAGGAAATCTCTCCTCAGTTCTAAGTTGCTTCTCTCCTTGATTAGTTTCCACCCATTGAGACTGGGATGAGTCTCTCTACACCACACACACACACACACCTCAGCTGCTTATTGCACACACTTCCAAGAGATAATTGGGAACAGATGCTAGTGGGAATGGCGTATGGTAAGAAAAGGGGGCTGGGGGCTCCGAAGCCCAACAGCATTTCGGCTGGGTGTTTCAGAAGGCTATGCCACCTGGGAACCAGGAAGGAGGTCAGCTGAGGGGCAGCCTCGATTGGGTGCTGTTAAACAGAAAAGTATTGAAGACAGAAAGAGGGGGACAAGTGGGGAGGGGGCAGCCCTGGCCTAAAACACTCCAGAGATCTCCACAGACGCCTTTCTGCAGCCGCCTTCCATCTTTCCCGGAATGCAGGTAATCGATTGGGGGGGAATCTGGTAGATCCAATCCCAGACACAGCAGTGAACCTAATATAGAATCAGGGATGTATGCAGGATGCTAATTATACTTCCCACATTCCTGCATGCCAATCTCCTAAAGTGCTGGGCCTAACTGGGAAAGCAACTGAGGGAGTTAAGGAAATAGGACCAGGGAGCAGGCAGCAAGTATATTAACCTGCCTTCCCAAAGAAGGGAATTATTGAAGGAAGTTGTCAATTTGGACCCAGAGCCACAGGACTGGCCTTGCAAAGCATCTCTCCAGGCTGAAGGAAATGGACTACTCCCTTTATTTTTATTTTATTTATTTCTTTAGTTTGTCACTCACGTACAAGAAAATAGGAATAAGAATACATGAATATAAACACAGGAAATGGGTACAAATAAATGGGGACAGGAGGACAGGGACGTTAGGCACGCTGCTGCGCTTATGCACGCCCCTACAAAAACTCCTGTTGGCAGAGGTAAGGTGTGTGCCTGGGTCCCCATCCCAAGCAAAGCGCTCACACAAATCAGCGCAAACCCTCCACAGAGGTAGGTCCATTCATTCTCCACGGGAGCAAGGTCTGAAAAATGCCCCACGTGGTTTGCCTCGGTGCATGTATGAACGCTGCTAGCACAGGCAAAAAAAAAAAAAAGCAGAAAGAGAGCTATTTTAAGATCGAAGAAATATGATCATTAGATAGGCTCTCTGTTCAAATTCCAGGCACAGGAAATGCCAAAAAAAGAGTAACTGTCATTTTTTTTAAAAAAAAAAAGGAAAGAGGGAAAAAAAGAAAGGATGACTTTCTCCTCTTTCGGAGCCACTGTTCGCTTCACTGCATTTTCATTATAGAAAATATTTCGTACAGCTTACCAGGAATCAGCAGTCAACCCCCCCAATGTCCAATCTCAGATCAAGCCCAGGAATAATAATAGAATCCTTTCATCACCTGAGCGCATCTGTAGTTCCACCTACAAAGGGAAGTTCTCGGCCTCAGTTTTTCCACATCCCTGCCTGTAGTATGGGTATAAACTTATAGTATCTCCAAGGATGACTAGAATAAGGTGTATGTGCTGCTGTGAACACTTTAAAGCCCTTAGGTAAGCCCTAAATAAATCCGGTTTAGAGAGCATGTGCCTCCCTTCCCAGAATGCACCTTTTCTCAAATCCCCAGAGATCAGGAATAGATTGCGGTTGCTGGCTAAATTCACTTGGCACATAAGGATAAATAGAACCACAGGTGGAAGAGACGGCTTGAGTTAAATCTCAGCCTTCACCTGGGGTAGGCAACCCATGGCTCCGGAGCTGCATGTGGCTTCTTCATCCCTCTACTGCAGCTCCCTTTCGCTGGTCGGCGCCACAATTTTGAGGGGAGCTTCTGGTTGAGAGGAGGGGGCATGCCAGGAGACTCTATGCTGGAGGAACCCTACTTCGGGTTGGCTCCAGAATTGAACGGGGGGGGGGGGGAGGGGGAGGTTTCTGGTTAAGACTTTTGTGGCTCTTTGAGTGTTTAAGATTGCCGGGCCCCTGGCCTTGACCTTGACTGATCTTGGAAAGTTAAGGAAAATCAAACCTAATGAAACTTCAAAGGGGAGCCACCAGGAGGATCCAGCCGCTGCCCATTAAACAGAGGAGTCCAAATACAGGAACGCAGCAGCACTTTGTCTGGCCTGGACTTCTCCATCCTTAGGCGATTCAGAGGAGATGCGCCTGTATTTGTATTAATTAGGCAAGCAAGGTAGCAACGCCAACTGGCTCTCCAGGTAATTGAGACTCCGCTTTTTCACACAGGATACCTGAAGTAAAGGAGGGGGCGAAATGCAGATGCATGCAAAGGGAGGGGAAGCAAGCAACCCCTCCCACGGTCAGGAAAGCGCCCTGCTGAGCGAGGCAGTTGTTGCATCAGGTTGTTGTGTATCCAATTCTCCCGGGAGCTCCTAGGGAAATCTATTCTTTTTTTCCTGCTCTCCTTTCCCAGCGAAGCAGGTCAGAAGAGAGTCTCCCAGCTCCAGTGCCCCAAATAAATAATGCAACTTCCACACTTTGCAGCGCAGAGTCCGGCGCTAGAAACTACCGTAGGGAACGGAAACCTGGCGGCGGAGGGAGGGGGGGGGGACACACACAGCGGATTTCAACAAAAGAGCCGGTGAGGCAGAAGCAAGTCAAAAAGGTAGTGAGGTGGAAGGGCGGATTCTCCGGTCAATGGGGTATTAGGATTTGGGACAAACACCCCCCTCCCTCCACTGTGTTGCTGCAATGTCCACAAGAAAAAAATATTGGTTAGAGAATTATAGCTGTCAACTTGTACCCATTTTTAGGAGCTATCTCTAACCATTTTTGGAACATTATATTTTCCAAATATATATTTTGGGGAGAGGGGGCGGTATAAAAATCGAAATAAAGGTCACATACTTAATCGGCTTTTCACCCACCTAAACTAGGGAGAGACCTTAACAGTTTGAGAACTTGCATGTTCTTAACAGGGATGTTATTATCCACTATTAATCTTTTTTTTTTAATATATCGTGAAAAGTGATGTCTATTGCTGGTCTATGATCAATAAAGATATATATTTATTCCCCCTCCTCCCTCCAAGAGATCCAACAGGCTGAGGGCAAGCAGAAAAATCCCCCCTCCTTCCCCCATTAATAAGAGTTCCCCCAAGGGCGTTTAAGCCACTTATGGTTGAAAATCCTATACACGCCCCCTTTTCTGATTCCCCCACCACCACCAATGCGTTCAATGCAATCGTTCGCTGCCTTTAGCGACCCAGAGAACCCCCCCCCCCCAAGGCTGCACTCTCGTGCTGGTTAGGGGGATGGGCCAGCCCGGGATTTTAGTTAATAGATTAACAGAGTTGGAAGGGACCTTGCAGGTCATCTAGTCCAACCCCCTGCCCAAGCAAGTTTGTGCGTTTTGCAAATCGGACCGGTTTTTTTTTTTAGGAAGCGGATCCCGGCGAGGGGATTATACGGCAAGTACCTCAGCCCACACTCCGGCCGGGGGTCTACTCTAAGTCCACTCTACTCTACCCTCCTCCCCGACAGCCTTGCAAGCGCAGACCCAGGCCGCCAGGCACGCTCTTCGGCAAGCCACGAGTGCTGCTTTCTCCTAACACCCCCCCTCCACGCCCCCACCCCTCCACGGATCACGGACTCCCGCGATCCCCGGCTCCGGCGAAGCGGATATGAAGCGGACGATCCCGCTCCGTCCGCGGCGGCCAGCGGGGTCGCACTGGCTGCCGGCCAGCCAGCGGCGGCTTTCGGCGGCGGCAAGCGTGCGATGCCATCCCACCCCCTCCACCACCACCCCTCGCCTCCGCCCCTCTCCCGCCCCCTCCTGCAGCCCGCAATGAGTGCAGCCTCCCCGGCAGCCAATCCGGAGCCGGGATGGGCGTGGTCAGCCTCTGCCCTGCTGAATGAGCACGAGCTCCCTGGAGGTGGACGGCGACAGTGTGCCAAGTAGCTGGGGAGCCGCTTGGAGGGTCCCGGGCATCGAAGTGAGGGGAAGGGGGGCGGGAAGAGAGAGAAGGTGCCAAGCCCGGGATTAGTTCTTGGCCTCCGGGCCGCTTTTAGCCCTTTTTTTTTTTGCCGGGCTGTCTTCCCCCCCCCCTTTTTTTTTTTTTTCCTGCTGCTGCTGCTGCTGCTGCCTCGGTTCACTTTTTTGCTTTGCCCAACCATAAGGAATCAAGGTCAAGAGCGAAGCGGGATCTCGGCCCCGCGTTGGGAACTGCAAGGACCGCTGGAATCAATCCACTCAGCCACCCAGCCAGCCAGCCTGCCGCCGGGCAGTGGAATTCAGGAAGCCAGCCTTTGGGAAGGAGAAGGGCGAGGCGGCCCGGTGGAAGCGGAGGCTCCCGCAGCGAGCCCCGTCCCAGCCCGAGCGCACGCCCTCTCCGACCGGCGCCTTTTCACTCGCCCTCCCTTCCTCCCCATCATGAAGCCGGCGACCTGGCTCCCTTGGACCGTTGCCCTGAGCTACTTTGCGCACGCAGGTACTGTACGGGGCTGTTTGCATGGCTTCTTGTGGCTTTGGGGGGCGATCGGAGAAGTTGGATGGGGGGGAGGCAGGCAGCCGGGAAGAGTGGGTGGGGTGACACCCCCCCCCAATTCGGTGGGCTAGAAGAAGCCATGGAGGAGACCCCACACACCCCTTCCTTCTCCTCTTCCTTCCTCCTCCCTGGGTCTTGTTGGTTACCTGAAAGTATCCAGCACTGTGCAACTTATTCTAGGAAAGGAATAGTTGGTAAGGTAGTTTTTTTCAATGGCTAGGTTGCAAGGACTTTAAAGGAGAGAGGGAGGGAAGGAGGGAGGATCGCAGGGGAGGGTCCGCTGCAAGGGAGATGGGGGGGGGCGCAAGAGCCTCCCAAAGGGCGGGGGGAACGCTGTCTAAGGCTTCAGAACGGTGCGGTTCAGTGGTTAGAGCCAAAGAAGGCATCGGGGAGGCAGGAGAATCTGGCATCCTTCCTTTTTGGGGAGGGGGGAGGGATGGACCGACCGAGGGGTGGGGATCGGGTGGAAGAGTGAGTGGGTGGGGGTTTCACCCGAATTACGCCTGCCAGCCTTGAGGAGTATGCATGTTCTGTACGTATGACCTTGAGGAAAACTCGCTCGAGGTACGGCGTGCCTCCCTCCCTCGCGAAGCGTGGAAGGGAGGGAGGACGCGGTGGGCTTTCCGCGCAAGCCACTGCAAGAGAGGGAGAGAGAGAGGAGCTTTTCTCCCGCATCCCGGAGAAAAGGGGTCTTCTCCCTTCTTCCACCCACCCTCCATCCATCCATCCATCCCCCTATAGATGGGAGTTTCAGGATCTCCACAGAAGAGGGTCTTGGGGTAACGGAGGGGGGGCGCAGAATTAGCCTCCTGCAGGTGAGAGGCGGGGGGGTCCAACTCAGGTCGCCGTTAAAGAAGAGTGTTGGGGAGGGGGCGTGCATGGGTCAGGGTTGAGCTCGTGGCCTCCCTCCCTCTTGGACGGACTCCCCCTCGCGGTTAACCTTGAGACGCTCCCCTCCAAGGCAGTCGCAGCTCCGGCGCGCCCTTCCCCAGCCGCCTCTGCCAGCCCCCACCCCATCTGTAGGTTTCCCACCGCGTTGGCATTCCGGGGCCGTTTGAAAGCGTTTGCCAGGGGCTTTTCCCCCCTTAGAAATGTGGAGATGGGGCGGGGAGGAGGGAGGGGGGGCTCTGCTGAGACAGCCGATGAGACCTTCCTCTTTCTTTTCAGGGGAGATTTTGACATTGGGGGACAGTGTCCCATAACTCTTTCCTCCTCCCCCCCACCACCACTCTGCTTAAAATTCCTTAAACACACACACACCAATTTGAAATCCAAGGCATAAAGGTGTGGAGCAACCTACCTAGTTCCCTCTAGATGTGTTGGGATACACACACAGACACACACCCCAACCTCCCTGTCCACGTTGCCTTCAGCCTGGGAGTCCCCGGGTGTCCCTAGGGGGCCAAACAATGTTCTTAGCCATTCTGTCAGTCTCCCCTTCCGACCCGTGGGGGAAAAAATTAGCCTTTTGTTTGCCATTGCACCACCCATGGGTGAAGTGCACTCTGCACATGCCCAGGTGCCATACTTTTTATATATTCTTCCGCTGAGCCAAACCAGGTGGGGAGGAAGGGGAGGGGACAGCCAGCCTCCCTCGGCATGCCAATTCCCGGTAATTTGTCTGCCTTGACTGCGGGATGAGTGAGTCCCGTAGATGGGCTGGATGCAACCTAGGAATAGATCTTGCCTGAGTTGCTCTCCCGGGCGGTAGAGGAGAATGCAAATAGGTTCAGCCCTTTTTTTGTCTACAGACCCACAATGCGCTCATTTGGGGAAGCTCTGCCTCTCCTCTTCATGGGAAGAATTGCAACTGGGTTAAGAGAGGACAATAGTGACTCTTGAACTGCAGCCGGAGGGGCCTGGCAAATGGGTGGGTGGGGGGTCAGAGAGCTGCCTTCTTCCTCCTATGCAGACAAGGCTGCCTTCTCCCCTTGCCCGCAGCCAGAATGTCAAGGCTGCCCCTGGGCAGGGTCAGCCTGGCAGAGGAGCACAGGGAGGCGCCGGGGTGGTTGGGTGGGTGGACGAAGATGCCTCCCCTAAGAAGACCTCCAAAAGGGGCTTGTCCAGTCGCAGTGCAGCCACCACCAAAGGTGCACCTGCTAAACTTATCCCTGTCATGCGGACTGCAACTCTTAAAGGCGCAGCGGCCCTTTTATGCGGGACAGAGAAAGCAGCAGCATGGAGAGGCGATGGGGGGGGGGGGGAGAAAACTGAGCGTTGTTTTTTCCTTTTCCCTAGACTGGGCATCCCGGCAACTCTTGCTGTCAGATGCCTTAGTGACGGGAAAGATGAGAGCATAGAAAAATGGCCCCCGGGGGAAGAGTTAAGGGGGTCAGGATGTGTGGGGAGAGGAGGACAGAGTTCACACTTACATGCCTGGCTTCCTCTAGCTGCCCTATGGCTACAAGTTCCTTTGCAGTAACACTAATGGTTGCTGAGTGGCCATGGCCCTCTTATCCTGGGGTGCCTGCTGGAAGAAGGGGGAGAGAGGGAGGGGGAGAAGCAGCAGAAGCGGGGGAGGGCGCGATTCTTTAATGATCATATCTCTTGAGCAACAGCTAGAGGCAGCATCCGGAATATGGGAGCCTAACAGGTCACCGGTGGGGAGGGGGAGGACAAGGGGAGGGAGGGGAGTTGGATTTCCAAAGGATGTCACCCCTTCGGAGTCCCGCAGTTGCCCAATGGATTATTTACACAGTTGGAGGTGTGCTTTTTGGGACCCGTGAAGAACTCTGTGTCATCCAAAAGCTTGCCTACGTTAATTTCATTGTTAAACATGATGCTGTTGATGTGTTTGCCTTACCCGTTTGCACGGAATTAACTTCAGGTTTGGCGGGAGCCCGAAGAAGGCCACGAATGAATGAGGTGGTCTACTTTGGTGGCTGGGATCACCTGCCAGTTGGATCTGTGCCGCAAGATCCACTTTGTCACTCTGGTTCTTCTCTAGCAGTGTTTCTTCAGACTTCTCACCAGCGTGACACACATACACACACATACACAGCCGCCAGTTCCCAAAGGAACGTACTGTGTTCCCATAACACATTAAATCTAATTACTGGATTAATCCGTTTTCTGAATTTACACAATAAGTTGAACGATCATCATTGCCCCTAAACAGGCTGTGTTCGTCTATCACACTAAGCTAATCAACACCAGCGCGCAAACAAATGTAAAGTTTGGGGCTCTGTGCAAACAAAGCACCCCCGTTTTTAACGCATATGGTGTGAACCTGGCACTGGTATATTTGGGTCTCTGAATTTTTCTGTTCGGCAAAGATTCGGGAAAATATTTTGAAGCAGGGATTGGTCAAAGGAAGCCTGTGACCTAGTAGGTTATTCTTGGTTGGCCTTGGTGGATTTCTTGAAGTAGCTATAATGATCTTCTTAGCTCGACATATGTAGAGGGATACCTCTACTAGAAGACCTCATCAACCAGTAATTAGTTCATTTGCTTGGTCTTGTCTTAGCATGTGGTGTCAATCAAGCCACCGTTCACGACTTAATGCGTTAAAGGTAGGCTCGGCCAGGTTTGTCTGGGGAAAAAAAAGCCTTGATTAAAATGATGTATAATTTAGCGTAATGGTTTTAATTTAGCCACATTGTCGGCTATATTTTCCCTATCTCACTCGATATATTTTTTTTATGCTTGTTTACTCAGAAGTTTGAATAGGTTTCACGATAAGGCATACTCGGTGATGGGGCGTGACCCAGAATTTCTCTGCTGCCCTTCAGAAGTGCCGGGGTTTGCCATTCCAATGCTTGGGAATTCTCATAACTCTAGTCTTGACAATATCATCAGGGCTTGGAGAAACCAGGTTAGGAAAAGTTGATCTGCAGAACTGCGGGCTTCGGGTTACTTTGGCCACTGAATCGGAGATGGTCAGAATTGTAGGTCAAAGTATCTGTCATGGTTCCAAGACAGAGAGTAATGATGTAGGACATCTGCATGCTTTTCGGGGGAGGCCTATAACAGAGGACACATTTCCTCTGAGTGGAGCAAAACCCACCCATCCACTATTATGATGCAGCTGTGGAGTTTCTTGCAAGATGTCCTAAAAACACGAGTGGCTGCTCTGGTGTACGCATTTGAGTTCACCCACAATAAAATAAAAGGATGCAATGGCTCAGTGGCCAAGACGCTGAGCTTGTCGATCAGAAGATCAGCGGTTCAAATCCCTACCAGCGCATAACAGAGTGAGCTCCCGTTACTTGTTCCAGCTTCTGCCAACCTAGCAGTTCGAAAGCACGTTAAAAGATGCAAGTAGAAAAATAGGAACCACGTTGGTAGGAAGGGAACAGCGTTCTGTGCGCCTTCGGCATTGAGTCATGCCGGCCACATGGCCACGGAGACATCTTCGGACAGCGCTGGCTCTTTGGCTTTGAAATGGAGATGAGCACCGCCCCCTAGAGTCGTGAACGGCTAGCATATATGTGCGAGGGGAACCTTTACCATAAAATAAACGGTGAAGAAAGCAGTGGGTTTGGGCTGCCACCATACATAAGCCACTACCACCCACTACCGCCCTAATCAAGCTGTTGTATAATTGCATCTGGTGGGTTTTCACCTGACCGAACGAAATTGCAACATGGACACAAAAGCTATTTCACAAAACCCGCCTCTTTGGGTAACCTAGAATAAGACATGTTGGTTCCTCCCCTCTTCTGTTTTATTTTCCCCATACGCCTCCCCCCACCCCCACCCCCTCATATCTTCAACTTCTCCTCAATTGCAAAAGATCTTGTGCAAAGCATGTCGCAGGAAAGGGGGCCAAGAAAGGCAAATGGCAACCCCACCAGCATGTGATCTAAGCTTTATCCCTTGTTACCATGTGTTACAGTACACATGAAAGCGAGAAGAAGAAGAAAAGGAATGGTCCTTTGGTAAGCATGGATTGGGCCTTGCCATCTTGGCATTTTTCCTTCTCCCCACGGATACCCCTAGGTTGGTGCCTACAATTCCCCCCCAATCTGTTCATGCAGTATAAATACAAAACAGATACACTGAGGGTTTTGTTGCCGAACCATTACCATTCCCCCCCACCCCACTTCCCATCCTCTAGGAGGTTGACCTCCCCCTTTGCTTCAGTTTGCTCAGTGTAGACCATGATAGATAGAGAGATAAATAAAGCAAAGCAAAACAACCTCTTCCCACCCACCCCCTCCACTTTTCCCGGCAAAATCCAACTGGCTCTACAAATGATAAAAAAGGATTATTTTCCTTCTCCCTCTCTCTCTCTTTCTCTCTCTCTCTCTCCCTCTCTCTCTCTCCATATATAAAAATAATTTTAAATGCAGCCATCTCATTGAGAAGCTGTGTGACTGAAATTTGGCAGGAGCAAAAGCTGGCCTAAGGGATGTGCCTTCTGTTGTCTCGGTGGAAATCCACTCAAATTTGCAGTGATCTCAAGTTGGCAAAGTTGCAAGGAGTGCATTTATCTGAATACTAATGCCTTGCCTTGCCTGTATTAAGCTATGCAAATGACTCTCCCCATTGCCTATCGCTGACACAGGCTTGGGAGGGGGGAGGGGAGGGAGGGGAGGGGAGAGCCGGCCACAGCAACACCAGGGATGATGGAGAAAGGAAAGGGGTGGGGACTCGCCGTTCCTTCCCCACCCCACCCCCCAGCAAAAGGCTCCTTGTAGGAAGTGGACAAAAATGATCATCGGTGCACCGGTGAACTAAAAATAAGCCATAAGCATTGCCGTAACTCAAGGTGATCTTTTGAACCCCTCTCTGGAAGCTTACGTTGGGATGATGAGTGTGTCATTTCCCCGTGCACGAACTCACACACACACACACACACACACACACACACACACACACACACACATTATTTCATCTGAAACAAACAACAAATTATTGAATGGCAGAGAGAAACTATTCAACCAGCTTGGCCCACTTCAGCTTTTTTGAGAATGAGAAATTCATGCTTTCCAGATGTGGCACTGCATACAATTCCCAGCCTCCTAAGCTGGCACAGCCCTTGTGGAGGGATGTTGAGGGAGGGTTGCCGCAAGGACCCTGGGTCCCTTTGACTTCCACTAATGGGATGGCAAAGGGACACTCAGTGGCTAAGACCTTGAGCTTGTCGAATGAAAAGTCGGCAGTTCGTCAGTTCGTATCCCTAGCGCCGCATAACAGGGTGAGCTCCCATGACTTATCCCAGCTTCTGCCAACCTAGCAGTTCGAAAGCATGTTAAAAATGCAAGCAGAAAAACAGGGACCACTTTGGTGGGAAGGTAACACCGTTCCGTGAGCCTTCGGCGTTTAGTCATGCCGGCCACGTGACCACGGAGATGACTTCGGGACAGCACTGGCTCTTCGGCTTTGAAACGGAGATGAGCACCACCCCCTAGAGTCGGGAATGACTAGCACACATGTCCAAGGGGAACCTTTACCTTTACCTTAAGGAGATGGCATGGGGCGATGATGTCGACAATGTTAGGGGGAACCTTCTCTGGGAGTTGGGATCTCCAGATACCTGGTGGAAGATTTAGTGAGAGGGTAATCCATAGATCGCCCTTTAGATTACCCTGCCAGAAGTATTGGAATCCTGTTAGAAGAGATGTTTCTAATGAATCACGTTGGAAATCAATGGACAAACCTCAGAGAAGCCCCTGCTGGATCAGAACAAATTAGCTTCATCTTATCCTGTTTTTTTTTCCTGAAACCAAAGTACTTATTAATTACATTTTATGTCCTTGCCTTTCTCCAGGGAGTTCCAAGATTTGTGTTCACCAGGGATGGCCAGAAGGTAGATCAAGCTCTATTGTTAGATCTCCATGTGACTTGCAGAGCAGATCATTGGGGGAATTTTGCTCCCAAGTGTTTAACAACTTCACAACAGAGAGTGTGCAACCCCCCTCCCCTCTCAAATTAGGCTGTGGAGATGAAACTAAGCTAGAAAGAAAGAAAGAAAGAAAGAAAGAAAGAAAGAAAGAAAGAAGGAAGGAAGGAAGGAAGGAAGGAAGGAAGGAAGGAAGGAAAGAAGGAAAGTTGGGGTCCAAGAGTGGATTGGTTTATTTATCTCTAAATTTGGGGCCCTATCTTTTATCTGTCAGGGACGTGGTGGCTCAGTGGCTAAGACCCCGAGCTTCTCAATCAGAAAGGTTGGCAGGTCGACGGTTTGAATCCCTAGCGCCATGTAACGGAGTGAGCTCCCATTACTTGTCCCAGTTTCTGCCAACGTAGTAGTTTGAAAGCAGGTTAAAAAATGCAAGTAGAAAAATAGGAACTTCCTTTGGTGGGAAGGTAACAGCGCTCCGTGCGCCTTTGGTGTTTAGCTATACCAGCCACATGACCACGGAGACGTCTTCGGACAGCGCTGGCTCTTTGGCTTTGAAACGGAGATGAGCACCACGCCCTAGAGTCGGGAACAACTAGCGAGGGGAATCTTTACCTTTATCTTTTCTCCACCTAGATGTGGTTCCCCTCACCCATCTCTCTTTTATGGTCACCACAAACTGGTGAGGGCAGAAAGATGGTGGCCGATTCAATGCTACCCTAGGCTAAATTAACATTTCCTCGTTGTCCCCCAGTCCTAGATCACTTCTGCACAGTGTAAAATTCAATTTTTTTTTTACTGCCGATTCTGTGGGTGTGGCTTGGTGGGCATGGCAGGGGAAGGTTACTGCAAAATCTCCATTCCCTCCCCACTCCAGGGGAAGGATACTGCAAAATCTCCCTTCCCTTCCCACTCCAGGGGAAGGATACTGCAAAATCTCCATTCCCTCCCCACTCTGGGACCAACCAGAGGTCGTATTTGCCGGTTCTCTGAACTACTCAAAATTTCCGCTACCGGTTCTCCAGAACATGCTGAATTTCACCCCTGCTTCTGCAGTACTGATTTAGAGCATCTCCTTTGCATCACCCAAGCATTGTTGAAGCGATGGAGAAGCTGTCCACATTGCTGCTAAGTTTGGCAGAGTAATGACAGGGAAATTTGAGGGGGAAAGGCTTTAAATCTGTAGGGTAGAGATTACCTTGATATATTCTATCTAGCCATTGCATTGCACTGACTTTCAATTCTTGCACTCAAAGCAACTTCTTGAATTAAGGATGTCCTCAGAGATAACCTTCTTCCCTATTGCATCTGTGTTCCTGCAGGTGTCAAGGCCTTCTTTGAAACTAGCTGTGGTTAGGGGCTCCAGGATAATAGCTGTCCAAAGTAGAGTCTACAGGTTTGTCTTCCCTCTGTTATTGGCAGACTTGTGAAATAAGAGATAGGAATTATTTCCTATTAAAGCTAGGATGGAAACATCCAAATAATCATTAGATGGCAGCAAAAAAAAAAAATTAGAACTATGACTTTCTACAATGGTCATTCAGAATCTGGCAGTACAGGTAGACTTTAGAGCAGTGGTCACCAACTAAATTTTGGTGCTCTGCAGAAAATGTATTTGCAGTTTTTATATTGCACTAAATCAGGGGTCCTCAAACTACAGCCCCTGGGTCTTTTTGGATGGGTCGGTGGGGGACAGAAATTCTGACTTGGGGTCTGCTTCAGCCTCCCGGTGCAGGGCTTTGGGCAAAGGCTGGAGGGAAGTGCCACTGGTGGCAAAGAGCCAGAGGGCCTCGTTCCAGTGGGACTACATCATGGCCTGGAACTGGCTGACCATCTCAGCCCGCTGAGCCTCCAAGCGCCGGTACCTGGCCTTGGACTCCCGCAGGTCTTCCCTCTGCTTGGAAAGCTATGCTCGTAGTCCTCAGTGAGGTGCTTCCGCTGAGCCCCCTTCTCGATCAGATCCAATTTGAACTGAGCTGCTTTGCCAACTCTTTCTTGTGGTGGCTGCTTAGCTCCAACAACTGCTTCCTGTTGGGGCCCTAAGGAGCCCAGGCGGGCAGGTGAGGAGTGGCTGGCACAGGAGAGGCTGATGAGACACCCCTTGGCGTGAGTGACATTGAATTGGCCACGCCCGTCCAATCACATGACCACTTTGCCACGCCCATCCAGCTGGTCATTAGGCAGATCATACTAGTGGTCCGCGGTATTTAAAATTATGAATTTAGTGGCCCCTGAGGTCCGAAACGTTGGTGACCCCCGCTGTAGAGCATGCTTAACCCTAAATCTGAACTAAGATTGTATATAGCTACTATATTCATATAACATAGTATATCCAAACAAATCAAACTGTACCTGAAAGCAGCCACCAAGTTCACACAACCTGCGACAGGAGCCATTTGTTTCTTACAACGTAAACTAGAAACCACCCAACTGCCTCTTACCTGAGGTTCAAAAGATAACACCCTGACTTCCACACGTGAATCAGAATGCAGGAGGTTCTCGGCTTACAACCAGAATTAAGCCCAAAATTTCCATTGCTAAGTAAGGCGGTCGTTAAATGTGTCACATCTGATTTTATGATTGATTGTTACGTGAATCTCTGCAGTTAACTAAATCATGCAGTCCTTTAATAAATCCAGCTTTGCCCATCGACTTTGCTTGTTGGAAATCAGCAGTGAAGGTCGCAAATGATGATCACATGACCCCAAGACGCTACAACCATCATAAATACAGGCCAACTGCCTGAATTTTGATTGTGTGGCTGTGGGGATGGTACAGCAGTTGTAAATGTGAGGATTGGGTTTATTTTAGTGCTACTCAAACGGTTACTAAATGAACAGTTTTAAGTTGAGGACTACCTATAATCCCTTCTTCTTCTTCTTCTTCTTCTTCTTCTTCTTCTTCTTCTTCTTCTTCTTCTTCTTCTTCTTCTTCTTCTCCTCCTCCTCCTCCTCCTCCTCCTCCTCCTCCTCTTCCTCCTCCTCCTCTTCCTCCTCCCCCCCTTCTTTGAGCCAAGGTGGCGCAGTGGTTAGAGTGCAGTACTGCTGGCTACTTCAGCTGACTGCTAGCTGCCGTTCAGCAGTTCGAATCTCACCAGGCTCAAAGTTCTCTCAGCCTTCCATCCTTCCAAGGTGGGTAAAAGGAGGATCCAGATTGTTTGGGGCAAGAGGCTGACTCTGTAAACCACTTAGAGAGGGCTGTAAAAGCACTATGAAGAAGTATATAAGTCTAAGTGCTATTGGTCGTCGTCTTCTTCTTTCTTCTTTCTTCTCCTTCTCCTCTTCCTCCTATATCCATCATCGGACATTGGCGATCATGTTGGCAATCCTATTTTTGTCAACAGCCGCACGAAAAAGTGCTGCTGAGTTTTGTCCAAACCAGTCCCTTAGATGTTGAAGCCATGATGATAATACAACATGATCCCTGGCTTTTTCAAACGAAAAACAAATCTATCATTCTTTGGTATATATAAATGCTTTTGACCTATAGAATCTGTGCCTATATAAACGCGTTAATCTGAGAATACAGTTTGCAGTGGCTATAGAAGCCGATGGGCTCTTGAAGCTGACCTTGGTCCTCTTAGGATGGAGGCAAAGGAGGAGCTGATTGGAGTTTCTCCCACTCAGCCCAAGATTTGGCTGCCGTGTCCTTCTCAAACATTTTTTTAGGTGACTTGGGTTGTAGAGCTGGGTGTTTGTATCCTCAGATCTTGTTCCTTCACCGCAGCTGGCATGGCAAGGGCAGAAGTATAGCAGAGAGGAGCCGATGCCCAAGCTAATGAACTGTTAAGTCTTGGGGTGAGAATATAGAGCACCTGTCTCCTCTCATGGAGCTGTTCTAAGTCCATTTACACTACATAAAGCAGATGTTGCTGCTGGATCAAATAAAGCCTTTATTTCACATGTTGTGTGAAGTGTGTGTTTTCCAAGCCTCCTTCCCTGTCACAAAGTAATTGCCTGCCCCCTTAATTTCCTGCGGCGGTAAACATTTGGATTGATTTTTAAACACGTCTGGTGAGATGCTTTAAGATAGCCATTGATTATTACCAAGTAAAATTGTTGCAGGAAACAGAAAGATTGAATTTTCCCAAGAGGAGGGGGGGGAGATACTGAAGACTTCAAAAACTGCAATTATTATATGCTTAATGGCCGCTAGATCGATGGGCAGGAGCCCAAAAGATGGGATGATTGCTGAGCATAATTTCACAGGGAGTGAAGGATTCAAAAGGTTGGGTGGTGCCTCGGAGCACCCCCCTTTTCCAAATCCTTGGTTAGACATACTGATAGAAGCCTCCGAACCTGTTTGATGGCCAAAAGCCCAGTCCAGCCCTGCCCAATAACACAAACTGGATTAATGACAGTATTTGACATAAGGGGAGGCTCTTGCTCCCAAGACATGGTTTATCCCGGGGCAAACCATTATTAGAGCAGTGTTTCACAACCTTGTCAACTTTAAGATGCGTGGATCAACTCCCAGAGCCGGCTGGGGAATTCTGGGAGTGGTCAGCATCTGAAAGTTGTCAAGGTTGAGAAACATTGAGTTGAAAATACAGGCAGGTCCAGGACAAAGAAAGGGATATTACCAGTGGTGGGATTCAAATAATTTAACAGCCAGTTCTCTGCCCTAATGACCAGCTGGGTGGGCAGGGCTCGTTGGTCATGTGACTGGGTGGGCGAGGCCAACTCAACGTCACTCATGTCGATGGGCGCTTCGCCTTAGCTGTTAGAATGTAATAACCGGTTAACCGGAGAGGCAGTTTCTGTAAGCAGGGCAATAAAGATTAGGCTAGAAGCAACACCAGAATGTTTCCTTCCTGCCTTCCTTACAGGATTAGCCCTGTAAAGTGGAAAAAAATAAAAGGAGATTTCTTCCAACAACCGGTTCTACAAACTGCTTAGAAAGTTAACAACCGGTTCTCTCGAATAGGTACGAACTGGCTGAATCCCACCACTGGATCATATTATTAGGACACTGGCATTTCTAGATAGTCCTCAACTTATGACCACAGTAGAAGCCAGAATTTTCGTTCCTAAACCAGACAGTGATTTTAAGTGGTTTTATCACCTTTTTCGACATAGATGTTAAGCGAATCACTACGCGAATCACGTAGTCGTTAAGTGAAGCTGGCTTCCACTTTGCTCGTTGAAAGTCAGCTGGGAAGGTCGTACAATTGGGATGAGGTGACCCCTGGAACACTGCAGCTAGCATAAAATACATGTCAGCTTCATGAGCCTGGATTTTGATCACGCAACTCTAGAGACGCTACAATCGTTGTAAGTGTGAGGACCTGTCGTAAGTCACCTTTTAGATCACTAACCAAATGGTTGTAACGTCATTTTTAAAGATAGGTCATGTGTTAGGGCACGATGGTTGTCACCTTGTGCATGGCACAGATGAGTCCGAACCTTTGGTACCGTTCCACAATGGATGGGTTTGATGTCTTGGCAGGAGTTCAGATTGGGAATATAGCTCTACTGGCAAATAAGAATTTTTGCAGAATCTTAACAATAGTACTACATACCCCGGTAGCCTTAGATGACCAGAAATTGCATTCGGTAATGAATGAACGTGGTTAGTGGGACGCGGTAGCTCAGTAGCTAAGAAGCTTGTCAATCAGAAGGTCAGCAGTTCAGTGGTTTGAATCCCTAGCGCCGCGCAAAGGAGTGAGCTCCCGTTACTTGTCCCAGCTTCTGCCAACCTAGCAGTTCGAAAGCACGTAAAAATGCAAGTAGAAAAAATAGGAACCACCTTTTTGTGGAAGGTAACAGTGTTCTGTGCACCTTTGGCATTTAGTCATGCCCGCCACATGACCACGGAGATGTCTTCGGACAGTGCTGGCTCTTCGGCTTTGAAACGGAGAGGAGCACCGCGCCCTAGAGTCGGGAACAACTAGCACATACAGTATGTGCGAGGGGAACCTTTGCCTTTACCTTAATGAATGGAACACCGTACAATAGAAGGAGCAAGCAGAAGGTAGAGAGATAGGTGGTTATGTATGCTTCCTCTACCTGTGGCTTGATTTCTTTGCTAATTACAGAGGTATAAAGGCGGGAGACTGAAAGGGCTTTACCTACTATTGGTTTTGGCTCTGCCTATCAATGGCATAGGACTTGTGAGGATCTAAGAAATCACTTTTCAAGGGAAAAATGGTCCCACGGTCCCCATTACTCGATGTGAAGCTTGTTGTGTCTTAGACACTGGAATTTGAGGCGTGTGGAGTAGAGTGCATAGCTAGAACAACTGTGGTGGCGCAGTGATTAGAATGCAGTACTGCAGGTTAACTCTGCCCACAGCCAGGAGTTTGATCCTGAGAGGCTCAAGATTGACTCAGCTTTTCATCCTTCCAAGGGGGGGGGGTAAAATGAGGAGCCAGATTGTTGAGGGGGAAAGAGGTTGACTCTAAACCGCTTAGAGAGGGCTGTGAAGCGGTATATAAGTCTAAGTGCTATTGCTACATGTTATGACATCACCAATCACTGTCCTACTGTACATAAAAGGCAGAACTGGTAGTTTGGGCAGGAGCCAAGAATATGAATTGGGAATAAATAAAAGCAAAATGAAAGATGGGAAACTAACCATCCGCCTAGGCATTTCTTAGCATTTCTTTCATTTGGGGTGAATGTTCATTCTCTGACCTGGATATTTGGGGAAGATTTGAGAAGAGGGAAAATTCTGCCATATACTATTTTTCAGAGCAATGTAAGCTTTGTAGGAAATGCTACGAATGCTAGGTCAGCATTTCTCAACCGCAGCACCTTTCAGGGGCGTGGTCTGCAACTCCCAGAATTCCCCAGCCAGCATGGGGAATTCTGGGAGTTGAAACACATTAACACCTGAAAGTTGCTTTGGTTGAAAAACACCATCCTAGGCCAACATTCAAACACAGCTGCTGGAGACCAGTGGATGATGCTGAGACTTACGCTTACCTCTTTATGTCTGAGGGGGTAGCAGTGGGGCTCCATTAATGTAGGTTTAAACTTTAACCCTAACAATGCCAAGAGATAGACTTTTTACATCTCATCCCTAAAACCTTTTCAAATCTGCACAGGATTTTAATATAACTTGCATGTTTATTTCTTTGTTCATTTATTTATTCATTTATTTATTTTATATTGCCACCTATTTGCCCATGGCGACTCAAAGCAACTTACAGAATATAAAATGACATTTAAAACAATTAAAACTAACAAAAAGAATCAAATGAATGAATATAGTACAATATAACAAAATCAACCTCCTGCCCCGACAACAGCACATCACGTGAGCCATTTAAAAGACTCCATCCCGCTCTGGGTTCCCCAGACTGACTGGCAGAACCAGGTCTTCGGCGCCTTCCGGAAAGGTGTTAGAGTGGGGGCCATTCTAATCTCTGGGGGGTGGGGATGATGTTTTCAGAAAGAGGGAGCCACCACGGAGAAGGCCCTTCTTCTGGGTCTCACCAGGTGTATCTCCCTCGGGGATGAGATGTGCCACATTCCCTGCCTCCCCGCTCTGATGAGTCAGATAGATGTGACTGGCAGGACACAGTCCCTCAGATAACCTGAAGCCATGACATTAAAATAAAGCAAGCCATTATCCCCATGAGTTCGTGAGGAGCCTAAGCTTGAAATCCCTCCGCTCATTTGCCTTTTCTATTGCTGCTCTAAATTTTTGGTTTTCCCTTCCGCAATCCGAACATCAGGTTGGCTGAGGCATCTGGAGTTCAGTGGTGGAATTCAAACATTTTTACTACCGGTTCTGTGGGCGTGGCTTGGTGGGCGTGGTGTGGCTTGGTGGGCGTGGCAGGGGAAAGATACTGTCAAATCTCCATTCCCACCCCACTCCAGGGGAAGGTTACTGCAAAATCTCCATTCCCATTCCACTCCAGGGGAAGGTTACTGCAAAATCTCCATTCCCATTCCACTCCAGGGAAAGGTTATTGCAAAATCTCCATTCCCACCACACTTCAGGGGAAAGTTACTGCAAAATCTCCATTCCCATTCCACTCCAGGGGAAGGTTACTGCAAAATCTCCATTCCCATTCCACTCCAGGGGAAGGTTACTGCAAAATCTCCATTCCCATTCCACTCCAGGGAAAGGTTATTGCAAAATCTCCATTCCCACCACACTTCAGGGGAAAGTTACTGCAAAATCTCCATTCCCATTCCACTCCAGGGGAAGGTTACTGCAAAATCTCCATTCCCATTCCACTCCAGGGAAAGGTTATTGCAAAATCTCCATTCCCATTCCACTCCAGGGAAAGGTTATTGCAAAATCTCCATTCCCACCACACTTCAGGGGAAAGTTACTGCAAAATCTCCATTCCCATTCCACTCCAGGGGAAGGTTACTGCAAAATCTCCATTCCCATTCCACTCCAGGGAAAGGTTATTGCAAAATCTCCATTCCCACCACACTTCAGGGGAAAGTTACTGCAAAATCTCCATTCCCATTCCACTCCAGGGGAAGGTTACTGCAAAATCTCCATTCCCATTCCACTCCAGGGAAAGGTTATTGCAAAATCTCCATTCCCATTCCACTCCAGGGAAAGGTTATTGCAAAATCTCCATTCCCACCACACTTCAGGGGAAAGTTACTGCAAAATCTCCATTCCCATTCCACTCCAGGGGAAGGTTACTGCAAAATCTCCATTCCCATTCCACTCCAGGGAAAGGTTATTGCAAAATCTCCATTCCCACCACACTTCAGGGGAAAGTTACTGCAAAATCTCCATTCCCACCCCACTCCAGGGGAAGGTTCCTGCAAAATCTCCATTCCCATTCCACTCCAGGGAAAGGTTATTGCAAAATCTCCATTCCCATTCCACTCCAGGGAAAGGTTATTGCAAAATCTCCATTCCCATTCCACTCCAGGGAAAGGTTCCTGCAAAATCTCCATTTCCGCCACATTCCAGGGGAAGGTTACTTCAAAATCCCCATTCCCTCCTGATCAGCTGGGACTCAGGAGACTGAGAATAGATGGGGGCGGGGCCAGCCAGAGGTGGCATTTACCAGTTCTCTGAACTACTCAAAAATCCCACTACTGGTTCTCCAGAACCGGTCAGAACCTGCTGAATACCACCTCTGCTGGAGTTGTAGTACCCACACATCTAGACGTGCGCCAGGATATACCATGGTTATCTGCTTCACTCCGTTTTCGGAGGCATAAACTAATATATCGTTGGTATTTTGACAGAAACCATGCTTTGTCTAACAGCTGGACAAAGGGGCTGGACATAAGCGCTTAGAGGATTTTCATAGGCCATGTAATTGAGGGCAGAGGGGAAGGAGTAGCCAGCTTTACAGGGACAAATGCACAAAATTAACATCTGTTGGCTTCTGGGAATGACCTAATTTCAGGTCTGAGCTGATGCCAGGAAGCTATGGCAACCTATACTGCAGGGGTCTGCAAAGCCTGCCAGCACAAAGGACTCATAAATAGCAAAGGTGTGTCCTTGTGGCCAGGATTGGTACTTATCAGGACCATGGCACAAAGGCCATGTTGGTTTTTGTTGCCAAATCAGGTGATGAAGGACTTGGAGGAGATCCAGTTGATCTCCCATAAGAGCAGAAAGGAGATTGGGGAGAAGCGGGGATCTGTCCTAACATTTTGCCACACCTGGGTTGGTCAGTATGCCTTTATCCTTCCTCTCAATTTTGAATAGAGAAGTGATCCTCGATTTACAACTCTTCATTTAATGACCACTCAAAATGACAACAGCAACCGCAAAAAAGTGAATTATGGCCAGTTTTCACACTTACGACCGTTGCAGCATCCCGGTGGTCATGTGATCAAAATTCAGAGGCTTGGCAACTGACTCGTATTTATGACGGTTGCAGTGTCCCAGGGTCATGTGAGCACCTCTTGCGACCATCTGACAAGCAAAGTCAATGGGGAAGCCAAGGTTCACTTAACAACTGCAGTGATTCACTTAACCCAGGGGTGTCCAAACTTGGCAACTGGCTGGGGAATTCTGGGAGTTGAAGTCCACAAGTCTTAAAGTTCCCAAGTTTGGACACCCCTGACTTAACCACTGGCAAGAAAGGTGAAAAAAATGGGGCAAATTTCACTTAACAAAGCTCTCGCTTAGCAACAGAAATTTGAGGCTCAATTTTTGGTCCTAGGTCGAGGACTACCTGCACTTACGGAAGAAATCTTTGTAGGGCCAAACCTACAGAGTGAGTCATTACTCAATAACAGACTAGCATCCTACGATGAGCCATGGGGGTGCAGTGGGCAGAGTGCAGTACTGCAGGCTACTTCTGCTGACTGCCGGCTGCCTGCAACTTGGCAGTTCAAATCTCACCAGGCTCCAGGTTGACTCAGCCTTCCATCCTTCCCAGGTCCGTAAAATGAGGAGCCAGATTGTTGGGGGGCAAGAGGCTGACTCCGTAAACTACTTAGAGAGGGCTGTAAGGCACTGTAAAGCGGTATATAATATTTAATAGCCACTGCTATTAATGACCACAGCAAAAAAAAAAAATACTGCTGCAAAATCAAGTACGGCTCACTGATCATATTTCTTAATGATGGAAGTTCTCGTCCCAACTGGTTGTAAGTCATGTATGTATTCTGAATCTCGTATACAGCATTTTTTAATGGGGCCTTTTCACTGTAAACTATTATCTGCAAAAGTGGGAATGGGAGTTGAAAAGGGCCCCATGAGTTCCCCCAGAATGTTATTCGAACCCCAGCTTCTCTTCTCTGCCGCTTGGTGGAACGTTACCAACTTATGGGTGGAAACAAAGGATTCAGAGGGGTGGTTGCCCAGGCGAGGGGCATGTGTGGGTCAGAAGCAGTGGCAGAGGCACTGAGTGGGAGAGGTATGTCAACCAGACAGGAGGGCTGGCGGAACTGATGGCAATTGAATGAGCCCTTGATACAAAGGGTCTATTGTCCAGCCCCCAACTCGGGCCTTCTCAAGCTGCCAGCTCTGGCAATTCTCCCTCCCAGCTTACAAAGTGACAATATGGCCACTCTCTTTCCCTCCCTCCCTCCCTCCCTCCCTCCCTCTCTCTCTCTCTCTTTCTCATGGCTCCCTTGTCATCTTTTTCTCCTTCCTGGCTCACTTCTGGAAGATTTTCTGGGCCAAAGAGAATCAGTTTGGAGATTGAGCCACACCTCGGTTCTACGAAGCCCAGAAGGTCACATATTAAGGCCTTTCTGGTGTCCAGCAGAGAAAAGACACTGTCCGACACCAAGTCAAGGGATGGCTTTTCCAAGAATCACTGAAACGGGTGGTGTGTTTGAATGGAAGCTGAGATCTGTACCTTGCTTGTCCATGCTGGACGAGGTGCTTCATCTGACTAAGCAAGAATCCAAAAAGATGTTCATGAAACACCTTGTCAGCCCTGGAAGCTATCTTTTGCCTTTTGGATTTCAGGCTCCCGCCCTTTCTCACTGTGGGAGAATGGGAGGGGGGGTTATATGGAGTTGGGTGATGTGTAGCCATAATAACATTCTTTCTTGAAAGTCATGGCCACTTTTGTTCCTGCGTCTGGCCAGATGTGGATGGGAGGAATCTGTCTTCATGGCAGTGAAAGATTGGACCATGCGATGGATTGTGGGTGTTGGGGCAGGATCTTGAACTTTCAACTGGGTGGGAAAACCTGGAAGCTTTCAGATTCGGGTTTCCCCAGATGTGCCAACATGGCTCTTTTCATTTGAGGAACTTGCCTTGGATTATTACTTTATTATGGACATTCTTCTCCGGTAATATTGAACTGCAAACTAGGGCATACAAAACTTTTGCTAGGCCAGCTCATCTGTCTGGAACCCTGCATATCAGGCATTAATACAATCAAACGAGTCCAGAGATATTTCACGAGAAGAGTCCTCCACTCCTCTGCTCGCAACAGAATATCTTGAAATAGACTTGAAATTTGGGGCTTAGACAACTTAGAACTTCGCCGTCTTCGATCCGACCTATGCGTAGTAGATACAGTTATCTACTACAATGCCCTACCTGTCAATGAATACTTAAGCTTCAACCACAACAACACCCGAGCACACAATAAATACAAACTTATGGTAAACCACTCCAAACTCGATTGCAGAAAATACGACTTTAACAACAGAGTGGTCAATGCCTGGAATGCTCTACCTGACTTTGTTGTTGCATCCTCAAACCCCCACAACTTTAACCTTATGCTGTCTACTGTCGACCTCACCCCATTCCTAAGAGGTCCGTAAAGGGGGCGTGCATAAGCCCACCAGCGTGCCTACCCTCCCTGTCCTAATGTTCCTTTGTATTCGTATTCATGTCATGTATTCATAATCATGTTTATACTTTTATCTGTTATCTAATTCATGCTTGGCAAAATAAATAAATAAAATTGATCTTGAATGAATGTGAGAAGCAACTTTATTCTGATATTTCTATTGGTCTCGTAACCATTCAAGAAGGTTTGAGATCTGGTGAGAAGCATCCATGGGTTTATTTGTCCATGACAATATCATTTCCATCCACACCCACTTTTTCCCACTTTTTTGGGGGGGGGGGGGGGCAATTGATGGACTGCTCCTATTGTTCCTCCTCTTCTTTTCTTTTTTGATAGCCACTTTTTAACGAAACGCGTCTCAGCCTCAAACCCTTTTTTTCCCCCTCCGATCTTCATCATAGGAAATTTTTTCCTTAATTAGGTTGCCTGGCAGGGAATCAGTTTTGTGACTGCAGAGCCATAGCAGAGATGGAGGGAGGGAGAAATGGATGGGCAGGAGGGATAGAGAAATGTGTATACCGACAACATAAAAGATCCGGGTGGACTTTTTTTTTTTTTTTTGCACATTCACACTTTTACCGTCGGGGAGAAGAAGTAAACGTCCTGCTTTTTTCCCCCCCAGAGCTGAGGAACAAGGGATTATCCAGAAATGGCTGAGGTGGAGAATTCACTGCCTTTGGCAGGCCACAATATCTTGCGCTCACAATTCTAATTAATTCCCAAAGGTGAATTTCTTCCTGAACCCTCTGGGCTAACTTTTGCCTGGGTGGAGGATCGACCCACCTCCCCTTCCGGATACCGCTCTAGTTCCGTGGGGTGGACAAGAGTTATGTGTGCTTTCATCCTCCCTCCACCCCCCCCCCTTTTTTTTTTTTTCCCCTGCAGTTTTGGCACAATGGGCTGCAGATTTCACGCCTATTACCAGGAAGAAATTCAGCAGTTCGGTTTAGCCTCTGTGCCGCTTCAAAAGGGATTTGCTGTGAAGCATGGAAATACGAGGCAAGGGCGTCCTAGAGCCTGAGGGATATAGGGTGGGAGAGTGGGAGAGAACCAGTGGAAGTGGGGAGGGGGAGTGTGAGTGTTTTGGAAAGGGGAATACTTGGTTCTCAGCAGGCCTCTCTTGCAGTAACCATTGGGCCATTGCTTCTTTCTTGGCAAAAGCACCAAATGCCTTCCAGATGTTTTTGGGTTTATATATCCATATCAACTCCAGGCAGCCTGGCCAGTGGCAAGAGACTCTGCCTGTTGCGGTTTAACATAACAGCTCTTGCACCAAAGCATGTAAAGAGGAGAGGGGCCATTGTCACTCTAGGGGTTTTTCGCACAATGTGGTTTACCCACTTCCGTATCTGGTGGCTCCATTCACCCCAGATGCTAATTCAGATTGGTTGCAATCTTGGTTAGGGTTTTTTTTATGGCTTGCCATGTTGCCTGAGCCCAGACCGTTAATTTACAAGCCAATACAACTGTAAAAAGGTAAAGGTTCCCCTCGCATATATGTGCTAGTCGTTGCCAACTCTAGGGGGCGTTGCTCATCTCCGTTTCAAAGCCGAAGAGCCAGTGCTGTCCGAAGACGTCTCTGTGGCCATGTGGTCAGCATGACTAAACACCGAAGGTGCACGGAGCGCTGTTACCTTCCCACCAAAGGTGGTTCCTAATTTTTCTATTTGTATTTTTTTACGTGCTTGCGAACTGCTAGGTTGGCAGAAGCTGGGACAAGTAACGGGAGCTCACTCCGTTAGGCAGTGCTAGGGATTCAAACCGCCGAACTGCTGACCTTTCTGATCGGCAAGCTCAGTGTCTTAGCCACTGAGCCACCCCCAAACACCCAATTTGTACAACTCTACAAATCAGCAAAAAAAAAAGTAAATTCGAAGACTTTTTAAGTTTTTGTTATAGGAATACAACCTTGGAGAACCTGGCTGCCTCTTAACGTCTATCTTGATATCTGCATTCCTGGTGCCTCCTGTTGATCTGGGTTCATTGAAAGCCATTTGTCTGCTTCAGATGTGTGGGGACTGCCCACCTCCTTAATCTGAGATTCCTTTGTTTCTAATCTTAACTTGTCTTGTGCAGGCAGCTGGTTCTCATGCCAAAAGAACTTGCTCCAGATAGATGATAACCATTTCTGCCTCTTCTCACAGTCTATTCCTGTTCTACCGATAAGTCATTACATTCAGACACTTCTGGTGAGTCCTGCCCTCCCAAGCTGTCAACAGAAGCCAGATCTGCTTAACTTTTCACCATCCTCAGAAGTGTAGGCCCAAATATGGCTTTGTGCTCTGGACTGGAGGTCCTTTGTGGGACGTTCATTCCACAATTTAAAACTAAACACCCGTCAGATGTGTTCCTAATGGTTCCTTGGAGAAGGTGAAAGACAACAATAATTGAAACATCAAAACCTCTATCTCTCTTTCCTCAATTCACAAAATCGAGCAGATGCCACTTTGGAGAATGTGACACGTATGCACGCCCATCCTAAGTTCACATAATTACTCAGCTCTTCATCCTGTGAGTGACGGGCTGTCATCATTATTTTTGAGATGGAACAGTGGCATGTTTCTCAAAGGCTTGGAGTCACTTGAAAGACTCCGCTTTTCCTTGTCCGTTTCAGCTATGAAGAGAGAAACAAATGTACTGTGGTTAGAAAGAAAGAGCTCAATCATCTCTCAATCATTTCCACCCCGCCCTGCTGCCTGGTCTTTCAGCCACTGCACCCCTACTTTTCCAGAGTTCCTAGTTCAATCCCTTTGCATGGCCATGCCTCTTCCATTTGTCCTCTGCTATTTGTAGAGGCTCTTGCTGGCACAGCTGTCGGTGGTCTCCTACTTTGGAGTTGCATTGGCCAGAATTGGAAGATGGTAATTTCTCTATAGCAACCAGCATGAATTTCCTAGAGCCAAGAGTGGCTTCCAGGGTCGTAGGTGGTGAGCTAACTTACAGCTTTTAAGTAACACTGCAATGTATGGTGCTCTTTTGAGTGGTAGAATGCTCTTGAAAGTCTCCAGAGGAAAACCCCAGATGGTATTTGGTTGGTCACAAGAGTGTGTCTGTGGGTGTATTTGTAAATGATAGAAATGTAGACAAATTACCTAGGACAGGAGTTGGCAACCTTAAAAGCCATTTTGACCCGTTTCTTGATGCTCACGATGATAGGCTTAAGAATTCATACCAGTCGCAAGCAGGGTTCACTTCAACCTTTCTCAGAAGATTGATCAGCTGAACTTGGTCCTGCTTCTTTGGAGTGTCTAAAGCCCAAGAGAAGTGGGTTATTCTATTCTATTTATTTTATTTATTAGTTTGTCAAACATGTGCAAGATAGCAGGTATAAGTATGGACATGGACATGAACAAAGGAAATGAGTACAAATAAAGGGGGACAGTCGGACAGGGACGGTAGGCACGCTGGTGCGCTTATGCACACCCCCTTTATGGACCTTTTAGGAATGGGGCGAGGTCCACAGGAGACAGTTTGAGATTGAAGCTGGGAGGGTTTGAAGATGTAACAACAGAGTCGGGTAGAGCATTCCAGGTGTTGATCACTCTGTTGCTGAAGTCGTATTTTCTGCAATCAAGTTTGGAGCAGTTTACCTTGAGTTTGTCTTAATGGTTTTCCCGTGTATTATTGAGGTTGAAGCTGAAGAAGTCATTGACAGGTAGGACGTTGTAGCAGACAATTTTGTGTACTGTGCTTAGATCGGACCACAGTCAAGAAAAAATGCCTTTCTTGACTGCCATCCAGGCCTTTGTCTTTAGCTGATTCCGTGTCACAATCTTCTTGACCCTCTTGAAGGGATTATCCCACTATTCAGATCCTGGTGGAGTGAGTAAACTTCTCAACAATAGAACAAAAGGCCAGCCCTTATTGGATTGCAGTTAAGCAGGCTTTACATTGGAGGAATCTGTGCGGCAAAACAGGCTCTGTTCAGCTCCTTGAATCTTAAGAGCTTCCTGATGGTCAAAATAGGCAGGGAGTAGATCCGTCAAGGGCAAACAGCTTTTCATGGGTAACTGGATTTATTTCAGCTAGGAAACGGTGCCCTAACTTAAATCTTCTGGGTGTATTGAACTACAATTCCCATTTTCCCTAACACAAGTCAACCTAATGGGATTTGCAAGACCTACAGATCTCTGGAGGACACCTGGTGGGAATATTGTTTGCCCTCAAGGTGCCAAGGAACCCATATTTGAAGGATATGGATCTGTGTTATCATTTATTAACAATTATGTGGTTGTGATTAGACTATGCAATCAGCAATCAATATGGAGAAACTATGATATTTGTGTGTGTAAGAGACCTCTTGAATAGCGACAGCCTCATTTTAAGAATCTGTCTACATGAGAGTTAACCGAACCAAGGCATAAAAGGAGCCAGGATGGTGCAGTGGTGAGAGTGCAGTACTGCAGGCTACTTCTGCTGCCTGCCGGCTGCCTGCGATTTGGCAATTCAAATCTCACCAGGCTCAAGGTTGATTCAGCCTTCCATCCTTCCGAGTTGGGTGAAATGAGGACCCAGATTGTTGGAGGAAATATGCTGTAAAGTGCTTAGAGAGGGCTGTAGAGCACTGTAAAGAAGTATATAAGTCTAAGCGTTATTGCTATAGCAAGACCTCCAAAGTTCCTTCTAACCTTGCTATAGCAACGCTCTGCCTACCCTCGTACCTACCCCACTCCACGACTGTTACTAGCCATACCCAGTTCCTATGTTTTAGCCTCCAGCACCCGCATGATCTTTGCTGCTCTTCTCTGCGCTCTTTCTAAAGCCTCTTTTTTGTTCCTTTATAAATCTATTTCACTCTTTCATTAAAGAATGGAATTGAAAAGTTCAACGCCATCCATAAACGAATGGAATAAGATCAATGTTACAGGATCTGCCCATCTATTCACATACGTGTCACTGTGATCATGTTGACTGTCCACTCCTGCCTTGATTTACCATATTTTTCAGAGTATAAGATGCACCGGAGCGTAAGACGCACCAAGATTTTGAAGAGGCAAATTTTTTTTAAAAGGGTTTTGCACTCTGCAGACCTCCCAAAAACGACCTGTTTTTCGTGAAAATGGCCCCGTTTTTTGTCAAAAAAAGGGAGCATGCATAGCCTTTAGGAGGAATATAGAGTGCTCCTAGGGGCTGAGGGAGCAAAAATGAGCAACAAACGGCCCATTTTTCGCTCATTTCTGCCCTCCCCAGCCCCCAGGAGCTGTCTGGAAGCCTCCTAAAGGCTATGCACAGCCATTTTTGCAAAGGGGGTAAAGTTTTGAGAGGCCAAAAATGCTGTATTCAGTGTATAAAATGCACCCAGATTTTTGCCCTCTTTTTTGAGGGAAAAAGGTGTGTCTTATACGCCGAAAAATACGTTAAGTAGAAAGAAAAGTCTGAGGTCTAGGAATCTAGTCCTCCAATGGTACATTGGTATGCGCAACCTGTCTGTGTACTGTCCTGGATGCCTGCCAACTCTGAGCTACCTTTAAATGCATTTGCCAAGAGCGAGGCAGGAAGGCAGGAAAGAAAGTAGTTTGTAGGAGTACTGTGGAGCCCGGCAGAAGTTTCCTTGGCCGAAGAGCAAACTCACAGCGCACCAGGCTGCACCTGAGCATCTGTGTGGACAGATAAGGCTACGGCAGGAACCTGAGGGCAACGGTGTCATCTTTAAAAGTAATAATAACAAGGCAAGCTCTATCTCCCTTTTCTCCTCCTCCACATTTTTGCCTTTTTCAGCTCTCACAAAAGAGAGGGAGAATGCAGCCCTTACTCTAGAGAGTAAGCCCCGTTGAATTAATTCAGTAGGAATTGTTTCTGAGTAGGCAAGCTTTGAATTGCAGTGGGAAAGGGCTTGGCCACTGGAAGAGAAATTACACCGGGAAAATGCAAGAAACACATTCTGATTATTAGTGGGCGTTGGTGGTGGCAAAACACGGAACCTGCAAACTGGAAAGGATATTTTATTTTATTGTTTCTACCAAGAGTGAAAAGGGCTTTCCGTGTTATTACCTTACGCCTAACGCTTGGCATTTCTTACTGGCTGTCCAGGCAGGATTTGAGAGTGTTGCTCCGAGTTGCAAGGTGAGGGATGGCTGTAATTTCCTGCTCTACCTCCCCATAGCAAAAAGGCCCACTGGTGGAATTCTCTTTTGGCACCTTCACTTGGACTGTAATGGAAAACCAGGGTGGCAACAGAGTGCTGAGAATTTGATTGCGCAACGGATAATCCCCACTCACTCAGCACCTCCTCTGGTCTCCTCACAACAAAGCAAGTGCGAGATCTCCAGGACCCACTTGAGAGAAATTCCAAATGTCGCCTGGCAGATCCTTGGCAGTGGCCTATATCAGGCACCGCTCTCATGCCCTGGAATGCCTCTAGTTAAATTTCGAACGAAGATCATTCTTAGTCTCTCTGGAGGGAAAGGGTTGGAGTTCCCCTGAAATATTTTTGCATGCGAAGCAAATATCCCATTAGCGTATTGATAGGAGCATCGAAAATTCCCCCATATTGTTGTCTGCCAACAACACTGGAGCTTTTCAGGAAATGGGTGGATTGGCTTGATTCATGTTACAGGTGGCATAATTTTACCTAAAAAAATAAGATGTACTAATTCAGAACTGCATTAGGTTGACAGAAAAAAACACCTTACTTGTGTGTGGGGGCAGGGGGGGACTACTTTTAGATAAAATAACGATGGTGATCCTCCATGTATAGAAAAGTGGTGTGCCACTGCCCTATTTCCCCTAAAATAAGACCTCCCCGGATAATAAGCCCAATTGGGCTTTTGAGCACATGCGCTAAAATAAGCCCTCCCCCAAAAATAAGCCCTCCCCAAAAATATTGCAACACAGCAGCAGCCATGAGGTGACCATGCTCTCCGCCTCCTGCACCTCAAAAATAATAAGACCTCCCTGAAAATGCCAAGTGCTTATTTTGTGGGTCAAAAGAAAATAAGACCCTGTCTTATTTCCGGGAAAACTTGGTAGTAGCAGGCCCTGAAGACAATATTGGATAAGCCTGTGTTCTCTCCCTTCCTGTAAACTTTCCAAGATAAATGGGCCACTGGCAGAAGCGAAATGCTGGTCTTGGCAGACAATCAGTCTGAATTCAGCAAATCGGTTCAAGCGTATCTCCTCTGAAGCTCCAGCCAAAAAGTCCTGATTTCTCTATTAGGAACACTAAACAGTCTGACTTTAAATCTTTGTTTTGTTTTTGCAGGGTTGGCCGCCTATTTCTTTCAACAGCCTATGGATCAAGTGATTGTGTCCGGTCAGTCGGTGACATTAGCATGTGTGATCATGGGCTACCGTGGCATGGTTCAGTGGACCAAGGATGGACTGGCCTTAGGGGGAGAGAGAGACTTACCCGGTAGGTCTATCATGACTGTATTGTTGTGGCCCCCTGGCAGCCAGCGGATTCAGACAGTGAGGAGATTGGGGAGGAACAAGAGCCAGTCCTGAGGTTTGAGGAAAGCTCAGACGAGGGCTCTGCAGTGAGGCAGAGGAACAGTTGGAGCCTGTTCCCAGTGTGTGCATGCGCAGAGCTGCCAGAAAATAAGAGCAACTAAGAAAGCAGGATCAATTTGGGAGTAAAGCCACATCTTGCAGGTGATTGGCCCCTCCCATAGGAAACAAAAGAGGAGCGAATGGGGAGTGGGCTTTTGCAGGAAACAATTCATTCCTTCAGTCATTTCAAGAGTGGAAAGTTCTGTTTGTGACTATAATAGACTCTGAGCCAAGTGTTGCCTTGCCCTGCATTGGGAAACTTGTTATCTGGCAGCTCTCCAAGCGAGATAAGGTTCGTGTTGATAAATATTCCTCTGAAAGACTTGACTTCGTTTTTGCCATGCCTTGCTGACTGTGAATGAATGGAATACACAGTCGTGTTAATAAAAGAGGTTTTGCCGGGACCAAAACTCTGCTTCAAGCTTGTTAAGGAAGCCTAGGACAGAAGAGCGACATGGTAGATGATTGGAGAAAGGACACTCATAGAATCTTATTGGGAGAAATAGTGGCTTACCACAAACTGCAATAGGTGTTGTTCATAAGTCAATCTCATCCTGAGCGACACAGAACTGAATTCTTCAATCCCAGTTTCATCCTTGTAATGATGTGCGGGAATGACCTTGGGAGACCGGGCAAAGAGATGCTGCCTAGAGAGTGATTGGATAAGAGGGAGCGTAGCCTACAGCTGTATAGCGGGCATAGCAAGAGACTATCCCTAAATTCTTGGCTGCAAAAAATAATGGCAGGAGGTGTCTATTTTCACACTTGCAAGATTCTATTAATCTAACTTTAGAATAAGTAGAGTTAGTTTATCTGGTCATAGTTTCCAATCTGGTCTACCTGGTAAAGGCTGACTTCTTATCCTATGGCTTTCTCCACAGGTTGGTCCCGCTACTCTATTGTAGGAGATGCGTCTGCCGGTCAACACAACTTACGCATCGACTATGCTGAACTAGATGACGATGCTGTTTACGAGTGCCAAGCCACACAAGCAGCCCTGCGCTCTCAGCGAGCCAAACTTACTGTACTTAGTGAGTTCCCTTCCTGTTTTTTTTTTGTTGATGAGACGATCCCAGTGTTTCAAAATCCCAATTTGGGTCACCTGAAAAGTTACCCCAACTAATATACACCAAGAGAAAGACAAACATCTAATATTGTCTGCCAGGGTCTCTTGTTGATTCTTCTGGTTCAGGGGTGTCAAACTCAATGACCGGACCCGCAGGGTGCTTCGATCTGGCCCGTGGGGCTGCCCTGGAAACAACAAAGGACTGGCTCACAGTGCCTCTGCCAGCGGAAATGGAGCTTGCGAAGGCTGCTCGTGGCCCTCCCAAGCTTTGTTTTCGCTGGCAGAGGGTTGCAGGAGGCCGTTCCAGCTGAAAACAGAGCTTAGCAGCCTGTTTTCACTGGCAGAGCACTTGGGCCACCACAGGCACCCCCTGTGAGCTCCATTTTCGGCTGGGTCAGCCTCCTGCAACCTTCTGCCATGCCCACCCTGGCCACGCCGAGCCTGGCCCCCCAATGTCAGGTGTGCAAACCAGACGTTGACTTTCTAAGAAGAATGTTGTTATGGCTACACATCACCCAACTCCCTATAATCCCTCCTCCCATTTTCCCACAGTAGAAAGTGTGGCAGACCTGAAACCTAAAAAAGAAAAGATGGCTTGCAGGTCTGACACCCGAGGTCAAACAGAACCCTTATGTGTCCCTCAATGAAATTGAGTTTGACATCCCTGTTCTAGTGGATCTTTCCATGAGAGTATCGTGAAAGCCTAAATTGAGCTACGAGGAAAGGGATATGGCTCGTCATGTAAGATCACCACAGTTCAACCCAGAGCTACAAATACTTTCTTCTATTAGTGAATGAATTGTAGTGTCAACAGTTGGTCATTCCCTGTCTCGCTAGTCTATAGCCTCTTTCCAAGAGAAGGCAACCAACCCTAACTCTCTGCCTCTGTTCTTGCAGTCCCCCCCAATGACCCTGAGATTCACAGCGGTCCCATTGTCCACGTCATCTCCAACATCCCTTACAACCTTTCGTGCCGCGCAGCTGGAGCCAAGCCAGCAGCTGAAATCACCTGGTATCGTGATGGGCAGCGACAAGAGTCAACTGTTTACTCCAAGGTGAGTGGGTGAGGTTGAGCTCCGGTTCCCACAGAGTGTGGGAGCAACCTGGGAATTGGGGTGGGCAAGGTGGTCATGTGCCTGGGTAGGTGTGGCCAACTTGATGTCACTCACGTCGAGGGGCGCCTTGCCAGCCTCTGCTCGCCACTCCTCACCTGCTCGCCTGGATTCCTTAGGACCACAACAGGAAGCAGTAGCTGGAGCTAAGGAGCCATGCAAATGCAAATAATTTTTCTGCAGATCACCAAAATTTTCTCGCAGACCACCAGTTGGTGACCTCCAAGGTCCCTCCCAACTCTATAATTCTATGATATCGACCAATGGGAAAGTTTAGGTGAAGTCTCAAAATACATGATGTGGGCCTGTGTGTAAGAAAGAGAGGAGGCCCATCTCCAAACAATTGTGAGCAATCTATGGCATTCTAGATCTATAACCTCTGGCCCTGTCTTCCTAGAGTTGCTAGAAGTTTGGTTATTAAAAAAATGCTTCTTCTTTATTCTCCTCCAGTCCCTGATGGATGATGGCAAGCGGGAAGTGGCTGTCAGCACCTTCCTCTTAATTCCAAGCAGCCGAGACATGAGCAGCACCTTCACCTGTCGTGTCAGCAACCCGGCAGCCCCTGCTGGCAAGCAGACGTCGGTCACCCTTAATGTCCAGTGTGCGTATCCCAGACAGGAGGACTGGATGAAGGGAGGGATGAGTTATAGATACCTGCGCTTGGGTTTGTGGCCAAGAAATGGCCCAAGTAGACCACTGAGTTTGGAAGGATTCTTAATAGCAATAGCACTTAGACTTGTACACTGCTTCACGGTGCTTTACAGCCCCATCTAAGCAGTTTACAGAGTCAGCCTCTTGTTCCCAACAATCTGGGTCCTCATTTTACCGACCTGAGAAAGATGGAAGGCCGAGTCAACCTTGAGCCTGGTGAGATTCGAACTGCCAAATTGCAGGCAGACGGCACTCAGCAGAAGTAGCCTGCAGTACTGCACTCTAACCACTGCGCCACCGTGGCTCATAATGTAATGATTCTCTGAAGACAACTGAGCTAATCCCGAGCCACAGATGTATTTATTACATTTGTGTCCTGCCCCTTTCTCTCCCCCCCCTCCCCAGTAATTGCAGGAAACCTTCACGGAGTATCATTCTCCCTATCGCTAACCAAAGATCAAGAGTGTCAATCCAAGATCTGGACTAAGGTCATCTAGGAGGTGACCTACACAAATGAATTCCCAGATTATAATTTTCTTTGTGAAGGGGGAACATTCTTTTACCACGGGTGACCTGGAAACTCTTAAGTGAAGAAGGCGTTGAGAATGCTTAACTTTGAGAAGACACGCACAAATACAATAGCATTCTTCAGATACCAGAAAGAATGCCTGAGATGTTGTCTCTCATTTCTAAAGTGCAGGACAGGAAAAAAATAATAATAATTTGAATTATGGGATGCGCAGATTCTCTGTCTGAATGTTAGGAAAAGCTTCCGAGCTGCAAGAGCCGTTTAGTAATGGAGCCAGTGATTTGGGGGTGGAGTAGGTTGACCTTCATCGGAAGTGGTGCAAGGAGAGAAGGACAGCCATTGGTCTGAATGCTTTAATTTGGATTCCTCCACTGAACTGTGGGGTTGGATCAGGGGTGAAATGCTACCGGTTCGCCTGAACTGGTAGTAAAAAATGCTACCGGTTCGCCTGAACCAGTAGCAAAAAAAGTTGCTGCCAGTTCAGGCAAACTGGTAGCTTCGGCGATCAGCTGTGCAACATTCAGCTGTGCCACGCAATTAGAAATCGCACAGCACAGCTGATAGTCAGAACTACCGGTTCGCTTGAACCGATAGCATTTTTTTACTACCGGTTCGGGCGAACGGCACACATGGCCGCATGAAGCAAACCAGTAGCAAAGCGAACCAGTAGCAAACTTCAAAGCATTTTACCCCTGGGTTGGACCTGAAGGTTTAAAGTAATTTCTTCCAATTTTAGGATTCTGTACAGTTTTATACATATGAGCTTGCCTATAGGAGCTGACCTCAGCATTCTAAGACTCTTTATTAAAAGGCCTGAGCACGAAGAAGCACCGTCAAACAATTAAGTTGGAGACAAATATTTAATGCAGCGGGTCCTGAAAACCAGATAGCTGATCCTTGAGAGAAGGCCAGGAAACCTAAAGCAGGGAGAAACTGGGATTGTAGCTCCCTAGTTTTGGAGTAGCCTCCAAGAAGATGTAATTCTACTTAGATCAGGGGTGCCAAACTCTAGGCCCGGGGGGGGGCAGATGTGGCCCCCAGGGTGCTTAGATCTGGCCCGCGGGGCCACCCTGGAAACACCAAAGGACCGGCCTGCGGTGCCTCTGCCAATGAAAATGGAGCTCTGGAGGGCCGCCCACAGCCCTCCCGAGATCTGATTCGCTGACAGGGGGTTGCAAGAGGCCATTGCAGCTGAAAATGGAGCTCAGGATCCTGTTTTTGCTGGCAGAGTGCTCGGGCCACCACAGGCATCCCTGACACGCGTGACATCGAGCTGGCCTTGTCCACCCTGGCCCTCAAACACAACCCTGATGCGGCCCTTAATGAAATCGAGTTTGACACCCCTGACTTAGATGGAGCAACTAACGCTCAAGACAGAGAGCAAGGGATCCAATGAGATCTGCAAAGAGACAGCAAGGGAGCCACGTCGCTGCTGGCAGAACTAGGCAGCACATCCCATAATAGTTCTCCCACTTTGCAGAATTGGTTTCCAAAACTTGCTTGATGAAGATTAGGGTGTGAGAGAATTGTGATGCTAATGATCTTTGGGTGGGAGTGGGGGTCACCGTATTGTACTATGTACAAAACTGGGAAAATAGCATTGTCCTATGGAAAAAACTGTACAGTGGAAAAATAAAACAATTGGGATTTTTTTTTCCCCGTCCCTCTTCTCCACCTTACAGATCCACCCGTTGTGATCCTGGCAGTCCAGCCGCAAACTGTGCCCGAGGGTGGCAAAGTGGGTTTCCTCTGCACCGCAACGTCCAATCCTGAAGTGACAGGTTACCGGTAAGAATTTGAATATGAAGAAGCTGCAGACACTAGAGTTCAAATAGAGCAATTGTGTGGTGGAGGTGCCTCCTAATGGCAACGTGGAGAATTGCATGCTCAGTTACACAGATGAAGCCCTTGCTTAACTGACCGCAATCGGGGTTGGCACCTCTTTTATCGCTAAGCGACATTGTTGTGAAATGAAACATCAGGTGATTTCACCAGACTTAGAATCGTCAGTTCCAGCTCCAGTCAGCAAGCAAACACCCACACACAAACACAGTCATTTAGCATGATGTCATGTGACTGTGACTCGTGACTTCCTACTGGCTTCCCCATTGAATTTGTCAGAAGCTGGCTGTGAAGGGCACAAATGATGATCATGCAACCATGGGATGGTGTAACTCGGGTGGTATTTCACAAAAGTGAGTGCACGCGCCCCGACATGTGTACGGCCGTCCGCACATGTGCTTTGCTCATACGTGTGGATTGCATGCATGCACGCGATTTGAAAACATGCCTAAATAGGACAGCATAGAGCCAGGGCAGGGGGGCAGGCCCACCCATGATTTTCACTACCGGTTCAGGTGAACCGGTCCGAACCGGCTGAATACCACCTCTGGTGTAACTAATAAATGTGTGCTGGTTGCTGAGCACCGAAATCACTGAACAAACAGTTGGTAAGTGAGGACTATCTCTACTGACCGGCTGATATGTAAGAATTAGCTATCATGGATCAGTTCAAAAATTACACTACCGTGTTTCCCCCAAAATAAGACAGGGTCTTATCTTCTTTTGACCTCCCCAACCTCCACACTGTCCAGGTCTGCTGGCAGCTGGTGGGCCATAACAGATGCTTTCTTGACTTCCATTCTTTTGTGGACTGAGATGTTGCTTGTCAGACCCTTGTCTTATCTGCGGCTCTTCTTCCTACTCCCAAGTTATTCTCACAGCCTCTTTGCAGTGTCCATGACCCCAACCCAGTTTTAAGAATATTAAACGTTGAGTCAAAGTCTCCTAAAACTGTATCTCCCTTGACAGGTGGGCTAAAGGAGGCGTCCCCATCCCAGAGGCCAATGGTGACAGCTACGAAGCCACAGTTGACCAGTCTTTCTTCACAGAGCCTGTGTCCTGCGAAGTGTCCAACGCTGTGGGCAGCACCAATGTTAGCACTCTGGTGGACGTCCATTGTGAGTCAACACATTCAAGAAGAAATTAGGGAAGGGGTTGAGTGTTTCAGAAAGCATTTTTTTCTAGCATTTATGAGCCACGGTGGCGCAGTGGTTAGAGTGCAGTACTGCAGGCTACTTCTGCTGACTGCCGGCTGCCTGCAATTTGGCAGTTCGAATCTCAGCAGGCTCAAGGTTGACTCAGCCTTCCATCCTTCCGAGGTGGGTCAAATGAGGACTCAGATTGTTGGGGGCAAGAGGCTGACTCTGCAAACCGCTTAGAGAGGGCTGTAAAAGCACTGTGAAGCGGTATATAAGTCTAAGTGTTATTGCTATTTCCCTGGAGACTGAACCTGTAATTTCTATAGGTAAACCAGGGATACAGAAACAATGAATGGATGGCCCATTTGGGGAGGTTGAAGTCAACACGTCTTAAAGTTGCTGAGGTTCTGAAACACTCAGAGATAGACCCGAAGGTGGTTTTTCAAGAGGCGACTGGACTTCCTTGTTTTTTTTCCTTGAAGACATTTCACTTCTCATCCAAGAAACCTCTTCAGTTCTGGGCTGAACTGAAGAACATCAGTCAGAGCTGAAGAAGCTTCTTAGATGAGAAGCGAAACATCTTTCAAGGAAAAACAAGGAAGTCCAGTTGCCTCTTGAAAAAGCCCCTTTGGGACAACCATGACCTGGATGACTGATAATCTCCATAGACACTCAAGACAAAGAGATGAGAGATAGACTATGAAGTAGGGTCCTGAAGCCTCTACCAACTTATTGGCTGCTGTCATTGATGCTCAACCAACTCTTCCCCCCCCCTTTTTTTTTTTTGCTCCTATAGTTGGGCCTCACCTTGTCTCCCAGCCCAAGCCCCTGACAGTGGACATCGGCTCAGATGCCTCTTTTACCTGCACCTGGACAGGCAACCCACCTCTTACCTTGGCCTGGACGAAGAAAGGATCCACTGTGGTGAGTTCAGCTTTAACTGTCGATTTCCATTTTCTCTACCATTTTGATAGCGAGCACAAGCTCAACATCAGGAGGTAGAGAAGAGAAATGAGAGACTCTCACCCAAGTTTTAACCATAGAGTCAAACTCGGGCATCAGTTCCGAGTTCCATAGCCTAAAGGGGCCTCTCAAAATTTAAGATGGTTTTTCATTTATTACGGTTACAACTTCAATAGAAAGAGTCCGGTAGCATCTTTTCTGACAAATATATTTGACTAGCCAATAACCCGGCATTGCCTGGGTATTTATTTATAGGGGGGAAATGTCCGGACCAAATATACTTTCTAAAGTTGGATTTTCCCCCTGACCAGAGGGAAGCTGTTACCATGACAACTTCACTGCGCTGCACAGTAGAAACCATTTTACGACAGTACAGTAGAAGCCATTTAAAGGCACAACAGGCTGCATCTTAACAGAACACACACACCTTACCACCACAATATTTGTTTCCAAAGACTAGGTCATCTGTGTACCAAGTTTGGTTGAAATTACTCGAGGCGTTCCAGAGTTATGCTGGAACATAACACCCACAGCCATTTAGATAGATAGATAGATAGGTAGGTAGGTAGGTAGGTAGGTAGGTAGGTAGGTAGGTAGGTAGATAGATAGATAGATAGATAGATAGATAGATAGATAGATAGATAGATAGATAGATAGATAGATAGATAGATAGATGATAGATAGATAGATAGATAGATAGATAGATAGATAGATAGATGGATGACAGATAGATAGATAGATAGATAGATAGATAGATAGATAGATAGATAGATAGATGATAGATAGATAGATAGATAGATAGATAGATAGATAGATGATAGATAGATAGATGATAGATAGATAGATGATAGATAGATGATAGATAGATGATAGATTAAAATGTATCAGCTTTCACAAGTTATGTCTGATGAAGTGAGAACATTAATGCCTTCCATGCACATGTGTTTATCAGAAAAGGTGCTACAAGACTCCTGATTTCTTGGCATCATAAATTAACCCAGATCTCCTACAATGTCATATAAGACAGTCTCCATCAGTTATGGTCCCCTCTGTAGTACATCTGTTCCTCATCATTGAAGATTAAAATACGTTTGGTTTCTGCAGCATTGGCCCTGCTCTTCAAAGAAAGCTCATCCCCAACCTATCACAGATCCGTTATACATCCTGGGAACACTCTTGCCAAGTTCAACTGTTCCACAGCTTTCTTCTTTGTTAGCACTTGCCAAATATTGCTCTACAGCGGTGTTTCTCAATTTGGCCACTTTAAGAGGCATGGACCTCAATTCCCAGAACCCCTGTAATTCTGGGAGTTGAAGTCCATGCATCTTTAAAGTGGCCAAGATTGTGAAACACTGCCATAGAGCAATATTTGGCAAGTGCTAACAAAGAAGAAAGCTGTGGAACAGTTGGACTTGGCGAGAGTGTCCCCAGGTTGTATAACGGATCTGTGATGCCTCTTCCCATATATTAGGGCCTCCCCAGGTCTAAGTTGGCTCTGATTTCTATCTTTGCAACCGGTAAACAATACCCAAACTGGGCCCACCACTAACAAAAGGTCTCTTCCCACCGATCCCTCACTGCCTTCATAAAGGGACATTGTAGGAGAAATGCCATGTTAATCAGCAATAGCCCCAAACTGAGAGAGGTGTGGTAGCACCTCTTCCAACTTATTAATTTAATCAAAAGATGCCACGCAATTGATGAAGGGAGGCTGCAGCTCCGGAAAGCTTACACCTTTTAGTAAAGTGGGGGGAGATGCTATCAGGCTCCTCCAACTCATCCCTTTCAAATGGGGATGGGCAACACGGGGCCTCCCTGCAGGGATGCGGGGAGTTCACAGGGGTTCGGGTGAACCTCTAGCGAAGACTCTTTGCAGTTTGGAGAGCCCCCAAATCCCACTTCTGGCTAGCCCTGCCCACCCCTCCCCTCCCAGGAGTCCCCACGCAGTCCGTTTTGGATGCAGGTAAGTGCAGGACTTGCCTGGAGGCTTGGGCAGGGCGAAGAACGTGCCTACTGGAAGTTCAGGAAGCCGTTTTCGCTCTCCCGGAGGCTCGAGAAAAGCCTCCAGAACCTGGGGAGGGCAAAAACGCCCCCCTCCCCATGGTGCAGGAGTCTGACATGGCCACGCCCACCCAGCATCTGGGCAGAGAACCCCTGGCTAAAATTTTTGAAGCCCACCCCTGCCTCCCTGGTATTCTTTGAATCTCAGGAAAAGGACATTGTGCTTGGTCATTAATGAAGACACGGTCAACTGAGCCAACTTGTATTCACAGGTGCTGAGTAATGGCAACACACTGCATCTCAAGGCAGTGACCCAAGAGGACGCCGGGGTATACGTGTGCAAAGCCATCGTGCCGCGCATTGGAGTGGCCGAGAAAGAAGTGACCCTGGCTGTGAATGGTGAGGGTTCAAGGCTTGGAAGGGCGAATCTGGCAAAGTGGGTGGGGAGGTAGATGGTTTAAACCATTTCACAAATGGAGGGAGGGGGGAATTGCTGTGAGGAAAGAGGAAAGTTATGACTTTCCCATCCTCATTTATTCATAAACCATCCCGTTGTAGCCAACTCACGACTCCCTACCCAATTCAATTTGTTCGTTCGTTCAAGTTTATACGGGCTTCATCTCAGTATAGATGGCTCGGCAGTGAATAGCAGTCAGATTATAAGCAGCAAATTAAGCTAAAAATTTAAAGTATGAATGCATATCGCAAAACATCATAAAAGCTAGAAATACAAACCCCACTGGTGAGAGGGGATAAAAATGGCAACCTTGTCAATGAAGCCATCTCAGCCAGTCTCCAGTTGCCTGGGCAGCCCCGGGCCTAAGACCATACCTGGGTCTTCAGGAACTTTTGAATGAGGAGCTAAGAGGTCTAATTTCCAATAGAAAAGAATATACGGAGCTCTGTCCTTGGTGCTCCTTGAGCTTGTGTCTGTAACATGCAACAATCTACAGTATTGTAGATGGACCGTACCTATGTATATCTGTAGCATACTGTATTTTTCAGACTAGGACGCGCCTAGCTTTTGGGGAGGAAAACAAGAGGGAGAAAATCTGCCTCTGCCTCCCAGCATCCATCCGGTATTCATATGGCATGTTTGCCGCCGCCCGTTTGTCGCCACCCATTCGGCACGGCACGTTCGCCGCCACCGCCCCCCATTTTAAAACAGCTGTTTGGTGCCACCCCAACCCTCTCTCCTCTCCATATTCAGAGTCTAAGACACACAAATGGAAGTGCACACCAACTAGTAGTAGTTAGAAGACACAATGAAAACTTCTAAATCTCACAACACATACCGTATTTTCCAGAGTATAAGATGCACCTTTTTCCCTCAGAAAAGAGGCTGAAAATCTGGGTGTGTCTTATACACTGAATACAGCATTTTTTGCCTCCTGAAACCCCGCCCCCTTCACCTACAATAGCTTGTAGGAGGCTTTCAGAGAGCTCCTGGGAGCTGGGGAGGGCAGAAATGAGCGAAAAACAGCTCGGTTTTTGCTCAATTTTGCCCCCCCGCAGCCCCCAGGACCACTCTATAAGCTTCCTAATGCCCCTTTTTTGACAAAAACCAGGACTGTTTTCGCGAAAAACGGGTCGTTTTTTGCTCATTTTGGCCCCCCGCCCCCTCAGGAACACTCTACAAGTCTCCTAAGGGCTATTCATGGCCTTTTTTTTTTTTTTTTAAGGCCCCTTTCTGTAAAAAAAACGGGCCGTTTTTGGGAGGGTTGCAGAGTTCAAAACATTTTTTTAAATTTGCCTCTTCAAAATCTTGGTGCGTCTTATACTCCGAAAAATACGGTAGCTATAGACTCAACCATAGTTTCAGCTGAGAAACTGAGCATGCTAGACCAAATCTAGTCCAAAAATGCTAAGGAATTCGTGGAAGCTTGGCATTCGTGGCGGCGCAGGGGTTAGAGTGCAGTACTGCAGGCTACTTCTGCTGACTGCCGTCTGACTGCAATTTGGCAGTTCGAATCTCACCAGGCTCAAGGTTGACTCAGCCTTCCATCCTTCTGAGGTGGGTCAAATGAGGACCCAGATTGTTGGGGGCAACAGGCTGACTCTGTAAAAGCCGCTTAGTGGAGGCTGTGAAGGACTGTAAAGCAGTATATAAGTCTAAGTGCTATTGCTGTTCAGGCAAATCAGCTATCAGTATACACATAGAGATAAGCCACATTTAAACGGCATTCAAAGGAGACAATGAAAAAAAGCTACCAATTTTAAAAAAAAAAGACCAGTTTTTTTTTCCAGCAGCTAACACCAGATAAGCAGAGATTAACACCATGCAAACAATCAAACAGAAAACAATGCCTAATCAAGGAACTACCAAGAATAAAGCCACACCCCCAGCAACATTGGCAGGGTGAGCTACTGTATATAAATAGGGAGTAAACCCCACACTCACAAGCTACTGGTGATGTTGCCTACGGTAGTTTCATAATGAAATCAGAGATCACCGAGAACTCCAAAACCTCTAATTTGCTCAGGTTGGTCCCTTGTTTTCAGGTCCACCCATTATCAGTGCTGAATCAAGCCAGCAGACAGCAGTGGGGGCCAAGGCCCGTCTGGAATGCTTGGTGGAAAGTGTGCCACGGCCAGACAGGATCGTAAGTATTTCAATCTTTTAGTGACCTTCCATTGGCCTAACATTAGATCACACCTAGAGTACAGCATCCTGTTTTGGTCCCCACTCTATAAAAAAAAGATGTTGAGACTGTAGAAAAAGTACAGAGAAGAGCAAACAGGATGATTAGGGGACTGGAAGCTAAAATATATGAAGAACGGTTGCAGGAACTGGGCATGGCTAATTTTAGTGAAGAGAAGGATCAGAGGAGACATGAGAGCATCTTCCAATATTTGAGGGTCTGCCACAGAGAGGAGGGGGTCAAGTTATTTTCCAAAGCACTTGAAGGCCAGACAAGGAATAATGGATGGAAACTGAACAAGGAGAGGTTTAACCTGGAAATAAGGAGAAATTTCCTGACAGTGAGAACAATCACGGTCTGAAGTTGCCTTCAGAAGTTGTGGGAGCTTCATCACTGGAAGCTTTCGAGAAGAGACTGAACTGCCACCTGTCGAAAATGGTGTAGGGTCTCCTACTTGGGCAGAGGGGTTGGACTAGATGACTTACAAGGTCCCTTCCAACTCTGTTCATCTGTATTAAAGGACTACCTGTATTTTGCCTTAATCAAAACCCTTTGGATCATTAGCACAGTACATTTCTGCAGAAGGTGAGGGGCCAACACCAAAAAGACCCTGACATTGAGGCCATTGGTGATTCACATCTTCGTATCGTACCAGTCTGAACCCGGTAGATTCGGACAACATGGGCAAATCTTCCACTAAGCTACATGAAAGGACATTTTATAGCCCCCAGGGATTCATAAGAGGAGGGTCTATTACATATAGGCAGTGAGCTCATTTGCATGGCGGCTGCTCCAGCTTCTGCCTTGCTAACCAGGAAAACTATGGCAACTGCTTTATTTTCTGCCCATTCATATCTTTGTCATGTGTGCTTCAGAGAGGCTCCAGGCCACTAGCAAACAATGAAGCGCTACCTTTTAAAAAAAGAAGAAGAAGTGTAATTGATGGGTGTACAAACAGTTAAAAACAGCAAGAAGGCTGGAGTGGAATTATTAATGAAACAATAAGTCTAAAATCCAATTTCTCATCTTCCCCCAAGCTCAGCAGGCTTAGGTTGCAAAAATACTCAGGCTTACCTGCTTGTCTCCGTGGAGACTTCTTTCAGTGTAGATGTGCAGAGATGCGCAGTCCTGTTATCGCGCTTCTCCAAAAAAATCAAAGCTATGCAAGACTCTTAAATCAACCCCAGAAAAAGCTGCAGACCGTAATTGCACAGAGCAGGGCTTCATTTGAGGATGCAAACCAGCTGTCAGGGTTCCAAATAGCATCCAAAAGTAAATCAGAGTCCGAGGCAAAGAATTGCTCAAAGTTCCAATTTATTAAGAGAGCCATGTTGGCGCATCTGGGAAAACCCGAATCTGAAAGCTTCCCAGTTTTCCCCACCCAGTTGAAAGTTCACAATCTTGCCCCCACACCCACAAGTCCATCACATGGTCCAATCTTCCACTGCCATGCTGGCAGTTCCACCCATCCAGTCCCGTTCAGGTGCAGAGGTGCAAAGACAAAGGATGACCTTGGCTTTCTAGAAAGAATTTTGTTATGGCTACATATCATCTAACTCCGTACAATCTCCCCTCCCATTTTCCCAAAATAGAAAATGCATAGTAGAATAATAGAAAGCATGGCAGGCCAAAGATCCAAAAGAAAAGATGGCTGAAGGCCTGACACCAGTATTATCCAACCTGAGAGAGGGAGCCCAGGGTATCCAACTGCATCACATCGGGGACTGCTTTTATAAGCCAAATAAATGGGCTCCAGTGTCTGTGTTTCCTGTCCAGAATTTGCCAGCTCTGAAGAAGTTGAATACCAAAATTATAGCTACTAAAACTCTTTTTATTCAAAGGTTAAGGAACAGAATCTTGCAAGTCTGAATGGGCCTCCTCCCATCCTCCTTCCCTTTACCTGAAAGAGAACTAGGGAAGCATGCGAATGAGAGTAGATAAATAGGTACCACTTCGGCAGGAAGATAACAGCACTCTTTGAAGACACATTTCACTTCTCATCCAAGAAGCTTCTTCAGCTCTGACTGGATGGTGGTGGGGAATGGAAGGATTTATATTCCTTGCGGACAGCTGGTCATTTGCGTTCTTTTAGAGAGTCATTGAGACCACTGGGAGGTTTAGCTGTGTCCTCAGGGTCACCTGAGTAGCGACAACCCATCCTCCACACCCATTTGCACTGCGACCCTGAGGACACAAATAAACCTCCAAGTGTCCTCAATGACTGTCTAAAACGGGGGTGTCAAACTCAATTTCGTTGAGGGCCATATCAGGGTTCTGTTTGACCTCAGGGGAGCTGGGGGTGTGGCCAAGTGGTGTGGCCAGCTCAACGTCACTCGAGTCAGGAGAGCCTGAGTGCTCTGCGGGCAAAAACAGACTCATCAGGTCTGTTGTTGGCTGCGATGACTTTTTGCAACCCTCTACACCAAAAATGGAGCTCAGGAGGGCCATACGCTCCGTTTTTGCTGGCAGAAGCACCCCAGGCCGGTCCTTCTCAGTTTCCAGGGCAGCCCCACAGTCCAGATCTAAGCACCCCGTGGGCTGGATCCAGTCTGCGGGCCTTGAGTTTGACACCCCTGGTCTAAAAGAATGCAAATGACCGCCTGTCCGCAAGGAATATAAATCCTTCCATTCCCCACCACCATCCAGTCAGAACTGAAGAAGCTTCTTGGATGAGAAGCTAAATGTCTTCAAAGAAAAAAACCAGAAAGTCCAGTTGCTTCTTGGGGGGAAAAAAGCACTTTTGGGACAACCACGTCCTGGATGGCTGAGAATCTCCCCCAACATTTAGGGGAGTGGACGGTCTGAGTGCAGGATCTCAACCGTCAGCATTTTCTTGCACTGCCAAGCTAAAGCAGGATGAATTTTGCAAAATCGAAAGGCAGCTGTCTGGGCATAGCTGCTTTATTTGCAGATCACATACAGGTCAACGAATCCAGATTCCTGCCGCCCGGAATGCCAATGCTCTCAACTGCAGGGAACACAGGTTTTTTTTTTTCTGCCTTTGATTTCTCCCTGAACAAGAAGATGAGACAGCACATTGCTGACTGGTGCGGCTGCCTCGTGTGCTCAGTTTTCCAAGTAGCCGACGCAACCATAAGTCCCCGATGCAGCTCGCGATAGCACTGCTCTCCGCAATTCACATTTTCCTCCCTGTGCATTTTCTTTCTTTCTTTCCTGTAAAAAAGGAAACCGTATCACCAGTCAGCCACTAATAGAATGCTAGGCTAAAAAGATTTTTTTTAAAATAGAAGTAGAATCCCTTGGGGGGGGGGAGGGAGCAAGCTTTGCTCCCACCCTACCAAATAAATGACTTAGATGCAATGCAATCAAGTTGCATTAACAGAGGGATACAATCAAGATCAAGGGAGGTACTAATACCACTCTATAAAGCCCTAATAAGACCACACTTAGAGTACTGCATCCAGTTTTGGTCACCACACTATTAAAAAGATGTTGAGAACTCATAGAAAGAGTGCAGAGAAGAGCAACCAAGATGATGAGGAGACTAGAGGCTAAAATATATGAAGAACGGTTGCAGGAACTGGGTATGTCTAGTTTAATGAAAAGAAGGACTAGGGGAGACATGATAGCTGTGTTTCAATATTTGAGGGGCTGCCACAGAGAGGAGGGGGTCAAGCTATTTTCCAGGGCACCCAAAGACCAGACAAGGAATAATGGATGGAAACTGATTAAGGAGAGATTCAAATTAAAAATAAGGAGACATTTTCTGGCAGTGAGAACGATCAACCCATGGAACAGAAGTTGCCTTCGGAAGTTGTGGGAGCTTCATCACCGGAGGCTTTCAAGAAAAGGTTGGACTGCCATTTGTCAGAAATGGTGTAGGGTCTCCTGCTTGGGCAAGGGGGGGGTTGGACTAGATGACCTATAAGGTCCCTTCCAACTCTTGTTAACCTATAAATAGCCAAGAACAAATCAACACAGAATTTGCAACTCCAAATCACTTTCCCAGGGGGCTTCGTTTTCAAACCCTGGTGAGAGGTTGGTTTTTTCCCCTCCAATGAGTCTGCAAACAAACAAGACAAATGAGATTTGCAAATGTATCCAGGTAATAAATAGCTTTTCTGAGCTGACCATGCCCAATTATGGTATGAGCCATGAGTGAAAAAAGTCAGTCAATAGGTTTATTTTTGCGAAAAGGACTTCCAGAAGGCAGCTGCTACTTAGAGGCTCTCTCTGTACACAGGTAAGTCCACGGTTGAACGACCACAATTGAGTCCGAAATGTAGAAATAAATTAAATAAAAATAGAATAGCATTCTTTATTGGCCAAGTGTGATTGGACATACAAGGAATTTGTCTCTGGTGCAAATGCTCTCAGTGTACATAAGGAGAATAAAAGAATCCTTTCATCAAGAATAAAAAGATGCAACACTTAGTGACTTATGACCGTTTTTCACAGTTATGACCTTTACAGCATTCCCATGGTCATGGGACCACTTGGCAACTGACTCATATTTATGACCGTTGCTGTGTCCCAAAGGTTACGTGATCCCCTTTTGCGACCTTTTGATGGGCAAAGTCCATGGGGGAAAGCCAGCTTCACTTAACAACGTGGTTACTAATTTATCAACTGCAGTGATTCACTTAACAACCGAGGCAAGAAAGGTCGTAAAATGAGGCAAAACTCACTCAACAAATGTCTCCCTTAACCACAGAAATTTTGGGCTCCATTGTGGTCGTAAGTCGAGGACTACCTGTAGTTTTTGCCCGGTGTCCCTTGGTCTCACCTTTCTCTTCTATGCCAGGCCTGGGCGTGGGGCGAACGGATGCTGGATACCGGCTCCCTGGATCGCTTCACGGTGGACACCGTCGTGACTGAGCAAGGGGTGCTCTCAGCTCTGCTCATCGACCCAACTCACAACGAAGACTTCGCGCTTCCCTACAACTGCACGGCCTGGAACCGCTTCGGGGCACGCTCCGTGGCAGTCAGCTTACGCCGCCAAGGTGCGTCTCCTCCTTTTGCTGGACTAAGCTTGCCCATGGCTGCCTGGACTCCGTAGCCTGTTGTAGCTAACCGGCTGGGTTCGCGCAACGCCCAATCCATCTTCATGGCACAGGACGTGGTTATGGGCAGGACGGCTTATCGCCAATCAGTCAAAGGATGGCAATTTCCCGAGATCTTTTTGTAGAGCATGATACTTGGTGGGACTCAGGGAGGATGCCTTCCTTGGGGTGGTACCTGCTGCATGGATCAGCATTCCTGCAGAGGTTCTTTTGGTCTTTGGTAAAGCTGTGGAAACCTGGCTTTTCCCCCGGACCTTCAGACAGGGTGTTAGAGATGAGCCCCTTCTGAAAGGATTAAGGTTGTGTTTGGCCTCGGATGTACTTTGATTATTGCTGTGTGTTCTATTGGAGGGTATTGGTTGCTATTTGTTTTACCTTGATGTTAGCCAACCAGAGTTGCAAATTGAGACTTGGGTGGTTGGATGAAAGGAAGGAAGGAAAAGGAAGGGAGGGAGGTAATATGAGGGAGGGAGAAGGAAATAAAAGGAGAGAGGGAGAGAAGAAGGAAGGGAAGAAGGAAAAGGAAGGAAGGAAGGTAAAATGAGGGAGGGAGGGAGAAGGAAATTAAGGGAGGGAGGAAAAGGAAGGAAGGTAAGATGAGGGAAGGAGGGAAGGAGAAGGAAATAAAAGGAGGGAGGGATGGAGGAAAAGGAAGGAAAGAAGGAAGGTAAGATGAAGGAAGGAGGGAGAAGGAAATAAAAGGAGAGAGGGAGCGAGGGAGGAAGGAAAAGGAAGGAAGGTAAGATGAGGGAGGGAGAAGGAAATAAAATGAGGGAGGGGGGAGGAAGGAAGGGAGGAAGGAAGGGATCATTCAGTGTATTTTAGAAACGATAGACATTAGACCAATGCATTAGAATATCAATGTCTTAGCGTGTAATCAAATTTCAGTAAGAGTCTGCTTGCCAGCACCTTTTGGAGACTCGTAGATTTTTATTAAAAGGAAGCAAAACGTGAATAGTGGTTCTCTTCATCAGATGCAACTCATCACCCCTTCCTAATTTGAATCTCCTGTTTTTTTTTTCTACCAAGAGGTCCTGTCCGTCCTGATGCTGGGTGCTTTGGCTGCCTCAGGCGTCGTGGCACTCTTGCTCTTAGTGGTCTTTGTCTCCCTCTGTTATCGACGCAAACGCTGCGGAAAAGGTGAGGATTTCTGCAACTTTCTCTCACTCCCTTCCTCTTCCTCTCTCCCCGGACTTTGCAGTCCTTTCTGTCAGGGTTCCAAACAGCATCCAGAAGTAAATCAGAGTCCGAGGCAAAGTATTGCTCAAAGTTCCAATTGATTAAGCGAGCCATGTTGGCACATTTGAGAAAACCCAAATCTGAAAGCTTCCCGGTTTTCCCCACCCAGTTGAAAGTTCAAGATCTTGCCCCCACACCCACAAGTCTATCACACGGTCCAATCTCCCACTGCCATGCTGGCACGTAAACCCATCCAGTTTCGGTCAGGTACAGAGGTGCAAAGACAAAGGATGACCTTGGCTTTCTAGAAAGAATTTTGTTATGGCTACATATCATCTAACTCCGTACAATCCCCCCTCCCCCTCCCATTTTCCCACGACAGAAAATGCATAGTAGAATAAGTGTGGCAGGCCAAAGATCCAAAAGAAAAGGTGGCTGTAGCCCCAACACTTTCTTGAGTTAAATCCCTTAAAACAAAGCCAATGTTTCTCAATCTTAGCAACTTTTAAGATGGGTGGACATCAACTCCCAAAATGCAGGAACACGGAGAAACACGGAGCTAAGCAAAATCCTTTGCGGAAACACAATGGCATTCAACTGTGGTTGTCAGGGCCCCCTTGAGTAGCCCAGTGAGATAATGAGGCAAGGGGTGGAACCCCAAGGAGGGCCATTTCTGGCTTCACCGAAGAAGGGGAAAAACAATCTCAGTTGATCAGTCCTTGATACAGCTTCATCTTGTGTGCAAGGACTTGTGGTCCTCTGCATAATGACAACATCTTTGTCATTGCTCTTTGTCTGCTGATGCCATTGAGCCAATGATCTCATCTCCATTATTGGGGCAGTGATCTCATTACGCAGCTGACATAATGGGCATGGTTTGCATAGTAGCATCATCATGCAGACGATGTAAATGATTGGTCTGACACACGCTCCAGTTTAATGGGCACTTTGGAATAATGAACTTGTCATTCCCTTCTTTTAGACACACGTACCTAGCAATAGCACTTAGACTTATATGACCCCCTCCCCATAGTGTTTTACAACACTCTTGAGCAGATTATAGAGCCAACCTATTTCCCCCAACAATCTGGGTCCTCATATTTACCGACCTCGGAAAGATGGAAGGCTGAGTCAAACCTTGAGGCGGTCAGGATCAAACTCCTGGCAGTGGGCCGAGTTAGCAATAGCAATAGCACTTAGACTTATATACCACTTCGCAGTGCTTCACGGCGCTCTCTAAGCGGTTTACAGAGTCAGCATGTTGCCCCCAACAATCTGGGACCTCATTTTACCCACCTCCAGTGTTGGGGCATTCACAACTTCTGGAGGCAACTTCTGTTCCACTGATTAATTGTTCTAACTGTCAGGAAATTTCTTCTCAGTTCTAAGTTGCTTCTCTCCTTGATTAGTTTCCACCCATTGCTTCTTGTCCTGCCCTCAGGTGCCTTGGAGAATAGTTTGACCCCCTCTTCTTTGGGGCAGCCCCGGAGATATTGTAACACTGCTATCATGTTTCTCCTGGTCCTTTTCATTAAACTAGCCATCCCCAGTTCCTGCAACCGTTCTTCATATGTTTTAGCCTCCAGTCCCCTAATCATCTTCGTTGCTCTTCTCTGCACTCTTTCTAGAGTCTCCACTTTTTTTTTACATCGTGGTGACCAGAACTGAATGCAGTATCCCAAGTGTGGCCTTACCAAGGCATTATAAAGTGGTATTAACCCTTCACGTGATCTTGATTCTATCCTGTTGATGAAGCCTAGAACTGTGTTGGCTTTTTTGGCAGCTGCTGCACACAACTGGCTCATATTTAAATGGTTGTCCATTTGTTCACACTTCCCTCAACAAACCCAGATGGTCCCAGATTTGGGGTTCCTGCAAGGCATCGCCAACCGTTGTCCTTAAGAGTAACTTCCTAGGTCTGTGATGGCGAAATTATGGCACCTGTGCCCAAAGTGGCACACGAAGCCGTGTCACCCAGCAAGCGCGGCCTTGCCTGTTTGTCTTCCGGGTTTCTGGTGTGCATGAACACATGACAATCAGCTGTCCTTCACGCACGCAGCAGTGACAAAAACTGGTGTGCGCATGTGCACCAGCCAGCTGATTGGCAGGTCTGTATGCATGGCAGAATCCGGACATTCAGCTTTTCCGGAGCGCAATCCCTTCATGCGCATGGCAGTGCCAGAAACTGGTGCGTGCATGCGTGCCGGCCAGCTGATTGTCAGGTGCAGATGCGCACTAGAACCTGGAAGTTCAGCGATTCTGAAGCATGGCCCTGATGAGCGTATGTGGGCACACGCAACGTTTCCATGCGCCGAAAAAGTTCGCCATCTCTGTCCTAGGTGGTGGGGAGCACAATCTGACATTTGCCTCTCCCTATCCGTCTCTTCCACAGCCAAGCGGGGAACGCAGCTGTCTAAGGCCGATATCCTCGTGCAGATCACCACAAGCGAGAGCAGCCCCAGCAGGCCCAGCGAGGTGGAAGATGACGCCAAGGAACCCATGGTAAGCCAAGATGGGCGCTCACGGGGTCCCCTGTTTCTTTCAAGCTCCTCTTTCTGCAGCATCCAGTTCCAGCTAGCCAGGCCTGCCTGCTTTGGAGGAGAGAGAGGGAGGGAGGGGGGAGGGAGAGAAGGAAGAGGGAGGAGAGAGAGAGGGAGGGAGAGGGAAGAAGGAGGATGGAGAGAGAGAGGGAGGGGGAGGGATGGAGAGAGGGAAGAGGGAGGATGGAGAGGGGGAGGGAGGGGGGAGTTGCTGGGTGGGCGTGGCCATGGTGGGCGTGACCTAGTCATCCTCCTGCACCATGGAGAGGGGCCCTGGCATTCTATGGCCCAGGGGCCACATCCGGCCTTTTGGCGGTCCCTGTTCAGCCCTTGGTGGCTGCCCTATTGCTTTGGGGCCCTGGGGGAACCTGGCACTCGCAGAACATGGAATGGGCCACCAGGAAGATCCACAGGGCCTCCAAGTTCTTGTTTTGTGACGTTTGAATGTCCCTGTTCATGATTGGCTCATATTTGAGCCTACAGTTTTGAGAGGCAGCTCCCAAGGGTCTGGCAACCACCAAGTGATGTGTTATTGTTTTAAATTTGCCTTTATTCTCTTCTTCTTCGTCTTCTTCTCCTCCTCCTCTTCTCCTCCTCCCCCACTTCTCCTCCTCCTCCTCCTCTTCTTCATCTTCTTTTCTTCTTCTCCTTATCCTCCTCCTCCCCTTCCCCTTCTCCTTCCATTCTCCCTCCCCTTCTCCTTCACCTCCTCCTCTTCCTCTGCTCCTCCTCCTCTTCTTCATCTTCTTTTCTTCTTCTCCTTATCCTCCTCCTCCCCTTCCCCTTCTCCTTCCATTCTCCCTCCCCTTCTCCTTCACCTCCTCCTCTTCCTCTGCTCCTCCTCCTCTTCTTCGTCTTCTTTTCTTCTTCTCCTTATCCTCCTCCTCCCCTTCCCCTTCTCCTTCCATTCTCCCTCCCCTTCTCCTTCACCTCCTCCTCTTCCTCTGCTCCTCCTCCTCTTCTTCGTCTTCTTTTCTTCTTCTCCTTATCCTCCTCCTCCCCTTCTCCTTCCATTCTCCCTCCCCTTCACCTCCTCCTCTTCCTCTGCTCCTCCTCCTCTTCTTCGTCTTCTTTTCTTCTTCTCCTTATCATCCTCCTCCCCTTCCCCTTCTCCTTCCATTCTCCCTCCCCTTCTCCTTCACCTCCTCCTCTTCCTCTGCTCCTCCTCCTCTTCTTCGTCTTCTTTTCTTCTTCTCCTTATCCTCCTCCTCCCCTTCCCCTTCTCCTTCCATTCTCCCTCCCCTTCTCCTTCACCTCCTCCTCTTCCTCTGCTCCTCCTCCTCTTCTTCGTCTTCTTTTCTTCTTCTCCTTATCCTCCTCCTCCCCTTCCCCTTCCATTCTCCCTCCCCTTCACCTCCTCCTCTTCCTCTGCTCCTCTTCCTCTTCTTTGTCTTCTTTTCTTCTTCTCCTTATCCTCCTCCTCCCCTTCCCCTTCTCCTTCCATTCTCCCTCCCCTTCTCCTTCACCTCCTCCTCTTCCTCTGCTCCTCCTCCTCTTCTTCGTCTTCTTTTCTTCTTCTCCTTATCCTCCTCCTCCCCTTCTCCTTCCATTCTCCCTCCCCTTCACCTCCTCCTCTTCCTCTGCTCCTCCTCCTCTTCTTCGTCTTCTTTTCTTCTTCTCCTTATCATCCTCCTCCCCTTCCCCTTCTCCTTCCATTCTCCCTCCCCTTCTCCTTCACCTCCTCCTCTTCCTCTGCTCCTCCTCTTCCTCCTCTTCTTCGTCTTCTTTTCTTCTTGTTGTCCTCCTCCTCCTCCCCTTCTCCTTCCCTTCTCCTTCCCCTCCTCCCATACACTGCCATTATTGCTCCATTCTATTTTAAGGTCCTAAGCCAGGTGGGCAGTTTCAATTCTGGGGCCCAAGCTATGCAAAGCCCTCTTGGATAGCAATGCTCACCTTTCCCCCCTTCCTCTGCCTCCAGGCTACAAGCAGCGAGTCTCCAGCCACGTCGCACACTGAACACAGTGAAATCCTGGAGGATGACGAAGGGAGTCAGGAGCTGAAGGTGAGCTCGGCAACCGCTGCTGTGCAGGATTTTCCCACATATTTGACCGAGCCAATGCAGTTGCAGAGGGATTTGCATTCAGGTTTCTCCCCCCCCCCCCTTTGGTTCTGGGTCTGCCTGGGGAATTGAAGACCACTCGCTGTCTTTCAAGCCACCTTCTTTCCCAGGATGTGTTGGTGGAGATGAACGGGAGAAGAGCTTCGCCAGTAGGCTCCAGCTCTTAGGTGGGATGGAGATGTCTCCAATGAATAAACAAAACAAAGGGGAAAGGAAGTTGTGGGGAGTGGGAGAAGATTCCTATGATAGATGAGATTTAGGTTTACCTGCGACCGATACCGTATTTTTCGGAGTATAAGACGCACCGGAGTATAAGGCGCAGCATGATTTTGAAGAGGTAATTTTTTTAAAAAAAACGCTTTTGCATTCTGCAGGCCTCCCAAACCCTTTGCACACCTCAATTTTTGCAAAAAAAGGGGGAGGGGGCATGCAGAGTTTTGGGAGGCTCTTAAAGTGCTCCTGTGGGCTGGGGGGGAGTAAAAATGAGCAAAAAATGGGCCGTTTTTTGCAAAAAAAGAAAGAAAGGCATGCAGAGACTTTGGGCGGCTTGTAGAGTGCAACTGGGGGCTGGGGGACAAAAACGGCCTGTTTTTTGCTCTTTTTTTGCCCTCCCCAGGAGCACTTTGCAAGCCTCCCAAACCCTCTGCACGTCCATTTTTGCAAAGGGGGCACTGCCTTCAGTGTAAGGTACGTCTTACACTCCGAAAAATAGGATAATTCTTTAACATGGAAAACTGTTCTGCAGCACCGTATCCTATAAAACGGACCAGCTCCTAGCTGGCGACCTAGAACCGAGCAGTGAGTCCACCTCTAATCTCAGGGCCGTCTTTTTCTCCGCAGGACCCCACCAACGGCTACTACAAGGTGCGTGCCCACGAGGAGCCCTGCTTGGGGAGCAGCTTTTCCGAATACACGCCAGCCCCCCGACCTTTGTTCGGGCCGACGTCCTTGTACCCCTCCGCGGGGCCGGTACAACCCAAACTCTTTGACTACACCCACCGCTACACCTTGGGCACTCCCAGTTCCCGCTCAGCATATGACACCACCCACGAGCGGCTTTTCCCTCCAGAGAACATATACAGTGGGGCGACTTACCTCACAGCTCCCTACAGCCGGGCTTTCACCAGCTACGTCAAGCCGAGCAGCTATGAGAAAGCCGAGAGCGGTTACGAGCAGTCCGACCAAGCCAGCAAAGCTTCGGGCTGCTCCCGTTTCTCCTACACGTCCTTGTCTCAGCAGTCTGACTACGGGCGCCCTGCTCAACAGCGCATGCAGACCCACGTATGACAGAACCCCACCCCTTCCGGACTCCTCCCATCTTCCGCGAGAAAGAAACGGAAGTGGACACTTACTTTCGGGGGAAACCGGTTCCAGAGGGGACAGTCTTGAGAACTTCAAGTTTCTTCCCGAGGGCCCCAAACTAGCCTCGCCCTCTGGAGGGGAGGGCACCTCAACGGGGGACTGGCCTAGGGGGGCCGCTCCGGCAACCAAGATGGCTGCTATCCTGCTTGCCTTCTACCGACCGGAACCTAGAACTGTGAAGCAATCGATAGACAGACTCTTTTTGGGGGGGGTCAGGACATGAAAATGGACCCAGGATGCAATGTGTTTCCCCCTTTTGGGTCTGGACCTGACCTTATGGGGGGTGACTCAGTCTGTAAGAATCCAGATTTCACATGGTGGCCAAGCTTTCATGGGAGATCAGCCATAAGTGTAGCTTACAAATCCATTGGTGATCGAGCTGCCTCAGCAGTGGGACTGACTGATGCGCCACCTTGGCTCCCCCTTCCCCCCTCCCTGCAGTCGCATGATTCTGGGAAATCTTTACGCATGGGCACTAGTGCTTGTATTTTCATTTTCCTGGTTCGATGCTGTGGTTTACATCCGTGTTTCTCAAACCTCAGCGTGTTGAAGAGGGTGTGTGTTTGTGTGTGTGTGGACTTCAACTCCCAGAATTCTCCTACCAGCATGCTGGCTGGAGGAACTGGAGGAATTGAAGTCCACAACGCCCTTAGAAGTGGCTGAGGTTGAGAAACACTGGTTTAAATGACTCCCATCTTCCCTCTCTTTAGCAAGCAGGGGGTGGGCACCCTGGATGGATATATAAAGGCAACGAAATTCCTTCCCCTTCCTTAGGTAATGCCAGTGCCATGTTTAATGGGGGGGGGGGGGGAAGGTGCGCTATTTCCAAGCACTTGCAGCACCTGAGACCTGCCAGCAGGTGGCAGTGGTGTTTAACCCCAATGCCAAGAGAAAACTTGAACTGACAATAAGGTTGAAATGAAGGGGACTGATGGAATAAAATCTAATTTAAGGGGAAAAAAGAAAAGAAAAAAGCAGAGCATGGAAGAGAGCAAGAAGCCAAAAACGGGCAAGATCTATTGATCTTGTTTGTGCCTCTATGGGGGGGGATGGATAAAGCTGTCAGTTTTCTTTCGAGTTAAGTTATTCCTCCCGTTTCTTTTCCTTTTTATTCTTTTTGCCTTAAGTGTATTTCTGTGCTCCCGTAGGGCATTTACAAGGGGAGGGCATTGTTGTTTTCGTGTCTTCAGAACCAACAAAGTTTTGGTTCACTTTTTTTTGTTCCTTTTTTCCCCCCCTTTTCCCCGCATTTTTCAAGCAAGATCTCTCACCAAGAGGCCATTTGGGGGCCGTGCCTGCTTGAACCCGTGGTGCTCCAGAGACAAAAGAGGGAGATATGTACGGACACTTGAAATATTTATATTTAATTTTAAAAAAACATGAGACAAAGCAAGAGGCTGGATTATTTTTCTCTCTGTTCATTCGGCAGCAGCAAAGGAAAAGGCAGACACCTAAAAGGGGTCATTTTAGAAAATTGGAAACTGCCTTTTGCGATGACAGATCCAGGGCTGGGTTTCAAAAGTTTTAGCAAGGGGTTCTCTCCCCAATTGCTGGGTGGGCGTGGCCATGGTGGGTGTGGCCTAGACAGCCTCCATCATCACAGCAAGGGGGGGCATTTTTGTCCTCCCCAGGCTCCAGAGGCCATCTGGGGGCTGGAAACAGCCCGAACTTCCAGTAGGCATGTTTTCCGTCTTCCCCCAGCCTCCGCGCACACTTTGCACTTACCTGCAGCCAAAACGGGCCACGTGGGGACTCCTGGCTGAGCCAGCCAGGATTTGGAGGTTCTCCGAACTGCACAGAATCTTAGCTAGAGGTTCTCCCGAACTCCCAGCAGCCCACTCCTGGAGATGATGTGGTCCGATGCTGTTTGTTCTCCACTTCTCCCATGCAATGTTTTACACAGGTATCACCCAATGTCTCCCCATTGTAGCCTAGATGCCCCTAAAAAGCTAACAGGTACCCTGTGCTGTTACAAGAGAAAGAAAAAATAAAGAAAATGCATTAGGATCCTTCGCCAAGAATCTGAATTCCTAAATAGGTTTAGATTATATGAATTAGGGAGACCGTTTTACATTTTTTCCCCCAGCCATTTCTGATGTAGCAATAGCACTTAGACTTATGTACCGCTTCACAGTGCTTTACAGTCCTCACTAAGCGGTTTACAGAGTCAGCATATTAGTCCCCAATAATCTAAGTCCTCGTTTTACCCACCTCAGAAGGATGGAAGGCTGAGTCAACCTTGAGCCTGGTGAGATTCGAACTGTCAAATTGCAGGCAGGCAGCAGGCAGCAGAAATAGCCTGCAGTACTGCATTCTAACCACTGTGTCACTGCGTCCTCTTGTAAAGGACAAAGCACTTGTATTTACTGGTAGCTTCTGCTTTGCCATCTTGGGCTTTTGGTATTTCCGATGGTCTATTATCCATTACGGGTAGACCTCGGGTTAACAGCCACAGTTGGTAGCGGAATTTGCGTCGCTGATGTGGTTGTTTTAAATGGGTCATCTTGAGACCACACCCAATTTTACAATCAATTTTCACCTGGGTCCTTATGCGAATCACTTCATAGTTAAATGAATCACACAGTCATTAAGCAAATCCTAGCTGGCTTCGGACTTTGCTTGTCCGAAGCAAAGGCTGCAGCTATCAATAAATGCAATAGTCATATCTTTACACATGGGTTATAAATCACTTTTTCGGAGACCATCGTATCTTCGAAGCGAAGTCAAGATCTACAGTACCTGTACCTTTCAGAATTGTCTTGGCAGTGCATGAGGACTAGAATCTTTAACTTTAGAAAATGAAAGGCAGATCCTCTTTGGATACCATTGTATTACATTGCCCTGTTTTGCATTCTCAAACCCTGCCCCAACCCTGAACTATTCACGTTATATCCATGGTCTTCCACAAGAGGGTAGCCTTATGCTGCTTGAATTTTTCTTAGAACAAAAAATATTACTTCTAACTTGTACTTTTCCTGTCGTAAAAATTCACACCTTTGACCTCCCCTCCCTTTGGGCATGAACTGAGCTCTCCTGCTGAGTGGCAGGAATTTCCTTCGGCCATGGGATCCCGTGGGCTTTGCGTGCCTTAAGGTTTCAGCTTCAAACTCTGTCCGTTTAAACATCGTAGAGTAGGGATAACATCTGCACCTTAAAATCTCAGTGGCAGATTGTGATAGACCCAAACCCAAATGAATCACAATGTAATGCCTTTGCATATTGCTCAGCATGATGCGTGACCACCACAGTCTCTCAATTACACTGATGGCTCCTCGTTGGGAAGCTGCAGGGCACTGTGGTTTGTTCGACGAACCAAAGGTTGTGTACGTGATTTGTTAGGAAGCATATCTGGTAACGGAGGTCGGGGGAATCCATGGTCTTCCCTTAGAACAGGGGTGTCCAAACTTGGCAACTTTAAGACTTGTGGACTTCAACTCCCAGAATTCCCCAGCTGGGGAATTCTGGGAGTTGAAGTCCACAAGTCTTAAAGTTGCCAAGTTTGGACACCCCTGCCGTAGAATGTCTTCCACCCAAATCCTGATTCTAAAAGTGTGCCATTTCAGAGAAACTTCTCCCGTGTTTCCCCCCAAATAAGACAGGGTCTTATTTTCTTTTGACCTCCAAAAATAAGCGTGTGGCCTTATTTTGGGGGAGGTCTTATTATTTTTGAGGTGCAGGAGGCAGCGAGCGTGGTCTGCTGCTGTGTTGCAGTATTTGTGGGCAGGGCTTATTTTCGGAGGAGGGCTTATTTTAGCGCATGCTTATTATCCAGGGAGGTCTTATTTTCAGGGAACCAGGGTACCACCTCCGTACTTGCCACTTATAAAAGCTGTGTTTTTCCCCATCACCCAAATAGCTTCCAAAGGTAGGAAGCATGCACAAGTCGTACTTCAGTACAGGTTTACCTTCCCAATATGGCTGACGTCCTGTCTGTTTTCTGCAGCCATCTCCTTCCTATCGCAGCTCAAGTACTAAACAAATGCCCAGTACTAGAACAGCTTCTTCACATCAAAATGCATCGAGTACCAAATTTGATGAGTTTTGAAGCAAGTCGAGGACCGAGGTACCACTGTACTACTAAAATTCTCATTGTCATAACCTTTAACTGGTCAAAACTCAACCATTTTTGTAGCAGTGTACTTTTAAAGGGCTAACATAAAGAATGTCTCCAAAATCCAGGACTCACAATGTGACATCTGAGAAAGTTGTGGTTGCTTCGGTACTAGTACTGCCAAGTGCGCTGCTGGACTGCTGTGGCATGATCTTAATTTTCAACATTCTGTGACAGTTTCCCAGCCAGTCTAGCAATCCCTTGCTGCCTCCCTACCCAACAGCAGCCATTTACCTGCCTGCTGGAAAGGGAAGGGAAGGGAAGGAAGGGAGGGAGGGAGGGAGGAAGGAAGGAAGGAAGGAAGGAAGGAAGGAAGGAAGGAAGGAAGGAAGGAAGGAAGGAAGGAAGGAAAGTTTCCTGCCAAATTCCTACAAGTAAGCTCAGTGGTGAAGCTGGCAGGAAGTTGGAAGTCAGTTCTGCTCCAGCTGCTTCTTTGCCTGTCCTTGGACATTCTCTTTCTCTGTTTAAATAAGGGAATATGGTACCTCTGAAACAATGATCCATTGGGGCATGGGTTATCTAATCTCATTTAAAAGTTATGTCATTCCTGAGTTTCATCATTTTTGGAGAAAGATAGAGCTTTGTGATGTTTTTAGATGTCTTAGGACTTCAGTTCCCAACATGCCAAGCCAACATGGCCTAGAAATTCTGGGAAGTGAAGTCCTAATGCATCTGGGGAGCACCCTTAATATATGAGGCAGACAATGGTTTTTCTATTATATAGCAGGAAATCAAAATAAATTATATCATTCAGCAATATACATTGCTACATGGCTTGTATTCTTCTTAGGACTTCTCAGCACATACATACATGTGCACGTATTTCACAACAACTCTGATGTGCCACTGCTTTTAATAGCAGATGGGGCTGATGTCACACTATCTTAATGCCGTGGGGTGGGGGAATAGAAGAGAGAATGAGATATTGCTGACTCTCTCTGCTTCTCACCAGCATAATCGGCCACACTTAAATGATCTAAATGGCTTCATTGTGATCTTGTTATTGTTGTTGCTAGCCAAATATATTATTTTTCATTACGGCTGCATACCAAGAGCTTGTGAATGCTTCCCATGATGACTTTGGGGACAAAGATATAGATGACAATGGGCTGCCACACACAAAGGAGCAGTTGATCTTCGGTCTCATTTCAAATCTCTTTGCAAAGCCTCAACTTGGAAACCAAGTTGTCCCTAGGATGTGGGTTGAAGGGCAGAAGAAAGAGAATCAAATGGAGAAGGGAGGAAGGAGAGAGTAGAAGAAAGGAAAGAAAAGGAGGAAGGGAAGGAAAGAAGAAAAGGAAAGGAAAAAGGAAGGAAGGAAAAAAGAAGTACAGAAAAATAGAAAGAAGGAGAAAGAAAGGAAGAAAGAAAGAAAGAAAGAAAGAAAGAAAGAAAGAAAGAAAGAAAGAAAGAAAGAAAGAAAAAGAAAAAGGGAGAAGAGGGGAGAAGAGAAAAAATGAATGTCTCTGCCCACTTTTGCTTCAGACTCCATCCATTACTAACATAAAGTGTGGGTCTCAAAAAATATATATCTATAGAGTTTTATATTCTAGTGAAAATAAAAAATAACCCTGTTTTAAGTTTAAACTGCCAAGAGAAATATCCCAGATGGAACTGAAAGTGAACAGGTTATATAAATCCAGAAAATTAGAACTAGATTATCTTTCTTGCATATATCGGTGCAACACTAGAAAAACAAAATGCATAGCATGAATAAATCTACCTGGCTAATAAAAGTGGCAGTTTACACATTTTTAGATGTGCTTTATAAAGGACAGGACAGGACAAAGGACTTTCCAATAACACAATGGACTGTGTACTAGTATAAAACTGTTCAAGTAGAGCTTATGCATTAATCATTTCAGTGACACAGTGATCATCTTAAACCAGGGATGGGCAATTACGGCCCCTTTACAGGTGGATGGCTCAAGAATTCTGGGAGTTGAAGTCCACGGGTCATAAACGCACTATAACTGCCCACCCCTGGCTTAAACTGATTCCTTCAGAACAGACCCACTAGTGTGAGATTCACTCAAATGAATCAAACAAAGCTTCTGAAACAACTAGAGAAATCCTAAATTTACCAACAGGTGGGATTGTTAAACCTTATTTATTATACAGATCACAGCCTGCTTTGTTTTAAATTTGGAGATGCGTCATTGATCCATATCAGATCATTCTTCCATGCTTGAGGCTGGATTGTGGATTAAGTTTCGAGGACCCAGATCAGGGGTGAAATGCAACCGGTTCAGACGAACCAGTATTTTCAACGATTAGCTATGACGCGCAATTTATATTAGCTAGAAAGCAGGATTTCATGCTTTCTTGCTAATCTAAATCATGTGGCACAACGGATTTCCCCACACACCCCTCGCTGTTCTACTTACCTTTGCAGGCACGCTTAATAACACGCTCCGCCCACCCACCCGGGAATCATCATGTCCATTTTTGATCACATGCATGCATGTAGGTGGTGCGTGAGTGCGGTCACATTTGCGAACCGGTAGCAAAGGTGAGCAGATTTCACCCCTGACCCAGATGGCATTGACTGGTCTTGACAGAGCTAAACAGGCTCCAACATAGTTAGTTGTTGAATGGGAGACCACTAAGAAACTCTAGGCTTGTAGTCCAGACTGGTTAGTTGGGGGGGGGACAAGATAGTGGTAAACCAACCTTTATATTGTTTTCAAGAAAACTATGTGATGTTATGCTTCACCAGATAAAGCAATAATTCTCTGATCCCCGGAAATGCAATCTTGAATCCAGTAAGGCAGAAGCTTCACAAACTGAGACAATTGGAGAAGTTGCCTTATGATAGCTATCAAGAAAGTCAAATATACAGTACTATTTTTCCTTGGCAACCAAACACTTGACTACAGCCTGGCCTTGCAAATATGGATTCAGAGCTTTTCCCCCTAGATTCATAAAGCTTTCGACCAGGTTTGAGGGACAACTGAAATTCAGATATATTTGCATAGAATATATGAAACTGAGAACAATAAAGTTGAAAGGGACTTTAGAAGTCACCTAACCCAACCCCTTGTTCAGGGGATTCTGTCTTGAGAAGATTGATTCTTGGTGTGCAAGCTTCAACTTTTACACCTGTACTTGTCCATGCGTAACCATTAGTTGAGAGCTCCACTTTATTCTTTATTTACATGCTTTGAGAAGCAATGTACTTTGCGCCACATTGTTCAAGTGTAAGGTAAAGGTAATGGTTCCTTTCGCGCATATGTGCTAGTCGTTCCCAGCTCTAGGGGGCGGTACCCATCTCCATTTCAAAGCCGAAAAGCCAGCGCTGTCCGAAGACGTCTCCGTGGTCAGCATGACTAAATGCTGAAGGAGCACAGAATGCTGTTACCTTCCCACCAAAGGTGGTTCATATTTTTCTACTTGCATTTTTACATCCTTTCAAACTGCTAGGTTGGCAGAAGCAGGGACAAGTAACGGGAGCTCACTCTGTCACACGGCGCTAGGGATTCGAACTGTTGAACGGCCCACCTTTCTGATTGACAAGCTTTTTTTCTGATCAGCAAAGTCAATGGTGAAGTGAGATTCCCTTGACAACGGTGTTATTAATTTAACAACTGCAGTGATTCACTTAACAAATGCAGCAAGCAAAGTCGTAAAATGGGAGAAAGCCCACTTCACAAATTTCTCACTTAGCAACTTACATTCTGGGCTCGGTTGTGGTCATATGTACCAAGGGCTTCCTTTAGCCTTTTCTTTCTTTCATATCTCCAAACTGGGGTGGGGGTGGGGGGGAGAGAGAGATTCCTAAATTTCCACAGGGGAGGAATCCGTGAAGAGCCCCACATTCCCTTCCTTCCACGCAAGCCCCATTTTCATTCTTTCTCTCTTTCGGTGCCTTTGCTCCCTTCCCGGGACTTGAATCCACTCGATGGAAACAATCGTTTTCCTGCTCCAGGCAGCCACAAATACTGCATGGCAGATTGGATCATTCCAGCTCTGCAGGACTTCTCCCCCCAACAGCTGCAGACGGTGACTTAATTCAGCCGAGTGGGGCAGCGTCATGCACGATTAAGTCATTGCCAATAGGGAATCACCCAGGAGGGGGATTGATAAAAAGATCAATCTATCACCAGGGCTGCAGGTCAGTCATTAGATCAGGTTTTCATTGGATTGAAAGACTGGAGTAAGCATTTGAAGCAGCCCAGTGCTACAATAAGACCACAGAGATCTAGAGATCAGGGGTCCCCAGAGATCTAGAGATCAGGGGTGCACAGAGATCTAGAGATCAGGGGTGCACAGAGATCTAGAGATCAGGGATCCACAGAGATCTAGAGATCAGGAGTCCCCAAAGGTCTAGAGAACAGGACTCCACAAATCTAGAGAGCATGAATCATCAGAGATCTAGAGATCAGGGATCCACAGAGATCTAGAGAACAGGAGTCCCCAGAGACCTAGAGAACAGGACTCCATCAATCTAAAGAGCATAAATCATCAGAGATCTAGAGATCAAGGGTCCACAGAGATCTAGAGAACAGGAGTCCCCAGAGACCTAGAGAACAGGACTCCACAAATCTAAAGAGCATAAATCATCAGAGATCTAGAGATCAAGGGTCCACAGAGATCTAGAGAACAGGAGTCCCCAGAGACCTAGAGAACAGGACTCCACCAATCTAAAGAGCATGAATCATCAGAGATCTAGAGATCAAGGGTCCACAGAGATCTAGAAATCAGGAGTCCCCAGAGATCTAGAGAACAGGACTCCACAGATCTAAAGAGCATGAATCAACAGAGATCTAGAGATCAAGGGTCCACAGAGATCTAGAGGTCAGGAATCCATGTGCATGGAAGGACGGTCTTCCCTGCCTTCTCTCTTTGGAGTGTGCAAAACTAAGAGCAACCACAACTTGCAATCCGGAGGGTGTCCCTTGGGGCAAAGTTAGGATGAGCAAATTGTGGGTCTTCTGCGTTCCATGCGTGCCACACCCCCGATCCAACTGTTTGGAGCCTTTCCCCCTTCCCCAGTCTGAACAATATAATTGGCATAATTTGTACAGCACCGTTTCTTGGCAACTTTTAAGATGTGTGGATTTCAACTCCATGCCACCTCATTGGGGAATTCTGGGAAAGTTGTAGTCTACACATAAAGCAGCCGAATATGAGCCATGCAGGCTTCTCTTTGCTGGCATCTAGTGGCTGTCTGCAGTTTTGCAGCACAGATATGCCAGCTCCAGATAGCAGACTTTCTATTTGCAGTAAGCAGATTCTGTGACCTCGGCGTCCTCCGTGGATGGTTAAGACTCTTGCAGGCAGAAAAATTGCTTGAGTCACCAGGATTGCCTCTTTAAGGGGAGAATAAATTGCCTGGATTCTGTTGTAACATCCACGTCCCCTTCCCCCTTCCCAAAGACGATCAATACTCGTTTCAACGGAAGCATCTCACCATCTGCTTGGTAACTTGCCTGAAACCTGGGAACATATGTAGATTTTGGGATGGGGGAGCCAGGAGACAGGCAGAGTTATATCTCCAGCTAAGAGAGGGAGGGCAACGTGCTTCCACACTCCGAGGAAAACGCTAGAAAAGCGATCCAGGGTTTCAAACCCTGAAATATGTCTTGAGCCCATCATCCAGATGGTTGTGCTTTTTTAAAACACAAATTAAATCTTCTTGGGGTCAAAAACAGGCATCCTTCCCTTGCAACCACAATCGGGGTCAGTATTTCCCTTGCTAATAGCAATAGCAACAGCACTTAGACTTATAGATTTATTGTGTTTGAACTTTGTGCTTTGATGTGGCCTATAGGCTAACCGATAAAGCTATAATCTAACTTAGACTTATATACCGCTTCACAGTGCTCTTACAGCCCTCTCTAAGCGGTTTACAGAGTCAGCCTCTTGCCCCCAACAATCTGGATCCTCATTTGACCCACCTCGGAAGGATGGAAGGCTGAATCAACCTTGAGCCAGTCAGGATCGAACTGACATTTGTGCTTGGAGCGGTGCGGTGGCCTAGAGGTGGAGCTCTCACCTCACAATCGGGAGGCCGTGAGTTCGATCCTAGGTAGAGGCATATTTCTCTCTCTCTCTCTCTGGGCACGATGAGAATGGATCTGCTGGATATAACTCCGCACTGGTAACAGGAAGGGCATCCGGCCAGTAAATACTCTGCTCCATTCAGTTGCCCAGACTCCACCCTGCAAGGGATTATGGATTATGGTTAAATGAAGTTGATGAATGGCTTGTTTGGGCTTAATGGATGTGAACACGAGTGTGTGTTTTTTTAACCTGGATTTAAAATAAAGTATTGTGGGAATCCAACCCAGCCCATTTTGTTTCAAAACAGCTGGCTCAGTTCAAATTGGATCTGACCGAGAAGGAGGCTCAGCAGAAGCACCTCACTGAGGACTACGAGCAGAGGCTTTCCAAGCAGAGGGAAGACCTGCAGGAGCGCAAGGCCAGGTACTGGCACCTGGAGGCTCAGCGGGCTGAGACGGTCAGCCAGTTCCAGGCCATGATGCCGTCCCACTGGAACGAGGCCTTCTGGCTCTTTGCCACCAGTGGCTCTTCCCTCCAGCCTTCGCCCAAAGCCAGGAGGCTGAAGTAGACCCCAAGTCAGAATTTCTCCCCCCCCTCCGACTCACACAAAAAGACCCCAAATGGCGAGACTCTCTGCAGCAACACAAGCGTTCATTGCACGTATCCGTCCCAGAGGTCGTAGTTTGAGGACTCCCGATTGAGTGCAATATGAAAAATGCAAATAATTTTTCTGCGGACCATCAAAATTTTCTCACGGACCACCAGTTGGTGACCACTGTCCTAGCAGGCCACAACCCAAGACTGGTATGTTGCTCGGGGGTTGGGGACCCCTGCTCCCAGAAATTCTCACTGGCGCTGGTCTAGTCTAGCAAGGAAGAAAACCCTAGCTTCTGTTAGGTGAACAGGCAGGCACCATCTTCTGCTTCCATCTTCCATCAGCTACATCCTGGCTTTATGATAGTTTGTTCATATAGCACATTAGCAGTGTCCTAAAGCAACAAAGTGCAGGGATAAAGCTAGTTGGCTGTTGAGTATACATTTCCTGGGCTGTTGATATTTAATCCACAAGCTGGATAATTTTGTTGTTTAAGGGGATTGTACTCTGGGTCAACTTTCAGTCTGTTGGTTTTCACGTCCTTATTTGCAAAACGCATCACACCACCATTTATTGTTGGTTTGTGTTTGTTTGTTAACAGCCCAACTGACAACACATTCTCTGCTCGGAGGCCTCGGCAGCAAACAAAAACACAATAAACACACACAAACACAAACTGAGCCCAACACGCTAAATGAGTTCAAGAGCCTCAAAATAAAACAAGCAGACAGCAATGCCCAAAGTCTAGTGCATTAAAATTGCATTTTCTCTCAATGGGGGATAGGCAGGAAACCAACTATACAATTCCCAGCAATCCATCTGAAGCCTTCTTAATCTTGATCTTGAATGCCAAAAACCAAACTTCATAGAATAGGATAGGATAGGATAAAATGGAATGGAATGGAATGACAGAGTTGGAAGGGACCCTGGAAGTCTTCTAGTCCAACCCCTTGCCTAGGCAGGAAACCCTACACCACTTCAGGCAAATGGCTATCCAACATCTTCTTAAAAACTGCCAGTGTTGGTGCATTCACAAGTTCTGGAGGCAAGTTGTTCCACTGATTAATTGTTCTAACTGTCAGGAAATTTCTCCTAAGTTCTAAGTTACTTCTCTCCTTGGTTAGTTTCCACCCATTGCTTCTTGTCTTCCTTTATTTAGAAAGTTTATATGACTGTCCATCACGTTGAGCAGCTAACGGGTGCTAACATATTGAGCATAAACCCTTTATAAACATATTCGAAGAAATTAAGCAACCCCCTCAGTCAAGGTACCATAATAATCTACACATAATAATACACACATATTGGTTTCAATTTCCCACCAGTCTCAATGCCTGGAAAACAGCCAGGTCTTCACAACCTTCCAGAAGGTTAAAGGTTATTTTTTTCCCCATTAAAACATGTCTGATTCTTGGAGATTGGCAGGACAAGTCCCTGCAGTTTTCCTAGCAAGAGTTTTCAGAAGTAGTTTGCCATTGCCTTCTTCCTAGAGCTGAGAGAAGGTGACAGGCTCAAGATCACCCAGCTGCAGAGGTGGTATTCAGCAGGTTCTGACCAGTTCTGGAGAACCGGTAGCGGAAATTTTGAGTCGTTCGGAGAACCGGTAAATACCACCTCTGACTGGTCCCGCTCCCATCTATTCTCTGCCTCCTGAGTCCCAGCTGATCGCGATGGAATGGAATTTTGCAGTATCCTTCCCCTGCAGTGGGGAGGGAATGGGGATTTTGCAGTATCCTTCCCCTGCCATGCCCGCCATGCCCACCAAACCAAACCACACCCACCAAACCATACCATACTCACCAAACCATGCCACGCCCATCAAGCCACGTCCACAGAACCAGTAGCAACAAAATTTGAATCCCACCACTGCCCTGCTGGCTTTGTGGCTAAATCAGGACTAGAACTCATGCCCTCCTGGTTTTTCTACTATTGCCTTAACCACTATACCAAATTGGGTCTTACCAGAAATATTATATAAAAATAATATTTTTATATAATATAATAGAAATATAATATAATAGGGGGGGAAGTATTTCTCCCTAGCCACCCTCAAAATGCAGAGGCCTCCACTAGCAATGGCACTCAGGAAAAACAATCTTAAGGTTCCAACAGATAGAGAAACTTTGAAATAAAGATGGAAGCAGTTTGGAAGCCAAGACAGATGGGAAAGTCCTGCTGCATTGTGTGATCCTCTAATTTTGCTATCCTGTTCCACCAGCTGAACCTTCTGGATCCATTCCAAAGAGAAACGCATATATAATTTACTGCAGTCACCCATAACACACAGTTCTGGCTTAGCAAATCCCAAAAAAACTTTTTGCCTCGTCGTGTATGAGAATAGAGGGGGAAATAATAAAGATGTTTACATTTTATGTACGCATGTATTCGTTTATTTATTATTTGTATCATGCCTATATTATATTTTACCAATTATGCAGGAGATAATTAGGAAACACCTATCTTCTGAAAATTAAAGGAAGCCTGGGTTGTAACTCATGCCATTGCCAGCCCTGCAGAAGTTGAATGCCAAAGTTATAACTACTAAAACTATTTTTATTAGAGGGTTAAGGAACAGAATCTTCTGGAGGCTATGAGTTTGATCCTAGGTAGAGGCAGATATTTCTCTCTCTGGGCACAATGAGAATAGATCTCCTGAACAAAACTCCGCATTGGTGACAAGAAGGGCATCCAGCCAGGAAACACCCGGCTCCATTCAGTTGCCCAGACCCCACCTTGCAACTGATTATGGGGTCATTAAAAGAAAAGAAAATTCTACAATGAGTACCAGGAGAAAGATGAATACTGGGGCAAGGGTAGTTTGTTTGCTTTTTGCTTCAAAAGATTTTGAGTACCAAATTCGACAGGTTTTGAAGCAGTCAAATACTGAGGTATGACTATACATGAATCTGGGATGGTGCAACCATCTTAATTATATACAGGCTGCAATTTTGAATCATCATGCAACCTGGAGGTGCTATGATGGTTGTAAGCTACGTTCCCTCTAAGGTGCGCGGCTGCGCTAGCGCGCAGGTGGCAAGAAAACACCGCGCAGCAGTTTTCAACTGCCGCGCAGTGATTTCTATTGCCACAGGCTTTGGAAGCTGGGGAGGTCCTTTGCAGGCAGCTAGAACGGGCCGCCTGCAAAGGACTTCCCCAGACTTGCTTTGAGGAGCACGGGGCGACTGAGGCTAGTTGTGAAGCCCCAAAGCCCCCACTGCCACCGGAAGAACTGCTGCCACCACCTCCTCCTCCTCCTCTTAACAGGCAGCACTGCCGGATTTGCCGCCCGGCGCTGCGGCTGAGATGAAGCCGGCAAAGCCCCAGCCGGCATCTCCGCGCGTGGCAGCGGCGCCTCCCCTCTGCTCGGAGCACCTGAGCTCAGCGCTGGGTTACCCCTGCCTGCCCCCTCCTCCTCCTCTCCCGTGCTGCAGGAGACAGTAGGAAGGCGGGGAGGGAGCAGGGGGAAAAAAAGCCTCATGGTTCTTCAAAAGCACGGAGGAGGAGGAGCGGGCACGGGTTACCCAGCGCTGAGCTCAGGAGCAAATCTGGTGGTGCTGTTGGAGGAGGAGGAGGTAGCAGCAGTTATTCTGCTGGCAACTCGTCGGCAACTTCAGCAGCAGCCCTGCCCACAATGAAGAAAGCAGAGATGGAGCAGATCCACGCAGATGACGTCGCTGCAACATGACTGGAGGAGGAATTCTGGGAGTTGAAGTCCACAAGTGTTAAAGCTGTCAGGTTTGAAGAGCTCTGCATTTTTTTTCTAGGGATGGAAGGGTATTGTAACTTGACAGCTTTAAGACTTCCATGCTTCAAATGCCAGAGTTCCTGAGCCAACAGGACTGGAGGAGAAATTCTGGGAGTTGAAGTCCACAAATCTTAAAGCTGTCAGGTTTGAAGACCCCTGGGGGTTTTTTTCCCTAAAGGGTTAGGGGTGCAAGGGTCTTGTAACTTGTCAGCTTTAAGAGTTGCGTGCTTCAAATGCCAGAGTTTCTGAGCCAACATTTTGGTTGCTAAGCAGGAGCGTTGTTAAGTGATACTGATATTATATAACACTTTGAATTAAGTGGGTACCTTGAAGAAACATAACTTTGAGTTTCAAATCATACTGATTTCGTTGTTGTCTTAGGTGACATCTGTGAAAAAAATTCGGGTGCTCAGGCATGAAAATGTGCCGCTCAAACACTATACTTTTCTGCTCACATCGAAAAAAAATTAGAGGGAACAATGGTTGTAAGTGTGAGGACCAGTTGCAAGTCACTTTTTTCAATGCCGTGGTAACTTGGAACCATCACAAAATGAACAGTTGTAAGTCAAAGACTACCCCTGCTGGGACCAGAATCTTGGTTTGAAGACATGAATTCAAAGGAGGCAATACTTTTGATGGGAGGCTGTTCGGAAAGGCACCTCCCCCCCCCCCTCAACATAACAGTCCCCTTCCCGCTCACCTCTTTTGCTACTCTGCATTAGTTTTGGCCAAATTGACATCTTTGATCAAAGAACAGACATTATCTAACTTTACGGCTGACTGGAAATCCCCTTATAGACTTTTTGCATGAAACAAGCGGGTGGGGGTGGGGATTGAACTTTTGATATAAGGTTTTGATAATGATAAAAAAATGATTACAGGAAAAAATGAAAGTCATGCTGTAACTAGAGTAGATTTATACACTGTATGGTGTGTATATACACTGTATTGTATTGTATATTCTATTCTATTCTATTCTATTCTGTTTTGTTCTGTTCTATTCTATTCTATTATTCTATTCCATTCTATCCTATTCTACTCTATTATTTTATTCTATTATTCTGTTCTGTTCTATTCCATTCTGTTCTATTCTATTCTATTATCCTATTCTATTATTCTATTCTTCTGTTCTGTTCTATTCTATTCCATTCTGTTCTATTCTATTCTATTATCCTATTATTCTATTCTATTATTCTGTTCTGTTCTGTTCTATTCTATTATTCTATTCTATTCTTTCTATTCTATTCTATTCTATTCATTCTATTCTTCCTATCCTATCCTATCATATTATTCTATTATATCCTATCCTATCTTACACTTATAAATTACTTGTAAAGAAAACAGGAAACGCCTTCTTTCCATTTCCTCCCATTCCTTTTGTACTTTTGGCTTTGCTCTTCTCTTTTCTTCTTTCTTTACTCTAAGTCTTAGTTGCTGATATTTTTAAAATCTTTATTTGTTTAATAGTGTTATACGGGGTGGGAGGAAAACTAGAAAGCCCGTTTTCTCTCTTCGGCTGGCCATATCCAGCCCAAGGATGGGCGCCTGATCTATCGACCCCCACCCCTCCTTTGACTTGCTCAACCGAAACGCGCAAAATCTGCTCTTCGGCTCTTCCCAGCCCCGCGCGGTCCGACTCTCCGGTTCCCCGAGGACCGGACGGCTTCGACCGCAGAGAGACGACGCTTTCCCCGTTGGCGGAGTCCCCGCATTGCCGCCTGGGGCGGGGGCGGGACGTCCGAAAGGGGCTCCCCACCGTCTCCTCTAGAGACCCCGCAGCAGCAGCAGCATCCCCGTCTCTGCATCCCCAGCAGCGCTCTGCCCTCCATCGCGCTCCGCCTCCCGGTGGCGGCGGCGGCGGCGGCTCCGGCGTCCCCTCCTCCCTCCCTCCTGGGCGTTCCGCGGCTGCAGGCAGAGCGGGCGGGCGGGGCCAGGCAAGCCAAGTGGGGCGGGGCCGGCCAGAGCCTGCAGCGGCAGCAGCGGGGAAGGCGATCGGCAGCGGCGGCGGCGGCGGGGCCAACTCCTCCTGTCACAGCCCAGCTGGGAGCAGAGGCAGCGGCAGCAGCGCTCCAGGCTTAGCGCAGCCCCCCAGCGCAGCCCCGGCAGCCGACTCCATTTGCAGCAGCCTCTTGGCTTGGCCGCCTCTCCCGCTTCAGGAGGATCCCCGCCCCGAGGGATCGAGCGATCGAGCGCCGTACAACGGGGACGAAGAACCGAGCCCTCGGCGGACGGGGCGAGCTCATGGCTGGCTCGACGGGATGCGCCCCGGCCGGCTGGGCTGCTGCGGCGCGATGGCTCCTGGCGCCCCTGCTCTTGCTGGGCTCTTTCCCCGGACCCGGAGGCGCAGCCAACACCCAGGTGAGACCCACCCTCCCCCCCTCCCCGGGGGCGGAGGTGGGGCGGCTGGAACTGGATCGCGTCCTCCGGAGGTCGCGCGTGGGAGCGGCGGGTGGGTGGCAATCGGTGCGCAAAGATTGGGCTGGGAGAAGAAGAAGAAGGAGAAGGGAGCTGCCCAAGGTCACCGAGCAGAAGTGATCTGCCCGGCGGAGACGCTTCCCCGTTCTGGGTTTCCATCCAAGGGAAGGCGAGAAAGGAAGCGCGTTGCCGGGAAATCCCAAGAATGGGGGAAATGGGGGTTGGGGTGGGGAGGAAGAGAGAGGAAAGCGCCCATCTGCCTTCCACGCCCCGCTGCCCTCCAGCTCGGTGGGACTCCACCTTCTATCATCCCCAGCTTTCGAATCTTGAGGTGCGCCTGGTTGGGGGGGGGGGAGAAAGGCCACCCGTAGACCAGGGATTTCATGGCCAAAAGATGCTGAGCCGTTGCGTTCTTGGACTTGCCTTTGGCCCGGCTCCCAACCTTAAGGAAAAGCTGCCATTTGCTTTGTGTGGTTTTTTTTTTTTTTTCCCCTGGTTTATGTGAAGGAGATCCACTCCACCCATCCAACCAGATGCTTCGGAGTGGGAAGTGATCTGGCGCTGGCTGGTGCCCCTGTCCTCATTCAAATCACTTCCTTTCCTCCCACCCACCTCCCCAAGCCATTGCAATCTTCTCCTCAAGACTGGGTGAGCGTGATTAACGCTTTGGAGCCGATGGCCATCCTCTCATTTCATAAGCTGGCGGTGGCAGATTTCCAAGTCACATCGGCTGGAGGCTTATTGCTACAAATGAGCCCCATGGACTTACTCTTGGCTGGGTAGGCGGTTGCGAGGAAACCCACAATCTTTTGCAAATTCCCTCCGTCTTCACGTAGGGATCAGTGCGGGAAGCCAAGATTGGCCAAGAGATATATATTTAGATTGTCACTCATGTATCAGGAATAAGAACACAGGAAATGGGGACAAATAAATGGGGACAGTAGGACAGGGACGGTAGGCACGCTGGTGCGCTTTTAATTTTATTTTATTTTAACATGGAGAATCCTATTTGACCATCTTACTCTCTCCCTCTGTCTGGGATTGGCCTTTTGCAAAAAAAAAAAAACAACCCGGATGTCCTCAGCCAAGATGGTCAAAGAGACCCACTGCTTCCGTAGGCCTTGTAGAGAGCAGGGGGTCGCCAACCTTTCGGACCTGAGGGACCACTAAATCCATAATTTTAAATCTCATGGACCACTAAGATGATTTAAAAAAAAAAAAAAAAAAGATCCATAGTATTTAGTGCAATAGAAAAAAATGCAAATAGTTTTTCGGCGGGCCACCAAAATGTTCTCGTGGACCACTCCACCAGTGGACCACGGTACCCTCAGTTGGTGACCGCAGTTGTTGTAGAGGGAAGGAGATGCTGTCCTACTTGTAGGGGAGGGGAAATGGCCAGCAGATGGGTTTGAGGTAAGGCTAGATGACCTCGAGCCACAGGATTGGTCTCAAGTGTCCAACAGTTTAGTGCAGTGCTTCCTAACGTTGGCAATTGGAAGATGTCCGGACTTCAACTCCCAGAATTCCCCAGGCAGCATTCGCTGAATTCTGGGAGTTGAAGTCCGGATATCTTCCAGTTGCCATGGTTGAGAAACATTGGTTTCGTGGGTACTCTGTATCCAACTCTTGTCAAATGTGCTCACCGCCCGCCACTCTCATTGGGGACCAGAAAATCCGGTCTCGACATTTGCAGGGACGTAAACGGTCTTGTATAGGGTCTCCCGTAGCCATTGTTGACTCCTTCCGTGGCGTGATCAGCATTTTGAACCTTCTGAAGCAGAATCCACTTGGAATCATCCGTGAAACATATCTCATTTTCAGCCCTTCTGCTCCAAAATCCAGAGACCTCGTATACGTATTACAATTTGAATAGGAGGCAAACGGGAATCAGCAATTCTCATTCACAAATATCCCAGGCTGCGTGTGACGTTGGTCACAGTTGCAGCCCCCCCCTTCTCTCCTGTTCCCCAAGCCGTGTGTGTGATAGGACCAGTCAATCCTCCCCCCCTGCCCCCAGCCGGGGTTATTAAAAGGCCTCCTTCAGAAATGTGGGGGAGCCTTCAAGCAAGAAGGACAGGAGCTGCCTGTCTTTCAAGGCTGCCTCTCTCTTTAGAAAAATCCCACGCTAGGATTCTGGCCCATGAAGGCCTCTTTCTCTCTCCATCACAGGTTATGATCAAAGTCCGCACCAAAGGGTTAACTCCTTCGGTTTTGTATATTCGGATTTTATCGATGGGGAGAAGGTGCTTCTCTCCCCCACCCTCTTTTGTGAGGAAGGGGCTTTGCTCCCTTGCAAAACTATGTCGGCATCCAAGGGGATCTGGGGGGTGGGGGGCGGAAACTGGCTGCAGGGTGGAATTTCTCCTGCAGTCTCCCTAGATGGGACGGTAGGAAATCTGGGTTGAACAATAACCAAGTAGCCAACGTGTTTCTTGAGCTAGGCATAAGGGAGCCTCCCCCTCCCACTGCTGATGGCTCAGTGTTCTGGAACTAAAGGCTGCTTCCTTTGTGGTTGGCAACACCTGCACCGTTCCTTCCTTTCAACCGCACAAGGAGGCAGGCTGCATGTCAGCGCATTCCGCTGATAGCAAAAGCCACGAGGTTCGTGGCTGCACCTGGGCTTGTTCTCAGGGATCCAGAAACGATGTGATCCACTCCCAGGAGATCTGAACGGTTGGCAGGAAGGCAAGGAGGCAGGAAGAAAAGAAGGAAGGAAGCCGGAGGGAGGAAGAAAAAAGAGGAAGTGAGGAAAAAAGGATGGGAGAAAAGGAAGGGAGGAAAGGGGGAGGGAGGTGCGAGGAAGGAAGGAAGGAAGGAAGGAAGGAAGGAAGGAAGGAAGGAAGGAAGGAAGGAAGGAAGGAAGAACAAAAAAGGGAGTGAGGCTAAAGGAAGGGAGGGAGAAAAGGAAGGGAGGAAAGGGGGAGGGAGGTGCGAGGAAGGAAGGAAGGAAGGAAGGAAGGAAGGAAGGAAGGAAGGAAGGAAAGACAAAAAAGGGAGGGAGGATAAAGGAAGGGAGGGAGAAAAGGAAGGGAGGAAAGGGGGAGAGAGGTGAGAGGAAGGAGGGAAGGAAGGAAGAAAAAGAGGGAGGGAGGATAAAGTGAGGGAGGGAGGGAGAAAAGAAAGGAAAGGGGGAGGGAGATGGGAGGGAGAAAGAAAGGAAGAAAAGAAGGAAGAAAAAGAGGGAAGGAGGAAAAAGGAAAGAGGGGAGGGAGAAAAGGAAGGAAGGAAAGGGGGAGGGAGGTGGGAGGAAGGAGGGAAGGAAGGAAGAAAAAGAGGGAGTGAGGAAAAAGAAAAGGGGAGGGAGAGAAGGAAGAAAGAAAAGGGGAAGGAAGGAAGGAAGGAAGGAAGGAAGGAAGGAAGGAAGGAAGGAAGGAAGGAGGAAGGGAGGGAGGGAGGGAGGGAAACGGCTGAAATACTCAGTGAAGAGGTTTGATGGATGGCCAGAAAATGCCTGTCTAGGGAGAAGCATGCTGGAAGAGGGCATAGCTGAACAGAATCCTAAAGAAGAACATCTAATGTTAGCACATTCTGTCTCTTCATCAGTGGAGTCAAAGGTTCCAGAGGATGGGGAGGGAACCTAAGACTAGGTTTAGTAAATGCCACGATTAGCCATAAGATGGTTTGCTTCATTTTGGTATCATACCATACGCCACAGGAACTCCATCTTCGTGGCTTGAAAGCTGTGCTTTCCGGTTCCGTGGTATGTGTGTGAACCCAGGCAGTTGCAGCTTGGTTGAGTAAACGGTGCTTTGGGGAAAGCTTAGTCGACTGCGATGCCTCATGCACCCTGTTAGCGAAAGGGCTCTGTGTTTCGTGGGCACGAGCATCAAAGGCACAGGGCTGTGAATGCAGGCACGAAGTTCAAAGACCTCGACCTGTATTCAACCATGCAATTCTAGTCATCTTTTTATTGGGCAGATATCCAAGAAGATCCCAACCCAACCTTTTCCTCTTGTAGGAGACAAAGTCAACCGAGGTTGCACCTACACCCACAATGCCGCCCTTACATGTCTCTGCTTGACTTTTCCTAGTGTTTGGGAAGCCTGTGACTTCACCTTTGTTTCCCTTGGGGGGTTACAAACAACAGCTGGAACCTCTGGCCCATTCAATCCTTTTTAAAAAGGGACAACAACTGTTGTAAGTCAAGGAACTTTAAGATCAAGGGAGCTACTAATACCACTCTATAAAGCCCTAGTAAGACCACACCTAGAGTACTGCATCCAGTTTTGGTCATCACACTATAAAAAAAGATGTGGAGACTCTAGAAAGATGCAGAGAAGAGCAACCAAGATGATGAGGGGACTGGAGGCTAAAACATATGAAAAACAGTAGCAGGAACTGGGCATGGCTAGTCTAATGAAGAGAAGGACTGGGGAGATATGACAGTAGAGTTGCAATATTTGAGGGGCTGCCCCAGAGAGGAAGGGGTCAAGCTATTTTCCAAAGCACCCAAAGGCCAGATAAGGAATAATGGATAGAAACTGAACAAGGAGAGATTCAGCCCGGAAATAAGGAGACATTTTCTGACAGTGAGAATAATCAACCAATGGAACAGAAGTCGCCTTCGGAAGTTGTGGGAGCTTCATCACTGGAAGCTTTCAAGAAGAGATTGGATTGCCATCTGTCAGAAATGGTGTAGGGTTTCCTGCGTGGGTGGGGCAGTTGGACTAGATGACTCTGTTAATCTGTATCTGTATTAAGTGCAATTACGTGATTTTACCTTCATGATTGGAATATAGCTGGAAGAACTTTAGGAGGCCGGGAGGAGAGATAATTTTTAGTGCAGCAGCAACGGGGTGAGACTAGATGACCTCTAAAGCCTCTGGGGGAACCTTTGAAGCATCTTCTAGCTTGATGATGCTAACATTCCCCATATCTGCCTTAACAGAGTGGGAGGGATTTCTCTCATTTTTATCCAAAAAGAGGCTGGGCAGGGTCCTGCTACATAGAAGTTTAAAGGGAGGGTCCACCTTGTGGTCACTTCATCCCCAGCCTTCATCCCAGGCCATTTTTCCATCCCAGCTTCCAACTGAGAGGGAAGGGGAGCTCCCTTAAATAGAATAGAATAGAATAGAATAGAATAGAATAGAATAGAATAGAATAGAATAGAATAGAATAGAATAGAATAGAATAGAATAGAATAGAATAGAATAGAATAGAATAGAATAGAATAGAATAGAATATCTAATAAGGAATAGAATAAATATAGAATTTAGAATAAGGAATAGAAGAGAAGAGAAGAGAAGAGAAGAGAAGAGAAGAGAAGAGAAGAGAAGAGAAGAGAAGAGAAGAGAAGAGAAGAGAGAGAAGAGAAGAAAATAATAGAATAGAAGAGAATAGAAGAGAATAAAATAGAATAGAATAGAATAGAATAGAATAGAATAGAATAGAATAGAATAGAATAGAATAGAATAGAATAGAATAGAATAGAATAGAATAGAATAGAATAGAATTCTTTATTCCCAAGTGTGATTGGACACACAAGGAATTTGTCTTTGATGCAAATGCTCTCAGTGCACATAAAGAAATATAAAATACATTCATCAAGAATCATAAGATGCAACACTTAGTGATAGTCCAAGGTTATTAATAAGCAATCAAATCGTAGTAGGGAACAAATAAAGCAATATGAATCTTAAAGATACAAGCAACATGGTTATAGTCATAAGTGGAAAGAGGTAGATACTAGGAAGGAAGAGACAAATAATAGTAATACAGTCTTAGTAGGTAATATGACAGTGTTTTGGGCATTAGTTGTTTAGCAGAAGGATGGCATTCGGGGAAAAACTCCTTGTGTCTAGTTGTTCTGGTGTGCAAGGATCTATAGCATCGTTTTGAGAGTAGGAGTTGAAACAATTCATGTCCAGGATGCAAGGGGTCTGTAGATATTTTCACAGCCCTCTTTTTGACTCGTGCAGTGTACAGGTCCTCAATGGAAGACCCTAGCCCTGGGAAAGGTTGGGAAAATTCTCCCACTGCCAAAAGGGACGTCCTCATCCAACCGCATTGACCCTCGTTTCCCCACCTGGCTTCTTCTGTGTGCCAAGAGACCCTCAACCTCCCTCGCCACCCGCTCCCCCCTTTCCAATCCTTCAGGCCCTGCGGGAGGGCTGTCTCTTCCTTTGATCTATATCCCCCCTCCCCCCCCCGGCACGCCTGCCCTCCCCCCCCCCCCCCCCCCGGCACGCCTGCCCTGCCACTGGGTTGGCCGGAAGCCCAGCCTTCGCCATCTTGCCTGGTCTTCTGGAAGCAGCACCTGGGAACTTCCATCGTTTGGAGAAGGGAAGAGAGGGATGGGAGAACGAGAGAAAGCAGCTCCCAGTGGCACGTGGAGTGGAGGGGGGAGGGGGGAAGGATGAGAGAAGCCTTTTTAGAGGCTTTTATGCCTTTGGAAAGCTTCCTCCTTTTCCCACCCCCACTTTGGAAGAGTCCACTTTGGGCCCTGTTGTAAAAGATTGGGAGAAAGCAGGGTTGATCCTCCCTCCCTTTCCAGCTCACCAAATGCCAGGTTGATGGTGGGTGGGGGATGGGGGAGTGAGAAACAGAAGCAGGGATTAAAGCTGATTTATTAATCCTATCTCCATTAACTACTTCCTACCCAACTTCTACCTTCCTGCCATCCCTGGGTGATTTTCAGAGCCAGGCAGGCAGGCAGGCAACCCGACCCTCGATTGGAAATCCACTCCACTCTTTTCTTTTCTCTTCCCTTTCTCTTTCTCTCCCTCCCTTCCCCAGCCCTGCATTTGATGTAGGGTCCAGTGGTCAGTTTTCCATCAAACCGCAGCAGCTGCTTAATCACTTAAAGCATCGGCTTAGCCGTGAGATCCAGCTTAATCCAGGCCTGATTTCTCCTTTGCCCCTCCGTTTAAAAAAAAAAGACTTCCATTAGGTGGATGGGCCCCGCCCTCTTTTCTCCTCCATCCTTCCTGCCCCTCCCCAGGGGGAAAAAAAAGCCAGGTTAGACTATTCTCGTAGCCTGGATGCAACCCACCAATTCTCCCCTGGATGCTTCCCACCTCGCTTTTAGGGATGAGGGACCGAGGAGGGGAGGCGGGGGGGATTTCCTGATTTTTAAACTAAATTGTCGCTTTCCAGAAAAAAGAGAAATGGATGTCCTGGGTGGAATTCAGCCCAAAGGTGGGAGTGGCAGGGCGCGGGAAAGAGAAATCGGCAAGCTACATCACTGCTTCTTTCTGGATTCATCGACCTCCAGGTTCTTCCCAAGTGTCCTCGGAGCATCCATCCTTAAAAACAAAGGATGCATCTTCCCCCTGCATCTTCAAAGACTCTGCAATTGATGGCTTTTTCCAACCCACAGCCAGGATCTCTTTCACTGCATCCAGGATTTCAATCCGAAGCTTTTTCAGATTTGGCTAGCTAGCTGGTTGAGGTTGTGTGAAATGGATGCTTGGGAGGTCCTTGTCAGTCATTGTCCAAGGGCCCCTCCTTACTAGCACTGAGGATGTTACCTTGTTTGGGTAGTGAAACGTCTTCATGAAAACAACCAACCTCAGAGGGCACCAAGGAGCCCTCATGTCCACCCAGAGCTACAAATGTTCTCCTTGATTGGCATGGAATGGCTTGTTTTTTGCTTTGGTACATAGGATGCAGTTATGGAAGAAACAGCTCTGATGCTCAAGTTCAGACTCCTGTGAGAAGATAGAGCTGAGAAGACCCCAACAGCTTCTGCTACTCGTGATTTTGCACAACCCATGATAATAGGCTGAGTCAGGTTTCAATAGTCTGCCTTAAAAGGGGATGTGATGGCTCAGTGGCTAAGGTGCTGAGCTTGTCGATCATAAAGGTCGGCAGTTCTGTGGTTCAAATCCCCAGGGCCGCATAATGGAGTGAGCTCCCGTTACTTGTGCCAGCTTCTGCCAACCTAGCAGTTCGAAAGCACGTAAAAATGCAAGTAGAAAAATAGGGAACCACCTTTGGGAACAGCTTTCTGTGAACCTTCAGCATCTAGTTATGCCGGCCACATGACCATGGAGATGTCTTCGGACAGCCCTGGCTCTTCGGTTTTGAAACGGAGATATGTACCGCCCCCTAGAGTCGGGAACGATTAGCACGTATGTGCGAGCGGAACCTTTACTCGTCTGCCATAGCTTAGAATGCTACCTGCCTGGGAATCCCATGTTGTGGGAATGCAGCCCTTGCGTTTTGCCAACTCAGGCACCAGGATCAAAGGTCCCAACCAAATCCAACGAATTGCCAGCATCAGGACTGAGATGCTGCAAGCAGCTCTTGCTGGGGGTGGGGGCAAATAAGAGGAGGGGGAGCCTTGTGGAAGAAGGAGGAGAGAGAGGAAGAGGGTGGAAGGTGAGGTGAGGAAGAAAGAAGGAGAGGAGGTGGAGAAGGAAGGGCCGGCAAGTGGGGGTGGACCCTGGGAAGAGAAACAGTAGAGGGAAGGGGCTGGTGATGCAGTATTCATTTCCATCTGGGAGCTGGTCTCCATGGCAACAGAGAAGATCTGGCAACTCCATTGGGAGCGGTTGCCACAGCAACAACATCCTGGTGGTTACTGGAGGAGGAGAAGCCAGAAAGAAAGATGGTGCAAACAAAGATGGGAGGGGTGTGGGGGGGGGAAAGGCAGCCAGGAGCGAAAGAGCAGGTCGAGGTGAAAAAAAAAAGATAAAATTAAAGAAAGGAGTGGGAGGAAATTTGCTGAAGTGGAAGAGTCTCGCGTGACAGACAATGCCCTTTGGATGTCACCTTGGCTGCAGTCCGATCATCGCAGCCACAAGGGGCATGACTGGCGCTTCCGCTTGGTGCTTTTGGCCAGACCTGTTGACTAATCTTTCCCCCCCCCCCCTCTCTCTCTTTTTGTGCTTTCAGGGGATGGGAGCAGCCCTCGGGCCCACCCTTGGGACCCCTCAAGTGGCCATGTTTTGTGGAAAACTGGTCCTCCATCTCAACGTCCAGACAGGCCGCTGGGAGCCTGATGCCATCGGCACTCGGACCTGCTTTCGTACCACTGAGGAAATCAGGAGCTACTGCCAGGAGGTACACACACACACACACACACACACACACACACACACACACACACACACACACAGAGTCATAAGCATGTCCACTCCCATCTTCCTCCCATCCTTCCAAAGATCATTTTTCTGGTCCTCAAATACGTTCTCGACAATTGAGCAGGGCAAAAATCTCCCGTTGCTAAGCGAGATAGTTGTTACGTACGTTTTGTCCCATTTTACAACCTTCCCTGGCCCAGTTGTTAAGTAATCACTGCGGTTGCTAAGTTGGTACGGTGGTTTGTTCAGAGAATCTGCCTTACCCCCCCCTCCCCCCCTCCGCCTCCTTGATTGACTTTGCTCGTTGGAAGTCAGCTGGGAAGGTCGCAAACGACGATCCCATGACCCCAGGATATTGCAACTGTCATAAGTACATGCCAGTTGCCAAGCGTCTGAATTTTGATCATGTGACCTTAGGGAGGCTGCAATGATTGTAAGTGTACAAAACAGTCGTAAGTCTCTTTTTTTTTTTTTTGGTGCCATTGTAACTTCGAACAGTCCCTAAACGAGCGGTTTAGAAGTCAAGGACTACCTGTACCTATTCTTCTGATGTCATCACCCCTTCCTACTCTTTCATCATGACTGCTCTGTGGCAGGCCTTGGACTCTGATTTAATTTTGGATGCTATTTGGAACCCCAACATTCTGAGCCATTCCCTCTGCTGTCAATCTTGTCGCTACAAATCCATTTTTTAAAAAAAAATTCAGCCTCCTCTTGTTTCCACCAGGCCTAATCAACCAACACCTCTCCTGTTGACAGTCGTAAGGTCTCAGGAAACAGTTCATCTTCATTTTTACTCAAACTCTCTGTCAGTATCTCCAAACTGAGGTGAACTGAGGGGAAAGAGAATTCGCATGTTCTGTAGGTAGTCCTTGAGTTACAACCGCAATGGGCAATGGGCTCCATGTTGTAAGCCGTGAGAGTCATAAAGCAGGTCAGTCCTATGGCTGACCTGATTTTATGATTGCTCTTCTGTGGCGGATGGTAGTTTTGCCAAAAAAAAACCCCAAACAAACCCAAAATGTTGATTTTCAATGAAATGGCCGTAAAATGTCGCCCATTTCTGTGAGATGCTGCAAACGGTCCTAAATGTGGCCCGGTGACTGAAGGTCTGAAGTATGGTCACATGCAGTGATGAGATTCAGATGGTTCCAGTAAGTTTGGTAGAACTAACTTTTTGTACAGTTCGGCGAACCGGCTGAATAGTCTTCCTCCCCACGCCTGGCCTGAGGTGGGTTGCTGCCGGTTTGGCCCGGATCAGCTGAACCAATAGTAGTGGCAGCGGAAGGCTCCGCCTTCCCGCCCGGACGCCTCTGCGCATGCGCAGATGCGTTGTGAACATGCATAAGCACACGTGGGATCGTGCCCAAACAAGTAGTAAAAAAATTAGCTTCCAGGTTTTCCCTACCCAAATGAAAGTCCAAGGCCCTGCCCAACACCCACATGTCCATCACATGGCCCAAACAGTCACTGTCCCAACTGGAGATGCCTCCCAGTCACACCCTTCCAGGTGTAGGGCAAGATGTCCTTGACTTTCAGAGAAAGAATGTTATTATGGCTACATATCATCCACGCCAGAGGTGAGTTCCTACTGGTTCGCACCAGTTCGGTGCAAAATCGCACGCACACCAAACCAGCAGTAATACCGGCAGAAACCCACCGCTGATCCACGCTCTGTATAATGCCCCCCTCCCAGTTTCCCACAGTAGCAAATGTGGCAGGCCTGAAATCCCAAAGGTAAAAAGATGGCTGCCAGGTCTGACACCTGTTTTTCTCTACTTCCCTCTATTGGATGCCCAACTAACGGCCATTTGCCTTGCAGGTATATCCAGAGCTGCAGATCACAAATGCGGTGGAAGGTACGCAGCCACTTACCATAGACAACTGGTGCAAGAAAGGACGTTTGTCATGCAAAGGCCAAATGCACATCGTGGTACCCTACCAGTGTCTTGGTAAGCGCAGAGTCCAGCTGCCTGACTTGTTTGCATCTCCAGTTGGGGATGATAAGGACTGACTTTAAAATTGGGAGTGAAATCATGTTTTGTTGTCCTTTTCCTTGTTCCTTCTGTTGCTTTGGGGTGGGGTGAGGGGTTGTGCATTTGAAAGCACCAGCTTGAGCGCAAGGAATGTCTTGCTACTGATAATTGCAAGCCCCCCACCCATCTCCCTTGGGAACTTTTTGGCAGATGGGGGCTCAAGAAAGATTTAAAATGTGTAGTGTAGGCCAGTGTTTCTCGCCCTCAGCAGTCTTAGGATGGACGGACTTCAGCTCCCAGAATTCCCCAGCCAGCACGCTCACGTTGGAGTCCACCCATCCTACAGCTGCTAAGTTGAGAAACGCTGGTGTTGGTGCACGCTACAGTGCTATATACACTTAGCTCTGATTCAGTGGAAATGAAAGTTATATGCACTTAGTCCAAATCAGTGGGACTTTATTTTTGAGCAGAAATGAAGAAGCTGCTATTGGTGCAGAAATTGGTTATGGACAAGGCTTCTGTGTCATTCTTTTCCGGGAAAAATGGCCATGGTGGCACTTTTCCACCCTAAATGCTTATTGCATTACAATTAGAAAAGTAAGCCACTTGAAATCCTTCAATAGTTTAGGGTCTCAGTATCTGGGGCGGGGGGCAAGGCAGAATGACCAGTGACAAGAAATTAGGAGTTGCAATCTAAACTTTGGCATAGAAAACCCCAAATTGTTTATCTCTGTCATTAACATTATCTTGCAATTCTTCCAAATTTGGGGCTGTAGATAATTTGGGTTGCAGATAATTTGCGGTTGCAGATAATTCTTTAACTTATTAATTTTCCAGGCAGAGATTTTAGAGGAGTGAAGCTTATTGCCATAGGTATTTTGGTCTTGCCTACTTTGCACATGCTTTGAAGGGAATCTTGCCTTTTGTCAAATTAAACTTCCATCCATCCAGATGAACCTTTGGCAAATTAGTACCTTCCATGCTTGTCATACGCCAGGCCCCATAATTCCCGGCCATTTTGACTGGGTATTATGGTATTATAGTCATGATCAGAGCAAATCTGATCTACCCGAAGATGCTGAGAGTTGTGGTCAATAAAAATTTAAAGAATCCCAAGAGGTGGGATTCATTTACCTTCACTCTTGGTTTGCAAATATGAGCGCGCTTGCATGCATAGAAGGCGGTCTGTATAGAAGGCAGTCTGTGCATGCACACCGCCTTCTAGGCGTGTGCAGTGCTCACGCATTATGTCGGAATGTGTGGGCGGAGCCTAGCCACCGCTACCGGTTCGCCCAAACCCGAGAGAACCAGCTGAATACCATCTCTGGTTCAGACCCTCCGTTAGTGACACAAAACATGGGAGAACAGAGGAATCATTATAATCTTAACAGTTGTAGCCTCTACTGCCAGGCGTAGCTACAATAAATAGCTCGTCATTGCTCCTTGATAGGACAAAGTAATAAACCCTTGACACCAGTACCTACTTGCTCTTCTCTTCCCCCAGTGGGCGAGTTTGTGAGCGAAGCACTTCTTGTACCAGACAAGTGCAAATTCCTACACCAAGAGAAAATGGACTCCTGCGAGACCTACTTGTATTGGCATAGTGTGGCTAAAGAGGTGAGTAACTATGGACTCCTTATCAACCGCATTCCAGCATTTCTACTTGAGCCCTTTGAACTTAAAAGGGCTGCCAAGAAATCCAAAGAGATAAGGAGATTATTTATCAAGATCGTTCTGAATTGTTGAGCCCTTCTTCCAAGCATGGGTTGATAAGGGGTTGCTTTGTTGCCTTCTTATTAAAGATTCTAAGAAGGTATCACCGTGAGATAAGGAAGTTTGGTGATCATGCCACAGTCTAGGAGAAACCATAGAACAGGGGTGTCAAAGTCGATTTCATTGAGAGCAGTCTCAATGGGGAAGGGGGTACGGCCGGGGTGGGCATGGCCAGCTTGACACCACTCATGCCGGGGGCACCTGGAGATGGAGATGGGGGTAGGAGTGGTGTAGTGACCTAGAGGTGGAGCCCTTGTTTCACAATCAGGAGGCTGTGAGATCCATCCTAGGTAGTGGCAGATATTTATATTTGTGGGCTCCAAGAGAAAATATCTGCTGCAAACTCCATGTAGGCATCAGGAAGGGCATCCGGCCAGTAAATGCTCAGCTCCATTCAGTCATCCCGACTCCACCCCGATGCAAGAGATTACAGGGTCATGAAAAGGGGGGGGGAAGCAAGGAGACGGGGGTAGAATTGTATTTTCAGACATGAAAGATGCTGTTAATATAGCTTTCTAGTAAAGTAGAATTAGCTCATCTGGTCACGTCTCCAGTCTGGTCTACCTAGTAAGACTTGACAAGTTTTCACAGCCTGCAATTGCGTTAAGTGAATGATACTTTTCTCGCGTCGGTTACCTGAGTTCACATGCTAAAACTCAAAACGTATGGCCTAAGTTTACATGGCACTCTGGGCAAGTTCACCATGCCGTGTGAAACAGTCTCTGGGGGCTGCATTGCAGCACATTTTCACCTTGTTCATATCCCCCTTGCAGGCCTGCAGTGGTGAACATCTTGAGCTACACAGCTACGGCATGCTACTGCCTTGTGGAGCCGACCGTTTCCGAGGCGTGGAGTATGTGTGCTGCCCCTCACGCCCGCCGGCCATCAGGTTGGAGCAAGCTACGGAGGGTCCCCCGGTGCTTGCCCATTTAAGGGAGGAAGCCCTGCGCAGGTGAGCCGATGAGTTGGAGCAGATCCAGCTGCGTAGGAAGGTGGTTAAGATTACACTGAGGCCAAATCTTACCCCTTGCAAAGCGTATTTCATCTAGAATGTTCCTGGACCTGGATCTTAAAGGGGAAATCTGCAAGGAAATGTTTAGAGATATATATGTGTGCATATATGTGGGTTCCAGATCCCGGGGCAAACGGTACAGTGAAATGGAGCCAGGCGGCCATCACATGAATGCGTGCGGCGTGGGCGCATATGTGCAAAGCATGCATGCGTACTTACCACCCGCGATGCTCTGTGACGCTCCAGCTGCTCGGCGGAGCATTGTGTATGTGCCATGCGCTCCATGTGTGTGCGCAGAAGCCCCAAACAACTCAAATACCGCTAAGGAGCGCAGGTGGGCGGGTGGGCCTTCCGGAGCACTGTACCGGAACTGTACCTGCTGCTCCTGGCAGGCACTGGTAGGCACGTACCGTGGCGTACCGGTCGTAACCCACCACTGGTATGTATGCATACATACGGTTTATCGCTTCATTAGCACAAAATTGAAGAGTGGTGTTGGGGCCTAGAGGTGGAGCTCTCGCCTCATGATCAGGAGGCTGTGAGTTCGATCCTAGGTAGTGGCAGATGTTTCTCTCTCTGGGCACAATGAGAAATTATCTGCTAAAAACTCCGCATTGGTGTCAGGAAGGGCATCTGGCTAGTAAACACTCAGCTCCGTTTTAGTTGTCCCGACTCCACCCCGATGTAAGGGATTAAGGGGCCATTAAAAGACAAAACAATAGCGCAGAATTGAAGACCCTGCTCCTACAGGGGTATATAGTTGAATAGGAATATTTTCCTTTTCCCAGGGGGAAAAGTCTCTCTTGTCCCTTTCCCCTGTTCCTCAAATGCATCTTCTTGCTTGAGGGACTTGTTTGCGATCTTAACTCGATGGATCTTTTCTTCAGCAACAAAGTCCCGACAGGGCATATTCCAACAGAGGAAGAAAGCTTGGAATTGGAGGAAGACAGGAATGTGGATGAAGAAGAGGAAGAAGAGGTGGAGGAAGAAGAGGAAGAGGAGGAGGAAGAGGAAGAAGAGGAAGAGATTCCTGGAGAGAGTGCTCCTGACTCTAACCGTTTCCGTACTGCCTGGGATGACTATTACGTGGAACCAGGATACTACGATGACAGCATCACTCAAACCACCATCACCACCACAACTCAGACCACAGAAGAAGATGTCAAAGGTAAGCAGTGGAGAGAAAGATCCACCTTTAGAGTCAACCTCATAGAGCACCTTCCAAGGTCCATGTCCTTTCTTGCTCTTCATTACCATCTCAACCTCCCAAGGGAGAGACCGTATCAACGCAGAGAGAGAAGGGCAGACCTCTAATGCTTCTCTGGAGGACCACATGGTTAGATTAAATGGGTAAACAGGGGAAACATCATTTTCTAAAACCTTTTTGGCCTCTTGAGAGCCACAGAGGGTGTTGCTGGTGATTTCATGGTCCCCAGAAGTTTAAAAAAAAACCGTTTTGGCCTGTTTTGATGGATTTGAGGTTAGGTTATCCTCAAATGTCTCCCTAAACTAAAAAACTGTATGTTCTGGGACTTCAAAAGAGGAGGGCAGAGTATCTGAAGGCCATGGGACAGGGGTATCAAACTCAAGGGCCGGGGACTGGATCTGGCCCACAGGGTGCTTAGATCTGGCTCATGGGGCCACTCTGGACTGGCCCATGGTGCCTCTGCCAGTGAAGCTCAGGACGGCTGCAGGTGGGCGACCCTCCCGAGCTCCGTTTTCGCTAGTAGAGGGTTGCAGGAGGCCATCGTAGCCGAAAACAGAGCTCAGGAGCCTGTTTTCTCTAGCAGAGCACTCGGGCTACCACAGGCACCCCCAACACGAGTGACGTCAAGCTGGCCACGCCCATTCTGCCTCCCCCCAAGTCAAACACAACCCTGATGCAGCCCTCAATGAAGTCAAGTTTAACATCATAGGCAACGGTTACAAATCTGTGGATTACAGGTAGTCCTTGATTAACAACCATTTATTTAGTGACCATTTGAAATTACAACAGCACTGGAAAAAAAAGGGATTTATGACCATTTTTCATGCTTATGACCATAGCAGCATTCCCATCGTCATGCGGTGAAAATTCAGACATTGAGAACTGCTATGTATTCATGATGGAAAGTAGTGTGCCAGGATCATGGGATCACCTTTTGTGACCTTCTGACAACCAAAGTCAATGGGGGCAGCAACAACCCTGTGGCTAACTTAACAACTGCGGTGATTCACTTAACAACTGTGGCAAGAAGTGTCATAACACAGGGTGAAACTCACTTAACTGTCTTGCTTAGCAACAGAAATTTAAGGCTTACCTGTGGTTGTAAGTAGAGCACTACCTGTGCATCCAGAACAGGGGTGTCAAACTTGATTTCATTGAGGGCCTCTTCAGGGTTGTGTTTGACCGGGGGGAGGCGGGGGGCATAGTCATCATGACATCACTTGTGTGGGGGGGCGCCTGTGGTGGCCTGAGCACTCTGCCAGTGAAAACAGGCTCCCGAGATCCGTTTTCAGCTGGGACGGCCTCCTGCAATCCTCTGCCAGTGAAAATGGAGCTAGGGAGGGTCTCACATGGCCCTCGCGAACTCCGTTTTCACTGGCAGAAGCACTGCAGTCAGGTCCTTCGCTATTTCCAGGGTGGCCCCGTGGGCCATATCTAAGCACCCCATGGGCCAGTTCTGGACCTCAGGCCTTGGGTTTGACACCCCTCATCTAGAAGAAGAAAAAAGACAAACCCTATGAAGACTGTTAATGATGAGAGAAGACCTTTGGCATTTTTCTCAAGGCCTTCTCGGAACTTTGAGGCAATGGCAGCCACGGCAAAATTGTTGCTCAAGGACAGATCAAAAGAGAGAGGAATACAGACCCTGCAAAATAGGGACCTCTGGGGCACGGAAAGTAGAGAGGCAGGATGCCAGCTACTACTAGGTTGAGAAAGAAGGAAATGCTCAGCTGTTCAGCTGCTTCTCTGAGTGCCCATCACCTCCTCCTCTTCACAATGGGAAGTCTGTTTTGCAGACAGCTCTGAACCTGGCTCTCCCTGACACTAAGGGGTAGATGATGCTTAGAATCAAAGCCTCCTTTGGAGGGGGAACTGAGGGGGCTCGCGTGCTTTCCTTCCATCCTGAAACAAATCACTGCGGGATGCTGTGCCCAAATAGATTTGCACGCCTGGACGGTTTTAAATATTCGAGATAGGTGACTTCTGCAGGGTCAGGCGTATTTTAAACAGAGGAAGCAGGTTGCGTGTGCTCTGCGTGCTTTGGAATGCAAATCCATCGGATGTCAGGCTGCTGCAGAAATCGGGACCCACCGAGGAGAGTAATTGAATCTTAATTATATTCCAGGAAGAGTAGAGATTGCAGTTGAATTTCTGAGCAAGGGAGAATCCTGTTCGTAATTACACTGAGCCAGATCTCAAACCTTTCGCAAACGCTTGCAGTTCTGTCCTCTCTCTCCAGGAGAAATTGGATTGTCTCTTATACCGAGTCCTCATAGTGTCCGTCAATAATGGATGAGTGTTTACATTCTCTGCATTCCTAAGCTCCCTTTTTAGATAAGTCCGTGTTTTTTAGGCTGGATTCACCCACTAACTGAGCCCTGGTATATAGCAAGAGCACTTAGACTTATATCAAGGTTGACTCATCCTTCCATCCTTCCGAGGTCAGTAAAGTGAGGACCCAGATTGTTGGGGGCAATAGGCTGACTCTTAGAGGGGCTGTAAAGCATGGTGAAGATAGGCCTAAGGGCTATTGCTATACTGCGTCATAGTTCTTTATAGCAGGAGTCCCCAACCTGCCCACCCATCTGTGGACTAGCATCAGACCACAGCATACCAGAAACCAGGCCACACAAACAAGCAAAGCCCCATCCACGGGATGCAAGCAGCATGCAAAACCACATCCCGCCGGTCCGTGGAAAAGTCTCTCTCCACGGAATCAGTCCCTGGGGCCCAAAAGGTTGGGGGGGCACTGTTTTACAGCCCTCTCTAAGCGGTTTACAGAGTCAGCCTATTGTCTCCAACAATCTGGGTTCTCATTTTGTTGACCTTGGAAGGACGGAAGGCTGAGTCAATCCCGAGCCAGTGAGAATCGAACTGCTGGCAGTCGGCAGAATTAGCCTGCAATGCTGCACTCTAACCACTGTGCCGTCATGGCTCTTATATAATCCTTTCCATTGGCTGTGCAGCCTGGAACCAAAAGTTGTTGTTGTCCAAAACATTTTAAAGGCAACAGATTACGTTGTCTCTGCTTTTAAGACCGATAAGGCATGGTCTTGTGTAACATGATTGCTGCTGTCTATCCAGTGACCCCAACCCCTCGCCCAACGGACGGGGTGGATGTTTATTTTGAAATGCCTGGAGATGGGAATGAACATGCCAACTTCCTGCGAGCCAAGATGGACCTGGAGGAGCGGCGCATGAAACAGATTAATGAGGTAACGGCTGGACAGACAGGAAGGAGGATTTGCTCAGCTTGCAGATACACAAGCTTTCGTTGTATGGTTCAGTTTGATGACTTCAGACCACACCCATGGGGCCATCAAAGAATCTCTCTTGACAGATTGCACCCTTGCAATGATGGGGACGATCTAATTCCATTAGAAATGATGGATGTGCAATATAAATCATATTTATTTGTAGAAGCCATGTCTAAGTCTTCTTTCCTTCCTTCTTTCTTTTCTTTCCTTCCTTTTTTCCTTGTTTTTCCCCCTTTTTTAATTTCTTTCTTTCCTTCCTTCCCTTCTTCCTTCCTTCTCTTTCTTTCTTTTCTTTTCTTTTCTTTCCTTCCTTCCTTCTTTCTCTATTTTCTTTCATTCTTTCTTTCTTTCCTTCCTTCTTTCTTTTCTTTCCTTCCTTTTTCCTTGTTTTTTTCTCTTTTTTATTTTCTTCTTTCCTTCCCTCTTTCTTTCCTTCTTTCTTTCTCTCTTTCTTTCTCTCTTTCTTTCTCTCTTTTACTTTTTTGTTGCTTCCTAAAGAATTATTCCACGGGGAAATAGTTTGCATGTTTTGCAGATCAGGGATGAGTTGTTGTTGTTTTTTTAACTTAAAGTTCATATCGGAAGAGATCAACGTTGAACCACTATTACAAGTTAACAGCGTCAGCAGTGAAGTTGATATTGTTAGTTTTCTACTCTGGAGGTTTTTCAGAAGGGAATGGATGGTCGCCTCCCATGGATGGTTTATTTGGTTTCCCTACACATCATAGATAGATAGTTTTCTGCATATCATAGATAGTTGGACAAATGATCAGCTCCACAGTTCTATAAGTCCATGAAAACAGCTTCCTGTTCCTTGCTCAGGCAGATAGTTCTCTCTAGCTTTGAGAGATTGGGAGTCAGGATCTGACGGCTTAGTAAAGTTGGGTCACTATGCAGAGCAGTAATCAATGTGCAACAAGGAGAAGACCATGCTTCATGTCCCAAAGGTGCTTTTTTCAACAGGCAACTGGACTTTCTGGTTCTTCTTTGAAGACGTTTCTCTTCTCATCCAAGAAGCATCTTCAGCTCCCACCATCCAGTCAGAGCTGAAGATGCTTCTTGGATGAGAAGCGAAAAACGTCTTCAAAGAAGAACCAGAAAGTCCAGTTGCCTGTTGAAAAAAGCACTTTTAGGACAACCATGACCTAGGTTAGAGACAATGGCTCAATGGCAGGGGGATGGAAGGATAGTCAGTACCAGAGGTGGGTTGCTCCCAGTTCGGCCGAACCGGTAGTGGTGATTTATCTGGTCTGGGTTGCAGAACTGGCAGTGACTCAGGCTGGCCATGCCCCCAAACTGGTTCCCCGGTCTCTTTGCTGTTGCCGGCATGTTTCTGCGCATGCACAGAACAATTTTCAGTCCACTGAGCATGCACGAGCAGCACACGGAGGCTGCACGCGTGAGCGAAGCGAAGCAGTACCAATCGGTACAGGAACCCACCCCTGGTCAGTATGACCATCAGAACTAATGAAGCTTCTTGGATGAAAAGCGAAATGTTTTCTTCCTCAAGGAAGAAAAGCACCTCTGAGACAACTATGACCTGGATGATTGCGAATCTCCCCAGACAACAGAAACTGCTTTTCCAGAAGCAATTTCTACAGCAGAAACCTCTCCCTGTCCTTTTGTTATGATAACATAACAAACATCACTGTCCTTCGGTTATGATTTCACAGGTGATGAAGGAATGGGCTGAAGCGGACAACGAAGCCAAAAACCTGCCTAAAACAGACCGGCAAGCACTGAATGAGGTGAGTTTGGCCAAACATCTCAGGGAAATACCTTCCCTTTGTATTTTAATGTTTGTTTGGGGAAATTTAATAAAGATATTTTAACAAAAATAAATCCATGTCAAGATTAGGTGAACTAGTAGATTAACCAAGAGATTCCTCACTGGTGGGTTTCTTGACCCAGAGTGACACCATTGTCCTTTCCATTCCATTCAGCTGTTAGAATTATCTTTCGATTTCCATGCCTGACATTTTGGGTGATTTACAAATTCAACTTAGTTTCAGGAAATGGTTATAAACGTTTTAGCTGAGCTGGAATTACAAGGCCCCTCTGTCATCTCTGTCTGTTGTTTGATTCTATTCTGTGTGTATAATAGTTGCATTCTTTTTCTTCTTTGTTATTGGAAAACAACTTGAATGGGTTCCTACTCTGAGAGAAAGCCCAAACATGTTTTCACCAAAAACAAAACAAAAGTTAAATCCACTCGATGGCCTCCTATCTGTTTCTTTCAGCCTGTCTGTGCGCGGATGATGTCGTTTGTCCTTAGCGCATATCCATTGATAGCTGACAGTTTCCAAATATTGGGGGGGGGGGTTGGTTTTTTTAAAGTAATTTGTAATAAATCTTCAAATATCGTGGACTAACCTCCAGGGGTGGGCTGCTATGGGTTTGCCCAGTTTGGAAGAATCTGTAGCTAACGTTACGGCCAGTTCAGAGAACCTACAAATCCCACACTTGGCGGGTCCCTCCCTCCCTGCCCTGCCCTGCCTCTCCCATCCCTCCCTGCCCCTCCCCGCCCCTCCCTGGGTCTCCACGTGCCCTGTTTTGAATGCGAGGTAAGTGCAGGGCCCAATTGGAGGCTCGGGGAGGGTGGAAAATGGGCCTCCCGGTCCCGGAGTTCTGGAACGCCAGAAATTGGCTCATTTCCGGCCTCCGGAGCCCGGGGAAGGCAAAAACACCTCCGCCCCTGGCATGGTACAGGAGGCTGACTAGGCCACGCCCACCATGCCCATGTCCTTCCAGCAATTGGGCGGAGAACCCGTTGTTGAAATTTTTGAAGCCCATCGCTGCTAACTTCCTTTATAGAGATTTGTCTCGCCAGCTCCCCTGAAACTGAATTTTTGGGTTCTCTCCTTAAAAACCTTAAAGTTAGGTGTCTTTAAAAGCTGCTCGTGTTGCTCTTTTTCAAAATTTTTAGAATCCACCATTTATCCTACAGAAGAGGCTGTTAAAATGTGTGGCAATCGTTTAATTGTCTTTTTGACAAAGTGTTTTAAGCCATCCTGGGTTTTTATTTGACAGCCAAGATATAAACTTCCAAAACACATTCAGGTAATTAATTAAACATCTGCTTCTAGGAGAATAAGCTCTGCATGGAAGGCTTTGTTGTGTTTGAGTGTCATTGTCTCTGTAGATGGCTTGAGAAATTTTAAGCTTTTTAATGCTGATTTTATGGGGTTTCAAGGAATTGGATGTTGTCACTTTGCTATTGAGCTATCCTGAGCCTTCAGGAGAAAAAAGGGAGTCTGCCTATGTCTGTACGCGTGTTCAGGAATATAATTTTATATTTTGCTGTAATAAAGTTCTCAGGGTCTTTCACGCAAGGTTTTTGCCAGGCCCCTATTCACCTGCCTTTTAATCAGGGGTGGGCTGCTACAGGTTCGCACAGGTTTGGGAGAACCCGTAGCTAATGTTATGGCTGATTCAGAGAACTTCCAAATCCCACCCCTGGCTGGCCTCGCCCATCCCATCCCGAGGTAAGTGCAGGGCCCATGCAGAGGCTCAAGAAGGGCGGAAAACAGGCATCTCAGAAGGCCTCTGGAGCCCGGGAGAGGAAGTTTTCGCTCTCCCAGAGGCTCAAAGAAAGCCTCCGGAGCCTGGGGAAGGTGAAAACACACCCCCCCCAACTGTAGTGCAGGAGGCTGACTAGGCCACGCCCACCATGCCCATGCCCACCAAGCAACCAGGCAGAGAGCCCGTTGCTGAAATTTTCAAAGCCAACCCCTGATACAGTATTAGTGCATCAAAATCATGTGAAGTGTTAGTACCATTTTATAATGCCTTGGTAAGACTACACTTAGAATACTCCATCCAGTTTTGGTCACCACAATATAAAAAAGATGTTGAGATTCTGGAAAGAGTACAGAGAAGAGCAACTAAAATGATTAGGGGGCTTCTAAAATATATGAAGAATGACTGTCGGAACTGAATATTTCTAGTCTAGTGAAAAGAAGGACTAAGGTTGATAATATGATAGCAGCATTCCAATATTTGAGGGGCTGCCACAAAGAAAAGGGAGTCAACTTATTCTCCAAAGCACCTGAAGGCAGAACAAGAAGGAATAGACGGAAGCTAATCAAGGAGAGAAGCAACCTAGAACTAAGGAGAAATTTGCTGACAGATAGATCTATTAATCAGTGGAACGGGTTGCCTTCTAAGGTTGTGGGTACGCCAACACTGGAGGTTTTAAGAAGAGATCAGACATCCATTTGTCTGAAATGATATAGGGTCTCCTGCATGAGCAAAGGGTTGGACTAGAAGACCTCCAAGGTCCCTCCTGACTCTTATTCTGAAATACCCTGAATGGCTTCTCTCTTCTTCTTGCTTTCTAGCACTTCCAATCTGTCCTCCAGACACTGGAAGAGCAGGTGGCTGGAGAGCGCCAGCGGCTGGTGGAGACCCACCTGGCCCGTGTAGTAGCACTGCTGAATGACAACCGCCGCGCGGCACTGGAGAACTACTTGACTGCGGTACAGAATGACCATGCCCAGGTAGGTCAAAGGGTAGAGGAAGACAAATGTTAGCTTGGAGAACAGAACCTGAGATTTGTACATAAGCTAAGCTGGGGGAGCGAGAAACAGACTCTGCATGTGGATCGCAAACGAAGTTGACCGTGAGCTTGGAATAGCACCTATTCACCAAAGCGAAAGATGCTCTTCCCTAGCTTTTTGTTTCTTGTATGCAAGCGATGCAAGGGGAACATTATTTAAGCCATAGAGTTCAAGACCATGTAAAGCAGTGTTCTCCAACCTTCCCAGCTCTGCGGATCAGAAGCGGCAACAGGGAGGGGGAGGGGATGGTTTTGTACACACACACACACACAGAGGAGGTATTCAGCTGGTTCAGACTGGTTCGAGTGAACCGGTAGTGGAAATTTTGAGTAGTTCAGAGAACCGGCAAATACCACCTCTGGTTGGCCTCGCCCTCCCACCCACCCCCCTCGTTCCCTGTCCTATATTCCCTTGTTTTTTACCTCAGCTGATCCACGCAACAAAGCCTCAGCTGAGATAAAAAAACAGCTCAGCTCACCAGCGCTGACACCGAGGGTGGTCTTTGAGCGCTATGCATGTGTGTGAAGCATGCTCTTATAGAACCGGTAGGACAGTGGTGGGATTCAAAAAATTTTACTACCGGTTCTGTGGGCATGGCTTGGTGGGAAGGATACTGCAAAATCCCCATTTCTTCCCAATCAGCTGGGACTCGGGAGCCAGAGAATAGATGGGGACGGGGCCAGTCAGAGGTGGTATTTACCAGTTCTCCGAACTACTCAAAATTTCCGCTACCACTTCTCCGGTCAGAACCAGTCAGAACCTGCTGAATGCCACCTTTGCGGTAGGAAAAGATTTGGAATCCCACCACTGCACACACTGTTCACACAAATACAGCTTTGCATGTTTGCACACTTGCCCGCTGCTTGCACGGACCAGTTCCCAATGGGCCACAGACCAGTACCAGGCCACGGACCAGGCATTAGGGACCCCTGACGTGAAGTATAGTCATGCGGTGAGGAAGCAGTTAGTGATGTCATCACCACAGGATGCCCTGAAACGGGCAAAGAACAGAATTATGGGGCAGGAAAGTGAGAGAAAACTCACCCTCCGTGTGGTGTTTAGTCGTGCTCTTAATAAATGAAGTTAGGAATGATCAGTTCCCTTGTATGAACAACTTTCTGAAGTCTCTTGCTTTCCGGATATGCTATACTCCAGCTCCTGAAATCCTCAGCCAGAATAGCCACAGGCCATATCTAGATGAGGATTTAGGTCATCCAGCACATCTGGAAAGCAGCATTGAAGAAGGCTGATGCAGACAAGGTAACTGCAGAATGGCAAGTGGGGAGCTTCATTTACTCCTCCCCCCCGACCATCGTTCTCTGTACTGGTTTCCTGCTAAAATCCCAGAAGTCACATCTAGGCAATGACATCCAGAAATAAAGCAGAGTTTAATTCCTCCCACTTTCTTCTGTGCTGTGTTCCTAACTCTAAATTGGGGGATAGGATAATGACATTTTTTTTTCAAGTGCTCTGCCAAAAAAATTGCCTGTGTTTTTTCTTTCCTTTTCTCACTCAGTTTGATTTCTTTTTTTTTTTTTCAAAGAATTTTTCAGCGAAATTCTCTTGGGTAAAATACAGTTTTCTTGTCCTCTCTGAGTCTGGTTGTTTTCTTGCAAAGACGGTTCATTACGCAAACGAGGTAACATCATCTGTGCTAGTTCTGATGACGTTACCTAGATTGGGTAATGAAATTTCTGCAAGAAAACAAGCGATTAGAGCACCAAGGACCTCTCATTTCAACACTGAGCTACAAATAGTCTCCTTTATTAATTGTATTTAAATAATTAACATTAATTTTATTAATATTTACTAAATATTAATTTATTGAGATTTATTAATTTGAATATTCATTTTCTTGTCCTTGAGCCATGGTGGCACATTGGTTAGAGTGCAGTACTGCAGGCTAATTCTGCTGACTGCCGGCTGCCTGCAATTTGGCAGTTCGAATCTCACCAGGCTCAAGGTTGACTCAGCCTTCCATCCTTCTGTGGTGGGTAAAATGAGGACTCAGATTGTTGGGGGCAAGAGGCTAATTCTGCAAACCACTTAGAGGGGGGTATAAAAGCATCGTGAAGCAGTATATGAGTCTAAGTGCTATTACTTCCTAATGATACAGTATGCCAAAATGGGGATCTCAGCATATTAAATATGCCAGGGTCCATATGGAAAGCAGTCACAATTTTTATTTTTCTTATGGCCCCTGTAAACATCATGCAAAGCCAAGTCTCCCATCACTTTTGTTCAGCTCCTGATGGCCACGTAGATGTCCATGTTGTCTCCACGATGGCAATATCACAGAAGGTTACCTCTGCCTTACTTCCCCAGTCTTTTTCAGCTTTCCAATCGAGTGCACAGCCTTTCCAAGTCTCATTCTGCTTAGCTTTGGTTGGTTTTTGGTTGTGCTTCCACCTGTACTTATCTGGGCCGGAAATGGAAGGAACCAAGCAGGGGTGGGTGGGTTCCTCCCAGCGTTACCACCGGTTCTCTTCGTATGCACTTCACTTGCCCCCAAAGCACATTGTTTCTGCAGGCGCAGTTGCCTGTGGATTATTCTGCACATGTGCAGAACATTATAAAATGATTACAAAACATGCCAGCAATGACATGGGAGACCGGGGGACCAGTTCAGGGGTGTGGCCAGCCTGCTGCCCTTACCGGTTCGGTAACTGCATCCCAATTTCCACTACCAGTTCGCCCGAACCGGTGCAAACCGGTAGCAACCCACCTCTGGAACCAAGAGAGGCAAGTAAGAGGATCCCATCAGATCAAAGAGCAACTATGGAGAATCAGGGAAGAAACGGCAGACAATCAGCCAAGATTCAACTAATTTATGTCACACTCCTCTTTTGACACAGCCTGACCGCATCCTGGGCGCTCTGAAGAGATACGTACGGGCCGAACAGAAAGATCAGAGCCACACTCTCCGCCATTACCAGCACGTGGCAGCGGCTGATCCTGAAAAGGCTGAACAAATGAAGTTCCAGGTATGGTTTTCTTTGGCCTATTGCTGCCGTCTTGCACCTTTGCAATTACTATAGAACAGTGTTTCATGCTGGCTGTGGAATTCTGGCGGTTGAAGTCCACACATCTTCAAATGGCCAAGGTTGAGAAGCACTGCTCTGGAAGGAACCATTTTCCATGATTGTGTCTTTTCCCAGGTGTATACTCATCTTCATGTCATTGAGGAACGGATGAACCAAAGTCTTGCGTTGCTGTACAAGAATCCCCAGCTAACCCAGGAGCTCCGAGGAGACATAGGTACATGGGTCATGCCCTTCATATCCCAAATATCACCCCTCCTCAACTCTTAAATTAAGAGTTAAGTCTTCCATTTGCCACTCACCCTATTGCTTGTAGACTAAGATGTCTTCCCAATTAGGTCAGCCTGCTCTTAAGTACTATACAGTAGTTAGTTCAGTAGTTAGCTTGATTGGTTACTTAAGTTGATTTTCTCATAGTATCATTTCTACAATCCAAGGGAAGTAATTTTCGAAATACTTTTATATGTATCCAGAGGAAGGAAGAGGCACTGTAGAATGCCTCAAATTTTACAGTTCTGAACTGAAGAACTGAAGAAGATTCTTGGAGGAAAAGCAAAATGTTTTCAAGGGGGAAAAAGCCAAGGAAGTTCAGCTGCCTTTTGGAAAAGCAAGGGCAACCATGATCTGGATGATGGAGAGCCTCCATAGACATTGTAGAATGTCCTATTAGGAGAAAAAGTGTCAATGTAAAGGGAGCCTATAGGTGGATCACACCATCAGCCAAATGTTTAGGCTGAATTTGGCATTTGTATCCACCTATTGAGTTCTTCCCAAGGACCTAGAATTATTACTTCTTCTTAAATTGTAAAATACCTTGGTCTGGCCAGGTGTCCATCTGCAAAGTGCATTCGTCCTACTGGATGAAGGGCTAGATTTTTATCAGAAGGAAAGTCCTCCTTATAAAGAATGAATGAATCTGAGCATCTCTTGAAATAAAAAAAACTTTGCAAAAAAAATGGGATCTGTTGTAACACACAAAGTAGAGTCTCAAAACTCCAAGATAGGGCTCCAAAAAACTTACTTCCCATTTCTCTATCTTCCAGACGAGCTCCTGCGATCCGAACGGGTGTCCACCAATGACCTTCTCACTACCTCTATCTCTGAGACCCGCACCACAGAAGAGTTCTTACCCATGGACAGTGGCGAGGATCTAGCTGCTGAGAGCCGTGATGGAGAAGGTGGGTCAGATAAGTTGCTCCTCACTGCTTTCTCGAGTCCTTGCCAGAGGTGGTGTTCTGCCAGTTTGCCCCAGTTCGGGAGAACTGGTGGTAGTGGCGGCAAGAGGCTCTGCCCATCTGCCCAGACGTCATCATGGGCATTCTGCGCATGAGCAGAAGCACCACGCGCAAGCTCCCCAGTGGTGAAATTCATTTTTTTTTACTACTGATTCTGTGGCCGTGGCAGGGGAAGGATACTGCAAAATCCCCATTCCCTCCCCACTCCTGGGGAAAGGATACTGCAAAATCCCCATTCCCTCCCCACTCCTGGGGGAAGGATATTGCAAAATCTCCATTTCCACCCCACTCCAGGGGAAGGATACTGCAAAATCTCCATTCCCTCCCCACTCCAGGGGAAGGATACTGCAAAATCTCCATTCCCTCCCCACTCCTGGGGGAAGGATACTGCAAATCTCCATTCTCCCCCCCCCACTGGGGCCACCTGGTTCTCCAAACTACTCAAAATTTCCACTTCCGGTTCTCCAGAACCTGCTGAATTTTACCCCTGTAGCTCCCGGTTCCAAACTGGGAGCGAAGGTTAAAGGATTTCATGCCTGGTCCTAGCCAAAGGTCAGAAAGGTAGAAGGAGAAAGCCACCTAGTTCTGAAACATCTCACTAGATCTTAGTTTGCAGTACATACAAAGTATATTCACAGTTTGAAACAGAAAATAATCAGAAACTTTGGGAAATGAAACTGAAGGAAGGTTTTTAAAATCAGCAGAAGGAAAACAGTCTGTTGATTCATTTTTGTTTCTGGAACTCACTGCCATCTGGGTGTCTGCCTTTGGGGTCTAATTGTGGTTCTTTGCGTAGTCAGCCAGAGTTTTAGGTTGGTTTTGGCATTTTTATCCACCTATCAAGTCCTTCCCAAGGACCTAGGTTGAGCAGATGGTGTTGTTAGATGGTGTTACGCAAAAATGGCACAGGATGTAAGCTGTTCCAAGTAAAAGTGCTTTGTGCAATTGACTGGTAGTGAGTTTGTCAATGCCGAGGGTGTTCAGTTGAAGTGCCAGTTGTTTTGGAACTGCACCCAAGGTGCCTACACTGTGGTTGTTGTTGCTTTTGTTGTTGCTGTTGTTATATCTAGAGAACAGTTGGACAATATAACCTCAAACAATGTCCAGATGGGCAGTTTCTGCTTGCAGCTGATAGAAAAACAGTTCAAACCATTCAAAGAGTTCAAAAGTGTCAATGATATCCATAACATAGAAAAAACATTTTCCTGTTGTAAAAATGGCTGGTTCAGGTGATAGATTGTGTCGGCTAAAGGAAAATAATAATGAGCATGCAAGCAAGTTGAGAAGGACAGGTAGTGAAATTATCTAAAGCCAAAGATGCAAGAAAAAATGTAGAAATTCTGTAACATGTGATAGGGAAGGAGAGGACTATAAACTCAGCATTAAAAGTGCATTGCTTTTCTTGATGCTAGCTGGGGAATTCTGAAGCCCACCCATCTCAAAGCTGCCAAAGTTGTGAAATATAGGTTTAAACAATGCAAGTGATATCCTTTCTTTCAGTAGGCAGAAATAACAAAATAATCCTATGAAATCAGCATGAAAAGCCACAGTGGTGCAGTGGTTAGAATGCAGTACTGCAGGCTACTTTTGCTGGCTGCCTGCAATTTGGCAATTAGAATCTCACCAGGCTCAAGGTTGACTCAGCCTTCCATCCTTCCGAGGTGGGTAAAATGAGGACCCAGATTGTTGAGGGCAATAGGCTGACTCTGTAAAACGCTTAGAGAGGGCTGTAAAAGCACTGTGAAGCGGTATATAAGTCTAAGTGCTATTGCTATACCGCAAGTGTTAAAAAATATGGGGAACAATTAAAGTTTAGAACAAACGTTTCAGGTTTTGAAAACACTATTAGGAATGGGATCTGATTATCCTCATATAGGGCAAAGTGTTCTAGATATACAGGGCCATCAAGATACTATTTCCAAAGATAATCTGTCCAATATCTTTTGCCTTGACAAACTATTAGACAAATGCAGATCTAAGCATCCCAAAAGTTCAGCTTCCGTTCTGCCTCCCCCATTTTCCAGTTTCCTTCTCTGGTTTTTTACAATGCTGCTGATGTCAAAGTTACGCTAGCCATAGCTTCCCCTTAGCACAAAGATATGGCAAAGAGTAACGCCACAGTTTTGCCTCCGGCACAAGGAGAAAAATAGTCAGCACAATTCAAGGCGAAGCCGTGCTCTGAAACTCATTGCTGGTTTTGATCTTGGTCCCTGGCGGAGAACGAAAAAATAATACGCTCGTAAAAGTGACCGGTAAACTCTTTTCTTTCTTTCTTTCTTTTTCTTTTTTTGCTCTGATGGAATGAAATAATGAGATCCGTTTTTAAAAAAAATCAAATCCACAGGGCCATGATTGGAAAGATTTAGAAGTCTGTGGAATTGGCAGTTTAAGAGCCCGTAAGCACTGCCTTGCTGATTTAATCAAAAGAAGTACAGAAGTACAAAAGAAGTAGAAGAAGTAAATGACTTACAATAGCTTGTTTAGTGACAGTTCGAAGATACAACGGCACTAAAAAAAAGTGACATATGACCAGGATGGGCTTCAAAAATTGCAGCAACGGGTTCACTGCCCTGTTGCTGGGCAGGTGTGGCCACGGTGGGCGAGATCTAGTCAGCCTCCTGCACCACGGCTGAATGGAACTGAGTATTTACTGGCTGGTTGCCCATCCTGTCGCCAATGCGGAGTTCTATTCAGCAGACATAATCTTAATGTGCCCAGAGAGAGAAATATCTGCCTCTACCTAGGATCAAACTCACAGTCTCCTGATTGTGAGGCGAGAGCTCCACCTCTGGGCCACCACACCACTCCGGGCTCAGTCACCTGAGGTCCTCTTTTAATGACCCCTGCCCCTGGGTTACAACTGGAACTGCCAGGATTGCTGTCTCTGAGCGTTGTGCGTACCTTGCATCCTGCTTTATGACGGCATTATTTACCAATGGAAATTCCCATCCCAAGTTCCATCACAACCTGAGGACTACCCGTATTAGATTTTGGTTCCCTGTATTGTATGAAGTTAGAAAACGAGTTCATTCAGTAAGTAGTTAAGTGAATTGCTTTAAGCAAGCATTCTTTCGCCACCCAACTTATTATCCCTTGTTGTTGGAGGAGCGAGCACCCTTCTTTCTGCTCCTGGGACTTTGTCTCCCTTGTCTCAGCATCGTATTGTGTGTCTCTCGCCTCTTCTTCTCAAAATTATCTTTCTTTTTCTGTTCTCTTTTTCCTTTCTGCCATGCTCTCCTCCTCTGCTTCTGATGCTGTGTGGGGAATGGGCAGATTCTGAAGCGGCCGACAAGAAAGGTAAGTTCTTAGCTCTAATTCTTCATTGAGTCCTTCTCTGTAGGCTTTAGTAGCAATGACTGAGACCAAAGGAAATGGGCGTGTGGATTGTTACCAACCGAGGCCTCTCTAATTCTCCCCTCACCTGATTCTCTTCTCTTCAGCTTCAGGGCTGGCAGAATATGACTATCCAACTAGTGACAAAGCCCTGCTGTATGAGTATGAACATAAGGTAGGTGCAGAGGAGATCTGCTGGCCTTTATTTTTATGGCTGTTTATTACAATTTCTTCCAAAATGGAGAGAGAATTATATGGGGCCCTCTAGGACAGTGCTTCTCAACCGTGAGTCCTTGAAGATACATGGACTTCAGCTCCCAGAATTCCCTAGCCACCCATGCTAGCTGGAAAGTTCTTGAAGCCCACGTATCTTCAACTTTCCAAGGTTGAGAAGCACTACAGTTTCCACAATCCTAAATGCTAATGGCATTTAGACTTAAGAGTTCAGCAACATCAGGGTGATAAAGAGAGTCAGTGGAGACTTAGCATAACTTTATTGTCAGTTTAAATCACGGGTGTCAAACTCACGGTGTCACGTTGCTGTCATGTGATGTTTTACGACGTCTTCCCCCTTCGTAGAGCTGGGGTGGGCGTGGCCTGGGTGTGTGACACACCTGGCCCGTGGGCCGCCAGTTTGACACTCCTGCTTTTGCGCTGTTCAGAAATATAACCCATAGTAGACTCTGTGTCCTTCAGGCAAAACATATCTTCAACCTACAGCAAAGTCTCTGAATTGTATTATGTAATCCTTGATGCATGGGGTTATTATATGAGAGACTTAAAGTAAGTTCTGCCTAACTGTATGTCACTCTTCCTAAATGCTCAAACACAACGTTGGGTGAAGTAAAATTTAAGAATGGTCTTTCAAGGTCTGACTTAGACTGAGCATAACTTTATTGACACTTGGAATGTACACTAATCAGCATGCCTTAAAATGAAATTTCGTTGCATGCAGCTCTCAAAGGGTCACTACCTCCACTCCACACTATGTAAACATGACAAAAATATAAATTAATGAACAAACAAACAAACATGCATATACCCACATATATTATATAGACTTTGGTCATTGGTGTCAATCAAAATTGATGGAGCCATCTCTTAATCTTATCTTGCCCTGAGTAATTCCGAGCAATATATGTGGTGTTTTCCCCACCCTCCTTTTTATGACGTTCTTGCGAATCCTGATGTGGTTTATTATTCAAAGGCAGCAATGTTTATGTAACCTCAAATTATTTGTTGTATAATGGAGGTTTTTGCTTTTAAGCTGATTACTTAATATTGAGGGTTAATCTTTTAACGTTGCTCAGAAAGAGGTCAGATTAGGAGAAGGCACCATCACTTTCGCTTGAGACTGGAGGCCAAAGCCTGTACCGACTCTCTTTATCATTTGATGTTCTAGATCAGTGGGTTTTTTTCCAACCTTGGTGGGCTTTAAGATGGATGGACTCCAACCGGCTGAAGTGTGCTGGCTGGGGGATTCTCACACATCTTAAAGCCACTTTGGTGGCAGGGGGTGGGGGTGGGGGGTGGAATAAAGTTTTAGGTCATTGATTCAACATGGAAAAATGGCAACAGGCTTCTTATGTGCAGTTTACTTATTTATTTAGCATATGGTATATCATACATGGATTAGCAATACATATTAACATTTCATTTGTGTCTGTGTGTGTGTGTGTGTGTGTGTGTGTACCAGCATAACTCTGGAACGCCTGGACCAATTTCAACCAAATTTGGTACACAGATGACTTACTCTCAGGAAAGAAATACTGTGGGGGTAAGACACCCCTAACACCTCCTTGGTGTGTGTGTGGTGTGTGTGTGTGTGTGTGTGTGTGTGTGTGTGTGTGTGTGTGTCCTGGCGCTCAGGTAGCATGCAGAGCTCAGCTCAGCTCCACCGTGCATGCGCGCACACCTCCCGCCAGCCAGCTTATTTTCAGGTCTCTGCCATGCATGCAGAGAGGGGTGCAAGAGAAGCGCAGGGGAGTACAGCATGATCCCCCCCATGGCCCATTTTTGCTCCCAGGAGGCTGCAGGGAGGCCTACTAAGCCCAAAATGGGCCCCGGGGGGGGGATGTCATGTCCACATGCGCAGGGACAGGGGGAGCACGGGAGCAGGAGGCGCAACGCTATAGATATAATTCATTCCTTTTCCTGTCTAATACAAGATTAGGAAAAATAAATATCCAGGCAACGCTCGGTTATCAGCTAGGAAAATATAAAATATAAATGTTTAAAAGTTCACTCTTCAAATACCAACGTCTAGGCCAGCTAACCATTTGAAGTGCAGCTACTGGGTTAACAGATGCCCTCAGTGTACAGCTGGTCACAGTGTGATCTACAGTTTGACGTGGGACCCCGCAGTCACACTGAGGGGAGGACATTATGCCCCATTTATACATGGGGTCCCGACAGATGCCGTGTGAGGTGTGACTCCTAATCAGGATTGTCCATTTGTTGATGTGGTAGTTCAAAGCCTGGCACATTTTTTGTTTATATGCAGTGATATGTGCCGAGCCCATCTCTTTTCCATGTATTAACTTTGCTATGTCCGAGGAGACGTTTGAGATGTGTGTGCTTTCAAATGGATAATTGCTGTCTTGTGAAGGTTGATGCATTGCCATTATCCCATTATGTGGAGGACCAGGGCATGTTTCCCCATGTTCCACCTTGAAGGAGAGAAAATGCATCTCTATTTAGGTTATATATATATATCGGAGTAAAGGAGCTATACGTATTCCGTAAGGGATGAGATTGCAATTGTCTCATGTGGCTGGAAAGATTTTGCACTAAGAGGAAGATAATGTTGCTAGATTGCCCATCCAGCTTTGCATCCCCCAGACTGTATAACTTAAATCGAAAACCATCCTCCCCATCCATCCCATAGGTCAATGTGTCTGCCTCCGATGTCAAAGGCATGGTCTACAAGTCCCAAGAAATACAACGGGATGAACTGGTAAGTAGCTTTCAAGGCACATTCCCTTCCACCTATCAAGCAGGCTTCAACTCCCCTAACTTTCCTTGTGAGTCATGTCTGCCCTGCCAAAAAAGCCAACACAGTTCTAGGCTGCATTTAACTCAACTACAGATGCTAGTTCTGTGGTCGCTCAGGAAATAATTAGGCTCCCGGTGTTTTCTTCTCTGTGGAAAATGGGTCTTTGAGTGTTTAAGGTTGACGACCCCTGGTCTACACTAAGGTTTCCCAAACTTTAAGATCTGAGGACTTCAATTCTCAGAATTCCCCCGTCAACATAGTTGGCTGATTTCCATAAGCAGTATCCTCACATTATGGAGGAAAGAAAGGATGCTTTGATTCAGAACCTCCATCCCATTCACAATCTGATTAGACATTAGACATAGTTGGTTGATTTCCATAAGCAGCATCCTCACATTATGGAGGAAAGAGAGGATGCTTAGATTCAGAACCTCCATCCCGGGAATAATTCTGTATGGAGACATATCTCACACATTCATTCACAATCTGATTAGACTTGCAAATAGCCGTTTGACTGCAGCATCTAAGCAGTCCTAGCTGATCTTGGAAACTAATCGGAATGGGATTTGGTTCATGCTTGGGTGGAGACCACGAGAAAACACCATCACTGAGGAGTAACCTCAGGATTGAGAAAACATCCTAGAAAAAGGCGGTGCCAGCCTCTTCTATATTATTGTCAAGAGAACTGCACAGATAGAAGAGAATATTTGTAGCTCAGGATTGAACTGTGGGGTTCTTGATGCGCTCTGAGCTTGGTGGTTTTCTTGCACATGTTTCATTACCAAACTAGGTAACATCATCAGTGCTGTTGATGAACTATACAGAACTATACACACACATCCATGAATTCTACAGGAATCCAGCTTGCCTTGAAAAAGACTTGGCTACCATTTGCTATACCCGTAGGTGGTGGCTTGAAGGAACTGCTTTGCTTACAGCTGTATATTTTAAATAACCAGGCTTCAACTTAGTTCCTTTTGGCCACTAGCCCCAAGCATCCTTTCCTTTTTGTTTGTTGCTGCGTCGGTGTTCATAGTAGCATACTATACAGATGAGAGAGATCACGTAGTTAAGTCCCACTGCTGCCAGCCCTCATCAATGACATTGGTTTCAGGTGCCTGGGGTTTTCAAAAGCACACCAATTAGAGAGGGGGGGTTGGCAAAGTGGATTTAAGCAAGCTTGTAGCATCTGGAAAATGCCAAAAGGATCTGTGCAGAGTTAACAGGCCAAACAGATATTTGACCAGCTTTTGACTGGGAATTTGCTACTTCGGTTTATTTCATATCATCATCTTCTTCTTCTCCTCCTCCCTCCCTCTCTCTCTCTGAAAATAGATTGAACAGCAACAGTGGTGGGATTCAAATAATTTAACAAGCGGTTCTCTGCCCTAATGACCAGCTGGGTAGGCGTGGCTCGGTGGTCATGTGACTGGGCGGGCGTGGCCAACTCAATGTCACTCACATCGATGGGCGCTTCGCCTTAGATGTGATAAGGGTTAACCGGAGAGGCAGTTTCTGTAAGCAGGGCAATAAAGATTAGGCTAGAAAGAACACCAGAACGTTTCCTTCCTGCCTTCCTTACAGAATTAGCCCTGTAAAGTGGGAAAAAACCAAAAGGAGATTTCTTCCAACAACCGGTTCTCTGAAATGCTTAGAAAGTTAACAACCGGTATAGGTGCGAATTGGCTGAATCCCACCACTGAATGCCAGTGCCTAGCATCTCTTTGGCAGGTTCTTGTGTGATCCCCATTCAACTGTGCAATACTTCTGAGGTGTAGAGTTGTTGGTTTTTTTGTGGTTTTTTTGCGTCTTCCTTTTCTCAGACAGCAAAGCACAACCACTTTTCTTGAATTGGGTGTTATTGTTACAGCGAGCTCATATTATGTGTTACTTCAGGACTCTTGGGAGGATTCCATCTGCTGCCGGTGATTTATGAGTTTAATCTATCTGTTTGTTCTAAAGTGTCCTCTAAAGATGATTCCGTTTGTGTCACTTCTTCAGATTTATTGCCTTGGTGGAGAACAATTTGGATCTATTTTGCCAACCTTGCCTTTGTCTTGGGCAGATGCAAAGCAGTCATTTAACTTCTCAATAATATTTCTACCTTCCCTAAGTGCTCTTTTTACATCTTGATGGTCTAATGACCCAAACCCATTATGTCTGGCAAACTTCCTGCTTCTAATGCAATCCTTTTAACATTCTTCTCCTTGGCTTATATACCTCTTATCTAGATTATATTTTCTTTTTTTCTTTCTTGGCCTAACCTTATTAGGCATTTTATTATGTTTCAACTGTTAGTATTTCAATTCTTTGAGGATTTTTTCCCCACATGGCCAATAGCTTTAATTTTTTTTTCCTAAGGGACACATTTTTAAAATTCTACTTAGTCACTCGAATGTTTTCTTTATAACTGTCTTTGAAGAAGTCAAGCAAGCTCAAATTTGTCAAGTTGTGGCCTATATTCATGCACAGGTTTTTTTCGCACATATCTTAATAGATGATTTATAATTGTTCTTACATCTTGTTGTTACTTGCGAAGTCATGTCCGACCTATCGCAACCCCATGGAAAACATTCCTCCAGGCCTTCCTGTCCTCTACCATCCTCTAGAGTCTATTCAAGCTCACGCCAACTGCTTTGGTGACTCCATCCAGCCACCTCATTCTCTCTCGTCCATTTCTTCATTTGCCCTCAGTCTTTCCCAGCATGAGGCTCTTCTCCAGTGAGTCCTTCCTTCTCATTCGGTGGCCAAAGTATTTGAGTTTCATCTTCAGGATCTGGCCTTCTAAAGAGCAGTCAGGGCTGATCTCCTCTAGGACTGACCGATTTGATCGCCTTGCATTCCAAGGGACTCGCAGGACTCACACAGTTTGCGGGAGTTCTTACATCTAAACCACAATTGTAGGTGTTGGGAGCTACAAATATTTGTGACTTTCATGTCAAGCTCTACAGGACACTTGGCTGAATTGGAAGTAAACAGGAGCAGTTTGGAGCCATCAGTTTTAATTATCTTGAGTGCTTACAGTAGAAAAGCGATGCTTAAATCTAGTAAATATATAAGGCTTCAAAATCTAGCTTGCTCAGCCATTATAGAAAGTATAGCTAGAGTAGAACTGGGGATTTAATAGCTCCAGGATAAAGGAAAAGCTTCAAGGCTAGTCAAAGCTGAGTTGCAAAATGCAGAGAAAATAGCTTTTCATATCCATATGCACATTTGGAGATTTCTCAAAACAGCTCGCAAATATATTAAATCAGGCTTCCCCAGCTTTCGTGCCCTCCAGCAATGTTGAATATCCAGAGCCTAGAAATTCCCAGTTGGCTTGGTTTTGTGAAGCTGAAGACCCATATGTCTGGAGGGCATGAGATTTGGAGAGGTTGTAATCAATCAAGTGACAAAGTCGGTTTTAAATGGAGAATTAATTACAGGAGCAGAAAAGGCAGGAGCAGCTTCAGGGAAAACCTAAGAATACAGAAAAAGCCAGATGGATATGATCAAATGCTTACTTAACATCCCATCCTTGTTCTGCTCATGGCCAGTGCTCAGAAGAAAGTCATCCAGTAAAGATAGAAGCATGACTGTGTTTTGTTTTCATCAACTGAAATTGAAAAATATACTCTTTCTAAAACCAGAGTAAATATACAATGAGTAGTAAAGGTAAAGTTTCCCCCGCACATTCGTGCTAGTCCTTTCTGGCTCTAGGGGTCCATGCTCATCTCTGTTTCAAAGCCGAAGAGCCAGCGCTGTCCGAAGACATCTCCGTGGTCATGAGATCACCATGACTCAATGCCGTAGGCACACGGAACGCTGTAACCTTCCCACCAAAGGAGATCCCTATTTTTCTACTTGCATTTTTACATGCTTTCGAACTGCTAGGTTGGCAGAAGCTGGGACAAGTAACGGGAGCTCACTCTGTTATGCAGCACTAGGGATTCGAACAGCTGAACTGACGACCTTTCTGACTGACAAGCTCAGCATCTTAGCCACTGAGCCACCACATCCCTTCAATCAGTTATCTTTGAAGGATGTCTTGACTTCCATCAATAGTTGTGGGTGACCCTCCAACTTATGATACTGAAAAAGTAAATAGCATAACAGAATAACAGAGTTGGAAGGGACCTTGGAGGTCTTCTAATCCAGCCCCATTTGAGCAGGAGACACTATACTATACCAAGTGGCCGTCCATCTCTTCTTAAAAGCCTTCAGTGAGGGAGCACTCACAACCTCTGAAGGCAAGCTGTTCCATCGGTTCAAATTTCTCCTCAGTTCTAAGCTAGTTCTCTTCTTGATTAATTTCCATCCATTGTTTCTTGTCTTGCCTTCTGGTGCTTTGGAGAATAGCTTGACCTCCTCTGCATTGAGGCAGCCTCTAATATTTGAACATTGCTATCGTGTCGCCCCTAGACCTTCTTTTCTCTAGACTAGACATACTATATACCATATTTCCCTGAAAATAAGATAGGGTCTTATTTTCTTTTGACCCCTGAAATAAGTGCTTGGTCTTATTTTCGGGGAGGTCTTATTATTTTTGAGGTACAGGAGGCATTGAGCTTGGTCACCTCATAGCTGCTGCTGTGTTTAAATATTTTCGGGAAGGGCTTATTTTCAGGAGAGGGCTTATTTTAGCGCATGCGCTCAAAAGCCCTATTGGGCTTATTATCTGGGGAGGTCTTATTTTCAGGGAAACAGGGTACATAACCAGGCAGTAATGACAAAATATGCCTCATCCCTATAGAAAGCCATGGGCCTCTTCCATAGATGTCAAGGGAGTTATTCATTTGAACGCAAGGAATTAAGTACATCCTGCTGCCCATTAGCCTTTTCATAATTGCCTCTTATTTACCAGGGACTGATTCTTGAAATCATGTTCTGAACAGATCATCTTTCCTTCATCTGGGTTTAAAAATCGTGGAAAAGAAAAGAGATCTTTGCCTCATCAAATTGTTATGTGTGCTTTGTCTAATGTCTTTACTATTCCCTCAGTTGCATGCTTAATTCCAGATCCCCGTTATTGTCAGTTGATTTTGTGCCCTGCGTACATCTGTTGTAACATAAAACTGTCTATACTTGGTCTTCTGGTGGTTAATTCAGCTTCTTTTCCCCCCAATAATTACTGGCATTGAATTGTTCAACCGGAAGCAGAGAAAACTGGTTTGCATCTTAAAATTCCCTGCACAAGGAAATTTATCCTAGGGAGATTTCATCTTTTTTTTAAAAAAACAAAAACACAAACCATTATTCTTTCTGTGCCTGAGATCATCTCTGCTTCATATCCCATTCCACTTCATTGCTTATGATTTTCTTTTAATTGTGTCAGAAGAATAAGTAATTCTTCTGATTTGTTGACCTGTAAAGGACGAAAGGGAATTGGGAGAAGAAATAAGAGCTAGAAACCACTTGTCTCTATGAAAAACAAACATTAGAAGCTTGTAATCACAGCTTTGTTCTCTGCAAAATCCAGAGAGACAACAACAAACTCCAAGCTTTGCTACTTTGGTGAGTGTTTGTGAGATTTGGCGCTTGCTTTCAACAAGCTAAAATGCCAAACACAACAAATTGGCATGAAAAACAGTGTTTTTAGAACTCCAATAGGCCTTCAGACCCACGCAGCATTTTACATCTGAATTACAGATGCCTCAAGTGGAAATATTAACGTAAGCGTTATTTGTAATCTCTAAAGTCTCTGAAAATCGTACACAACTGAGCAGATGAAGGCAGATTGTTTGTAACAGTGTCCTGGGGCGTAAGAAGAAACCCAGTTCTCTATCTGCTGTGAATATTTAACAAATGCTGCAGGGATCAAAAGCTTACTTCAATTACTCCTGAACTTGGCAATGCTTGTCGTAATAGTTGCTAATCCCTTACTCCTTAAAAATAAGCAGTGCCTTTTGTGCGCAGATTCCTCGGGCTTTATCCCGACCACAGCTTTATGAATAAATCATACGTTCTTGTCACAGGTGAGAACTGATGTAACAAAGCAACCCTTAGTAGTCATTTCAGAATTCATAAATGGTTAAGGAGCAGATAAAATGTGAGGCAAGCTGCTCCTGTAAAGTAGCTATTTCTCCATATTGATGGAAACATACCAGTGTAAATGTTTGTAAGACAGCAATAGAATAGAAGAATAGAATACAGCTGGAAGGGACCTTGGAGGTCTTCTAGTCCAGCCCCCGGCTTCAGCAAGGAAACCTATACCATTTCAGATAAGTGACTGTCTAGTCTTTTCTTTAAAACCTCCAGTGGTGGAGGGCTCACGATTTCTGAAGGCAAGCTGTCCCACTGGTTAATTGTCCTCACTGTTAGGAAATTTCTCCTTAATTCCAGTTTGCTTCTCTCTTTGATTAGTTTTCAACCATTGTTTCTTGTCCTGCCCTCTGGTGCTTTGGAGAATAATTTGACCCTCTATTCCTTGTGGCAGCTCCTCAAATACTGGAATACTGTCATCATGTCACCCCTAATTCTTCTTTTCTCTAGACTAACCAAACCCAAATCCTGTAACTGTTCTTCATATATTTTAGCCTCCAGGCCTTTGATCCTATTAGTTGCTCTTCTCTGCCTTTTTTCCAAAGTCTCAACATCTTCTTTGTAGTATGGTGACCAAAATTGGTTGCAGTATTCCAGATGTGGTCTTACTAGGGTTTTATAAAGTGGTTCAATATTGATGAATTCAATATTCAACATTGAACTGTAACTATCAAGTATTATACTTGTAACTACCAAGTATTATAGATTAAAGCCATCTGAATCTATCAAGCAGGATGCAGTAACGCTGAAATGTCGCATTCCTGTTTATAATTCATTGTAGGATTGGGATTTTCAGAGCAAAATAAGTGATTTGGGTCTCGGAGAACCTTAAAAGCGTCCCTAGAACCACTTTTTGGGGGAAGAAGGACTCCAAACAGAGTTAATTATTTCCACAGGAATGGGTAATGGATGGTTGGTTCCCACAGGCCAGGCAGCGTTGGGCCAAAAAAAGCTATCTACCTTTGCTACAGATCAATAGTTCTCAACTTCAGCAGCTTTAAAATTGTGCGGACTTCAGATCCTAGAATTCAATTCTGGGAGTTGAAGTCCACACACCTTAAAGTTGAGAAACACTGCTATAGACAAAAGACATACTATATTTTAGGGCAGTGCTTCACAATCTTGGCATTTTGAAGATGTGTGGACTTCAACTCCCAAGAATTCTTGGATGAGAAGCGAAACGTCTTCAAAAGTAAAACAAGAAAGTCCAGTTGCCTCCTGAAAAAGCACTTTTGGGACTGAGGTTATGAGGTTGGAATATATGGAAGTTACCAGATTGAAGAAATCTCATTTGTAACTTTTCCTCCCTTCTTCTCTAGTCTTGATTGAAATGGTTGTCTTGTTTCTAGACTTCATTGGCAGGATCCAAGTGGTTGAGCCATGCCAAGTTTAGAAACAAATCAGACCACCCAAAAGTAGAATTGTAGAACTCCTGGGAGTGTGAAGTGGCAGTTGAAAGAAATTCCCCACACCCCGTCTCCCCAAAGATTAAGTGCAATCTCAGCATGGGGCCTCCACCCAATATAAAACCAGTTTCTGGGTGGGTTTTTTTTCCATTTTAGCACCCGTATACAGTTGCATTCAGTTCCCCCAGGCAGTTTGTAATAACAATTCAACTGCATGCGATTTTTTATTTAAAAATGGGGGGGGGGGAATTCAGGAGCAAGCAGGTAAAATCTGACAAGATAGCACCTTTAAAATGTTGTGTGGTTGTGCTTGGACAGACCTCTGCCCAGTGACACTCCAAAATATTCTTACTTTTGCTTTTTTTAAAGGCTTTGATGATTTCCCTCGGCTTTCCTAGGCGGCTTATCCCGTCCTCATTTCTGACTTTATCAACCCAACTTATACGTAACAGTTGGTCTTCATCCAGAAGAAAACATATTTTCTTTACCTAACTTTTCACTTCAATATCATTCTGTGTCCACTTCCAGCTTCAGATAGTCCACTTTGTCACTAAATCAGCCTTTGTGGCTCCTTTGTGGCCGATTGAACGCACACACCTGTTCTTTTATTTCCTTCAAGGGATTCAGACATCTTCCCATGATATTACAGGACCAGGTCACCCCACCCCCTTTGCACCCCTTCCCATCCTGTGCTCCAAAAGCAATATTTTGTTACCAAGGCAAATGTTGGGGGTGGGGGGAACTGAATTATCTGCCAAATGTATTTAGTTGCAGATGTTTAGACATTCTAGAGGGACCAACAATGGTCATGGTTTAGGCTAGAGGTGTCCAACCTTGGCAACGTTAAGGCTTGTGGACTTCAACTCCCAGAATTCCCCAGCCAGCATGCCTGACACCCCTAATTTAGACAATCTGTATGATAACATTGGACAGAATTCTTTCAACCTCTGCACTGGGTTTTGAGCTCAAGTTTTAATATCTCTGGTGGAGTCAGCTATATCGAACAGGGGGAGCATCCATTACCGCATTTTGTCAAAAGTCTGTTCTTTTAAGGTAGCCTTTTCTTCCATCATCCTTCACCATTGTAGATATATAGATATATAGATAAGGTGTCTTCTTTAGCAAACATGAAGATTGTCCTGAAATCACACTCACTCTGTTTTTCCACAGGAACCTGACACCTTGGTAACCATCAACAGAGGGGCCCTGATTGGTCTCCTCATCGTAGCAGTGGCGGTTGCCATGGTGATTATCATCAGCCTCCTGATGGTTCGCCGAAAGCCATATGGGACCATCAGTCACGGCATAGTTGAGGTACCTTTGGGGAAAATAAGCTCTCTGCTTTCGGGGGTCCAGACAAATTTTAGGGATTGCAGGTTTTGAGAAGAATTCGAGACTTCATAAAAGTTTTTGAAAGCTTTCGCTCACACAAGGTTTTCTCCACTCTGTTTACCTATCCTGGGGGGGCAGCGTCATGTGGAGGAGAGCATTGCCTGCTGTTCTGATGCATTGCGGAGATAGAAAGCACACGGTGGCTTCCTTAGATTCAATTCATATCCTTAAGAAATCTACTGATCAACATTCCGAGCTCCAGGCCTGTTGGTAGAAGATCGATGGAGCCTCATTGCTTGACTTTAATTAACTCTCTTTTCTTTTTCTTTCGTTTCCCTTCTGGCAGGTGGATCCCATGGTTAGCCCCGAGGAGCGGCAGTTGAACAAAATGCAAAACCATGGCTATGAAAACCCCACGTACAAATTCTTTGAAGAGATGAACTGAGTTCCTTGGGGCTGGGGCTTGTGGCATGACCGGGGGTGGTGGGCATGACATGTGGATGGAGGGGTTGGCATGTAGAACGGGAGAAGGGTATTTTTTCCACTCAGAGCCCTTCTCTTTTTCTGTGCCCCGTCTGAGCTTCGCTCCTACCACCTCATCCACCTTCGTTTTGTTCTTCCATTTGCCATCCTGCTTCATACTTCCTGGGCTTTCTAGCTGCTGCTACTGGCCTACTACCTGACATTTATCCCATTTCTTCCATTTCACTTCTCAAGGCCTAAATGCCTGTGTCAACACGCGCACCATGGTTGCGTTCACACAACATGCTTAACCAGCTTTCTTACGAGCCTACCTTTGCTGAAGCACTCGGCTTGATTCATCTTAATCTTGTGTTGTGTCATTTTTATGGCTTAGCATGTTGGGCAAACAGATCCGATTTGGTTCGTTTTCAGATGGGATGTACTGTGCAAAAAACCAACCACCTTGGTTAATTCAGTCATCTAGTTCAGCATGTTGTGTGAACCGAGGCATTCCCACCAAGCTGCCAGCATCATGTTTCAACTCTTGTATTTTAAGCCAACTCATCTCCATGGGCAAACTGCACGTTGTGGAGAGAAACAGTTGAATCTACAGAATCTATCATGCAGTTATGGGGGTTACCAAATGTCACACCATACACCCTTAAAACCTCTATGTTCCAACCAGTAACCACTGCTCCTTGTGCGACTTTCACACGTGCATCTTCCTAACTCACCTGGGGCCAAATCTCATGTTAAAATGACAGCCCATAACTCGGTATCCCCACGAAAAAAACCATATCACCACCAAGTCCCTAGAGACACTCATCATGTGGTTTTCCACAAAGCAGCAAGACCCTACATATTCCATGGCACACATTTGTGACTCCACTTTGCAGGATTCTGTTGAAAAATGGAACACTTCCACCATACCTGTCAGACAAGGGTAACCATTGCACGCTAGAATTGCCCCTTGCTAACCTAGCTTGCCTCTGGCATAGAAACCTGATTCTACCCTCACTTGCTTGCCTTTTTCTATCTCTGTTTGTCTTCTGCTTCTTTACTACACTGAGCTCTTCACTCCTTGCACCTAATTTATTGGAAAGCCAGCTAAAGGCTGAGTAGATTGGGAAAAGATAGCATCCATCAGCACTTTACTTGACTAGTTTGGAGAGGGAAGATACAAAGATTGAGGCTCTTTTTTCTACACAGACATCTGTTCCTTCCACTTCCCCCATCGGACTATGTAGAGCAGGGGTGTCCAAACTTGGGAACTTTAAGACTTGTGGACTTCAACTCCCAGAATTCCCCAGCCAGCCATGCTGGCTGGGGAATTCTGGGAGTTGAAGTCCACAAGTCTTAAAGTTCCCAAGTTTGGACACCCCTGACGTAGAGTATAAAAAAACAGGTTTGCTGAAACAGATTTTGGCTGTCATTCAGTTAACCAGTCCAGTTACAAACCTAACAGCAGCTGAATTCACACAATACGCTAAGCTGAATTTAAGTTGTCGGTTTATATTTCTTTTTGGTAGCTTAAAAAGTTGTGTGACTCATGGCTTTACGGTTTGGTGATTTGCGCAAGCCCCCTCCCTCCCAAAAAAACCTCAAACCCAGGTTAATTCAGGAACAAAATTAAGCTTCTCATGAGAGCACAGCCTATAAGGCTGATCCTTCTCCCAGCCCAGAAATTCTGAAGCTGGGAAATTAAGTTCCTTTGTAGGGCTAAGCTCATAAGCATATATGCTTATTTGTTGTTGTTTTGTTTCTTACATTGGGAAGTTTTTCTTCCAGTAGCAATTTTTGCCACATGTCTTGATCACTTTGCAGAAGTATCTTGTGAGACCAACCATCTCAGCAATCCCAATTGGGGGAAGGTAGGGGGCCAATTGGATCATCTCTGGTGCAATCTCTGCCAAATGATCTGTAATTCCTAGCAGCTACTAGGCCAGGGGTCCCCAAATTTGAGCACTTTAAGATTTGTGGACTTCAGCTGGCTGGAGAATTCTGGGAGTTGAAGTCCACAAATCTTAAAGTGTTCAAGTTTGAAGACCTCTGTACTAGACAGAATGGTGTGTGGAGTAATAGTCCTATTGCTGCGGGGGAGTTGGACCAGGGAAGATACCTTTATCATTAAGCTCCTGAGATCACTTAGAAGAGGTAACCTTAGAGATGTTTTTATCTTGGTTCCCCTTAAGCCATAATCCAGCCTTCTCCAATCTGGGTGCCCCAGAATCCCCTAGCCAACATTGCCGAGAACTCTGGGAGTTGAAATCAACATATAGAGGATGGCCAAATTGGAGAACCATCAAAATTTGGAAGGGACCATTCCAAACTTACTGTGGGCCAAACTCTGGGAGTTGAAATCAACATCTAGAGGATGGCCAAATTGGAGAACCATCAAAATTTGGAAGGGACCATTCCAAACTTACTGTGGGCCAAACACTCACACCGAAGCATCCCTAACAGAGGATGATGATGATGATAAAACCTATGCTTAACTACATCCAACAGATGTGAACATAGCACCTCTTTGGTGAGGCCGGGGTAATTAGTTTGGACAGGCATAGAAATCACTTGGGCTAAGAACCACATTGGAGAGATAAAAGGGATCCATTCTTTTTTTTTCCATGTTCAAAGTTATTTCCAGACTCAAAAATCTGCAGGTGTGGGAAGGCCCTCACCCCCTCACAACTGGCCTACTGCATCTTTTTTTTGGGGGGGGGGAGAATGTCAGGATTTCTGCCTTGAATGTCTCCTTCTGTGTTTCATAGTTCCCTTGTCATGCCCTGCCCTGTTCACCGTTTAAATCTTGTTCGTTTTTAAGCTGAGGTTTTTCGAAAATCAAAAGGCAACGTCAGAGAGACAAGGCAGGAGATGGAATTCAATTGCCAGCCCTCCCACCAAACTAATAAAATATTGTCACTTCTCTAAACATGGTATTGGACCTGGACTTTTCAGTGAAATGAGAATATTGGGTGGGCTGGAGGTGGCTGGGAATTGGAAATAAATTGTGTGTGGGGGGGGAGATATTTGTCTATTTGCTAGAAGGATGCAGAAGAAGTTGAAAGGAAAACTTTAGAAGACCAACTCACAAACACGTGGGATCTCTTTCTACCTAAACTAGGGGTGTCCATGGCTGGCTGGGGAATTCTGGGAGTTGAAGTCCACAAGTCTTAAAGTTCCCAAGTTTGGACACCCCTGACCTAAACAGTATGTCTCTGTCATGACTTTTGGACCCATTTCCCACAGAAAAGAAAACACCGGGAGCCACAAAGGTCCTAACCGGAAGCCCCCCGTTCAATTCTGGAGCTGACCAGAAGTTCAGTTCCCCCACCATAGAGTCTCCTCCTAGCGCGGCGTACTTTTTCCTCTGCCTGTCATAACCGAAAGCCCTATCAATTGTGGAGACAACTGGAAAACCCTCCCCTTGCCATAGAGTTTTCTCCTGGCGCACTGTGCTTCTCCCCCCCCCCCCGGGAAGTTCCTCTCAAAATTGTGGTGCCGACCGGTGACGGAGCCGCAGCAGAGGGAGGAAAGAGCCACATGTGGCTCCAGAGCCGCAGTTTGCTGACCCCTGCTTTAAGGAAACCTGAGCCATCTACAGCTTTTGCACTTACACAGTTTCGCTTTCCTATATATAAATGTAATGATCCCTTCATTGAGGAAAAACCTGCATACATTACTAAGGGGAAAAATGGTTTGGATGATTTTGCAGCAAAAAGCGTGGAGGTTTGGGAGAAGAAATGGTTTAAAATGAGTGCATCTGGAGAAAGGGGCACAGTGGCTCAGTAACTAAGACACTGAGCTTGTCGATCAGAAAGGTCGGCAGTTCTGCGGTTCGAATCCTTAGCACAGCGTAACTGAGTGAGCTCCCATTACTAGTCCCAGCTTCTGCCAACCTGGCATTTCGAAAGCACATAAAATTGCAAGTAGAAAAATAGGAACCACCTTTGATGGGAAGGTTACAGTGTTCCATGCCCCTTCGGCGCTTAGTCATGCCGGCCACATGACCATGGAGACGTCTTCGGATAGCACTGGCTCTTCGGCTTTGAAATGGAGATGAGCACCGTTGGGAATAACTAGCACATATGTGTGAGGGGAACCTTTAACCTTTATATGGAGAAAAGACATGAAACGGCATACTTTTCACTGGTTGATTGCCATATTTGCAAGGGTTTTTAATAGAAATGCGTCATCAGCCCCAAGAAAAACTGAGAAAATTGTTTTGCAACACCCTATTCTTTAGACATTTAATTCCTATTTCCTTAGCCTGATTCATAGTTCTCTGGTTTTCCTTTCACCCTTATTCGTTAGTGTAAGCTCTGATTGCCATAACCAGAGCTTGTGTAAACCTAATTTGGAAACCACGGCAATTTATGGTTTGGCCAAACCTGAGATGGGGAAAGATCTCTAAACAGATGACTAAAAAGACTTGAAATTGAAATCAGCATATTTCGGTGAAATTATCTTCTGGACATCATCGTAAGCAACCTTTAAGCTTTGGTACCATTATCATCTAGTCATGATGTATATGATACACCCATCCTTATCAACTACCATGCAATTAGTGCTTTCAAAATCAAGGGGGACATGCTAGTTGGTGAAGGTAGGTCATATGTTCAAATCCAAATGCTGGACATTTAAACAATAGCAAATCCTTGCATTTTTCAAAAGGGACACCAGAGCATGTTCCTGCCAAGGAAAGTGATGCCGAATAGGATTATAGTCTAGCTGTGTGGCACCCCAAGGCAAGCTCTCAGAGGATTCTAAGCAGGGGTGAAATTCAGCAGGTTCTGGAAAACCAGTAGCAGACATTTTGAGTAGTTTGGAGAACTGGCAAATACCACCTCTGGCTGGCCCCAGAGTGGGTTGGGAATGGAGATTTTGCAGTGTCCTTTCCCCCCCCCCTCCCCCAGGAGCCAACAATGGCCTTTATGGTTAAACATAAATTGCACTTCAAAACGGTTGTTCACAAATGCAATTACAGTTGTTTGGTTCTAAATATAATATGTAAACCTACCGCTTTCCACAGCTGAGGATCAAATCGGAATCACTGCTTCTGAAATATATTGACCACGTTTGAACTCTTAAAGCCAAAGACATGACTGACTCCACCCAAAAGCTAAACTGGAGTTGATCTAATCATGATTGTCTAAATTAACTCATCTGGACTGTCGTTCACACAGCACCCTAGTCCGGAAACCAGATCTCTAACCTAGTTTGGTTGGCTTGACCTTCCCACGTTGTGTGAAGTACTTGTATTCCAGCTGAGTGCAATATTCCTTAGGGTGCTAGAGATAGGAGATAAAGCAGTTGAGAGAATCAGGATTATTGGTGGCACCAGAAGGATAGGAACAGAAAAAAGGTGTCTAGGGATCCATTCAGACTTCGGAAGTAGAGACAATTTGAAAGCTTGTTGCATTTGAAGTAAGTACCCATTACCATCTAAACAGCCATCAGTCCATGGATTCAACTTTGCCCAATAGGAATTATTTCTCCATTCCTGCCCCTCCCATTTTTTAGAACAGATGTTGGGATAGGCTACCAAAGGAATTATCATATACACTATTAATTTCCTGTATTTCGTTTCTAATTTCCTCAAGAGCCACAGTGACCCAGATTGTTGAGGTCAATATCAGGGGAGGGTTCCAGAAGGCACCACTGCTGATTCGCTTGTGTGTGCTTCGTGCGTCTGCGCCTGATGCGCACTGCACGGGCATGCACAGTGCAATAAAAATTGTTTTTCGCATGCGCAGAAGCAAAAAACAAGATGGCGGCACTTACGGTGCCACCTGGAGAACCGGTTCGGGGGCAGCACATGCCTATGTCGCTGCTGGTTCCATTGACCCAGGCTGCCAAACCACTACCGGTTCAGCTGAACCGGTCTGAACTGGTAGAAACCATGTGTGATTTTTTTTTAAAAAAAGCCAATTTGGTCTAGTGGTTAAGGCTCCAGGCTAAAAAACAAGAGACCGTGAGTTTAAATCCCACCTCAGCCATGAAAAACAGCTGGATAACTTTGGGCCAGTCGCTCTCTCTCAGCCCAATCCATTTCACAGGGTTGTTGTTATGTGAAAAAACAGGAGGAAGGAGGTGAGTTGGATAGGTTCTCCACCTTGAGTTATTTGTATAAATAATAAAAGCAGGATAAACATACGTAAATGAATCCCTTCTTTTCATATTTCCAGCATTGACTTGATATTCCTTTATAATTTTAGACAATTTAGCGTGTGTGTGTATGTGTGTGTGTGTGTGTGTACTGTATTTATTTATGTATGTATATATGTATGTATGTATATATACTGTATGTATACATATGTATATGTATGTACATATCTATCTATTTATCTATATCTATATCATATCTATATCTAATCTATTTATAATAAATATATATATGTTGTATTTGTGCTGATAAATATATATATTTATTATATATATATAATTTGTGAATGAGTGGGTTGTACCTGGGATTCTCCAAGGCAGTGTACTAACTTGATCATAACATCAAGGTATCAAATTATACAGATCATTCCTACCAATATTTGTAAAAACAGATTTTCCTACATGAAAGGAAACCTACAAACCTTTGCATCATATGCCTGATGATTCATCCATAGGCAAGAAAAGCCTGTTTGCGGAGAAGTGAATGTCTGAACAAACATGTCACACTAAGGCTGGTGCTGGAGCTTAAATGGACTCCAGAGGATGATAGAGGACAGGAAGGCCTGAAGGAACATTGTCCATGGGGTCGCAATGGGTCAGACATGACTTTGCAACTAACAACAAGGCTGGCAAAACTCTATATGTGTTTGCAGAGGACAAACATTCAGTATTCTGGGAAACCAAGATGGTCTATTACAGTGTTCTCAATCTTGGTCGCTTGAAGATGCATGGACTTCAAATCTGAGAGTTAAAGTCCACACATCTTCAAGCCAAGTTGAAAAATACTCGTCTATTAGATAAAATTATGAAAGATCTGCTTCTCCAAGGCAGTCTTTTCCATCCTGCTGTTTTCCAAATTGTTGGGACATGTGGGAAGTTCACCTCAATGAGGCCAAGGCAACTTTAAGTCTTCTGGACTTCAATTCCCAGAATTACCCATTTAGTATGGGGAATTCTGGGAGTTGAAGTCCACAGGTCTTAAAGTTGCCAAGGATGGATACACCTGCTTTAAAGTCTTGATTCCTATAGGTCTACTCCTTATATTTTACTAGTTCTAATTCTTGAATAAATTAAAGGAAAGAAAAATAGTCTTGTCTGAGGTTATTGGCTATATTTCCGCCTCTTACACATGAGACTGTAATTTTTTTTTCTCCAATAAATCTATTCACTTTAAAGTGAGTCTGAGTTTTATTATTTTGATTTTCACTTTCAAAAAGACAGGAAACAAATACTGTAAATAAATTAAATGTTAATGCTCATGAGGGGAGCATGTTATTTGGCTATGAAATATCTTCACAAAATCTCAATATATTGTTCCAACTAAACGTAAAAATTTAGCTGTTTGCCAAAAAACCTGGAAAGAATGTTGAGTTGATGAATATTAAATTATGTTTGAAAAATTTCCACTCTCAGCACACCCCCTCCAAAGTTTTTTTTTAATATTTATTAAATTGCTTTACAAAAGGACAATAGGATAATGTCACTATGTAGTCACTAGTGCAGAGGGGGGAGAGTTAATTTACTTGGTGCTGGTAGAGAATTTATGATATTTTATTATATAGAGAACTCATTCTTGTATGTTGCCCAAAGGTTGATGATACAGTATAAAAATACGGTTAATACATAATACAACTATGCATTTGAATTTTTAGTAGCATGTGTTTAGCTGTCTTTCCACATTAAAAAAAAGTAATTTGAGATAACAAATACGGGGGGAAATTAACATGTTATGCAAATTCTTAACACAATGTGTGAAATGAGCCCCTGTTTCCTCATCTATCTGCCTTGTAGACCTCCCAAAAATATTTAAGGGATCATTCTTTCTCTTCTATTGAACCACCCTTTGCTGAAAATGGTGTTGTTGTTGTTAGTTGCGAAATCACACCTGACCCATCGCAACCCCATGGACAACGTTCCTCCACGACTTCCTGTCCTCTACCATCGAGTCCATTTAAGCTCCCGCCCACTGCTTCAGTGACTCCATGCAGCCACCTCATTCTCTGTCATCCCCTTCTTCTTCTGCCCTTAATCGTTCCCAGCATTAGGCTCTTCTCCAGGGAGTCCTTCCTTCTCTTTAGGTAGCCAACGTATTTGAGTTTCCTCTTCAGGATCTGGCCTTCTAAAGAGCAGTCAGGATTGATCTCCTCTAGGACTGACTGGTTTGATCACCTTGCAGTCCAAGGGACTCGCAGGAGTCTTCTCCAGCACCATAGTTCAAAAGCCTCCATTCTTTTTTCTGGAAATGATAGTAGACAGTCAATCAAACAACTATTCCTGGGTGGGGCAGGAATAATTGAAAAGGCGGAAACAGGACACCAATCTTGGTTGCTGGTCCATCCAGCTTCTCAGCCAGAAAATCCAGTCCAGGTCCCTGACCCTTTTGCTCCCACCTCCTTCACGAATGTATAAAGGCCAATGTTGAGACGATTGTATCTTGCAGAACAGGTTAGAGTTGCCTGGCATACATCTAACAGGTAAGTGGGGTTTGTAAGGTGGGATCCCCTTCAAGAAAGTTGAGGAAGCAATTGTTGTCCTTCAGACCCATTGCTCCAAGTCTTACTGTAATAAATGCTGGATTAGAATAGTAGAATCAGAGCTGTACTTCATTAAAGTTCTTAATTGTGATGTTCTTCCTGAAACATAACCAGAATAATCAGCTGTAGCAAAAGCCAACTGGAGCCTTAATGCCATCTCACAGTCTAATGAGTTCATTGCAGTGAAAGCTTTGGGGACTTTAGATGTTTGTGATAAAAACGATCTCATCGTCGTCTTTTAGAGCACTTATAAACCCCTGACTTATTATGGTGATGGTTGTGCCTTGGATGTTCTACCAGTTCCCACAGGGGATGTTTACAACCTATGTTGATTAATAATGTATTAATAGCATGGATAGCTGGAAAATATGACTTTGTGTTGAATTGTTAGATCCTCAACAAGCTTAGCACTTTAAACAAATCTAACCCTTATAGTTCAGTATATCCAAAAACTTTGTTGGATGGATTGAATCGTGGATATTTGTGAAGGACCACCACCGAGAGAAAAGAAGATTTTAGGTTTCCAGAAATCTGAGTGGAGGATGGGTATTCAAATCTTGACGCCTCCCAAGTTTAACTGGGATGCAGAATCAATTATCCACTGTTTCCTGTGAAAAAATATGCAAACCAATATGATACAGTGATTAAAATATTGGGACTAGAAAGCAATACACGTTCAAGTCCCTACCTGTTCACTCTCTTAGCAAAATGTATGTCAACGAATAGCTTCTGTTTATTAAATTACAAGAGCCTTGGGCATCCAGAGTACATTATTGAAATGCAAATACATAAAAATAAATGAATGAATCATTCCTTGCAGCAACCTGGATATAGCCAAGTGCAGATATGCATGAATTTATATCAGATATCGCAAGGCCGGGTGCTATGATCCATTAAACCCTTTAATCTAGTGGAAGGGCAGATTGTCTCCTATGTCGTGGCTATCACAGTTAGAAGGCTTACAGCAGGAGTGTCAAACTTGATTGCATTGAGGTCCACATCGGGGTTGTGTTTGACCTCTGGGGGCTGGGGTGGGCGTGGCCAAAATGGGCATGGCCAGCTCAACATCATTCGTGCCGGGTGCCCCTGTGAAAATGGGCTCCTGAATTCCGTTTTCGGCTGCTACAGGCTCATGCAACCCTCTTCCAGGGAAAATGGAGCCAGTTCAGACTGGTTCGCCTGAACCAGTAGTGGAAATCGTGGGTGGCCGCATGCTCACATTTGCAAATCAGTAGGGAAAGTAAGTGAATACCACCCCTGGACAGCCCCTCAAATACTGGAACACTGGTATCGTGTCACCCCTAGTCCTTCTTTCCTGTAGACTAGCCGTACCCAAATCCTGCAACCATTCTTCATACTTTGTAGTCTTCAGACCTTTAATTATCTTAGTTGCTCTTCTCTACACTTTTTCCAAAGTCGCAACGTCTTTTTTGTCATGACCAAAACTCGATGCAGTATTCTAAGTGTGGTCTTACTTTCTTGCTAATTCCTGAGACAAGAGCAACATCACCATAGACAAGGTTCATTGTCTAATCTGGCAGCTGTTCAAACCAGGAGACGCTGCCAGAATTGTGAACTGTTACCACTCCTCCACACCCATCTCTCTGGAGGGATGGCCCTCCCATTAGAATAAGGTGGTGCCCCAGGGAAAGGCACTGATGTTTAAGCTCCTTTGCTGCTTTTAAATCAGAATCAGGATGGGGTGGTGTCCTTTGCTTCAAGCAATAAAATATCTTGATTTAGCCAAGGTATGCATTGTTAGCTTATTCCCCAATTTTATCCTCTTACCTTTCTAATATATAATATTCAAGATAGCTAGCAGTGATAGGGGCCTTCTCGGTCGCTTCACCTTTAATTCAGAAGGCCAAGTTGATGTTCTCTCTGTTGATTCTGTGGCTTGAGACATTCCTTTTTAAGACACCATTCACTCAGTAAACCAGGGGTGTCAAACTCAATTTCATTGAGGATCATATCAGGGTTGTGTTTGACCATGCAGGGATGGAATGGGTGTGGCCAGGATGGGCATAGCCAGCTCAATGTCACTCGTGTCAGGGGTTCCTGTGGTGGCCCTAGTGCTCTGCCAGTGAAAACAAGCTCCTGAGCTCTGTTTTCAGCTGCAATGGCCTCCTGTAGCTCAGGAGGGCTGCTTGCAGCCACCCTGCTGGCCACATCCATCCCACGGACCTTGAGTTTGACACCCCTGCCATAGACAATAAAAAAATCTTTTAGAAAGAACCTTTGTTTTCCTTTGCCTGTTTAAAGATGTTTTTGGAACTCTCCTTTGCATTTTTAGAAATGTATTTTTGGGGGGGAAGCTCTTTGTCTTTTTAAGTATTTTAAACGCAGTACCCTTTTCCAGCTTTGGTAATTGGATATGCTTGATTAACTGTCCCTGAACTCTGAAATGAAACAGAGTCAGGCTTTGCAAAATTCCTGGAGAGATAAAGTAGGTCAGGAAATCAAAACATCCTGGAAGAAGACAGGAGAAAGCCACTTTTCTACCGTTGCCAAAGAAAAAAGAAAAAGAAAAAAGAAAAACCATTGTATAGAGGATGGGTCCGATCTTAAAGCAAGGGTCACTTAACTTAAAGGAGACTTTTCTTTTCAATCATCTTTTTAAATGTTGTCATCGCTCTTGAATGAAGCACACACATTGAAAGAGCAAGGTAGAAATCTTTGGCGTGGGATGGGTGGTGTGTTTACCCAATAAAATTCATATCTTGCCAGTGTGTGTTTCTGTTGAGGCACGTGATGATGTCAGGGTGGGTGGGCGGACCCTCGCACCGCCACCACTACTAGATCTATCGGTGCCTCTGCCAGCGAAAACGGGCTCCGTTTTTGGCTGTGACATCCTATTACTACCCTCTGCTTTGGCACTCCCAAGCTCCGTTTTCACTGGCAGAGGCACCGTGAGCCATTCTCTCGCTGTTTCCAGGGTGGCCCCACAGGTCAGATCTAAGCACCCCAGGGATCGGATCCAGCCCCCGAGTTTGACACCCCTGCTATAAAGCAATTGCAGCTATTCCCAAGGTTCTTTGCTAATTGGCTTCGAAGGCCAACTCCCGCTTGGGAAAACACTAGTAAGGAAGCGAGTTGAATTTCTAAACCCACGTTCGTTTCTCTCAGACTCTGATCAGTAGATAGGCAGGTGCTCACCTCCTGAAAGAAAAGTTGGTATTTTCTCAGAAAGGTGGGGCAAAGCATACCAGGTGGGACTGGTTTAAGATGTAGAAAACTGGCTCTTGTTTTCCTCTCCTTCTCCTCGCAGAGCTATCCTGGATGGTGCAATGTGGGGCATCCAGGAATCTCTGCTATGCTGCCTCCTCAGCCTTATGTCCAACCTGACAAGTTAAACCTGCCCTTTGTGGATTCAACAGGGCAAGAAACAGGACTCGGGGACGGTCGCTCCCTGATCAGAGATACTTCCCCAGTAGAGTTTCAGTTGATGCTTGATTCTTTCCATCTGTCCCTTGCTTCATTCCGAGGCGCAAAGACGTTGCAAAAAGTTTTAATTCATCATTCCATGTCCAGTTTCGAAAGCAAAAAAGACGGAATCAAATGGCTGGATGTGTTTGTCAGGCACAGTGTAGACCAAGCATGTCCAAAACACACAGTCCATGGGCTGCTTGAGGCCCTGGGTAGCTAGTAATGTGGCCTCACAAGATTGCAAAATTTTTAACATTGTGGGATATACATATATTAACTACGTTATACATTTTATATATGGCCCAAGACAATTCCTCTTCACTCCGTGCGGTTGGACACCCATGGTGCAGACTATTTCTTGTTCTGAATTCAATCTTTTCTGAAGCTTCCTTCTCCCCCTCCTCCTCCTTCTTTCTTTCCTTTTCCTCCTCCTTCTCTTCCATCTCCTCCTCCTCCTCCTTCTTTCTTTCCTTTTCCTCCTCCTTCTCTTCCATCTCCTCCTCCTCCTCCTCTTCTTTCTTCTCTTCTCCCTTCTGCTTTTACTGTTCCTTCTCCTTCTCTCAACTCATTTAACAATAAATATGCTCTTTATCATGAATGATTTCGGACCATAAATACCTCTGGCATTCCAGATGGTACTTCACCATAGTCAGCTAACTCAGTCAGCAGTGAGGACTTCTGACACCTGAATGTCAACACCAGCTTTGTCCACCTTTGGATAATATTCCTCTAGGCTTCAGAAATGGCGAGCAGAACTTTCCTTGAAAATCTGGGGATTGGAAAAGAGGGAACGGGATTCCCTAAATTGCTTGAGGATTCCTTCTGCAGGTCAGATAAGATATATGATAAACAATATATTGTTGCATCTCTATTTTTCCCAAGCATTCCGTATTAAATTCCTTCTATCTTTCAGGAATGTTTCGGAGAGGTCAAAAGCAGTAGTTATATCAATGCACCTGTTGGCCTGGGAACCAAATGCATTTTCAAAATACATTCTTTTTCATTTGTATGCTGCTGCCTCCACCTTACACTTCTCACTTGTGCAAACTTGGAAGCATTTAAAGCAATGGAGTAAAACGACTGGGAGTATTTAGGAAGTTGCCGTCTTAAAATACATGTTTTCAAAAAAAGTAGCTAAGCATATCAGCAGGGCTACCTGGTGTACCATAGAAAACACCAAAAAGTATATGTTGATACAAATGGGCATGCCATGAAGCACCTGGCCCACAAATAACCAGCTTGTTAGCTAACTGGCAAACCAGAACATATTAACATTTTATGAAGTGCAGATGTGGAAGGTATGAAAGAAGCTGGCTTGTGCAAATGCCCTTCACTAGAATTAACTATCGTCCAGTCTCCAACCTCCCCTTTCTGGCGAAGGTTGTCGAGAATGTGGTGGCGCAGCAGCTCCCGCGACACCTAGACGAATCCGACTATCTAGACCCACGCCAGTCCGGCTTCCGACCCGGGCACAGCACTGAGACAGCCTTGGTCGCGTTGGTCGATGATCTCTGGAGGGCCAGAGATAGGGGTTGCTCCTCTATCCTGGTCCTATTAGACCTCTCGGCGGCTTTTGATACCATCGACCATGGTATCCTATTGCGCCGGTTGGAGGGGATGGGAGTCGGAGGCACCGTTTTGCGGTGGTTCGGCTCCTACCTCTCCGACCGGAAGCAATGTGTGTTGACAGGGGGGCAGAGATCGTCCCTGAGGCCACTCACTTGTGGGGTGCCACAGGGGTCGGTCCTCTCGCCTCTCCTGTTCAACGCATATGTGAAGCCGCTGGGTGAGATCATCCGTGGTTTTGGGGTTGAGTACCATCTTTACGCTGATGATACTCAGCTGTATATTTCAACCCCAAACCACCCCAACGAGGCTGTCGAAGTGATGTCCCGGTGTTTGGAAGCCGTCGGGGTCTGGATGGGGGACAACAGACTTAAACTCAACCCCTCCAAGACCGAGTGGCTGTGGTTACCGGCGCCTCGGTTCAGCCAGCTGACTCCATCGCTGGCCATAGGGGGCGAACAATTGTCCCCTGTGGAGCGGGCGCGCAATTTGGGCGTCCTCCTTGATGCCCGGCTGTCAATGGAGGACCATGTGGCAGCCGTGGCAAGGGGGGCGTTCCACCAGGTTCGCCTGGTGCGCCAATTGCGCCCCCTACTGGACCGGAGTGCCCTGCGCACGGTCACTCATGCGCTGGTGACGTCTCGCCTGGACTACTGCAATGCTCTCTACATGGGGCTTCCCTTGGGACGCGTCCGGAGACTGCAGCTAGTTCAGAACGCAGCCGCGCGGGTTATTATGGGAAGTACACGTTACTCCCACGTAACACCTCTCCTGCGCGAGCTGCACTGGCTACCTGTGGCCTTTCGGGTGCGTTTCAAGGTATTGATCATCATCTTTAAAGCGCTCCATGGCAGTGGACCTAGTTACCTGCAGGATCGCATCCTACCACACACGTCCCTGCGACCTATCCGCTCACACAGAGAGGGGCTCCTCCTGGTGCCGTCTGCTAGTCAATGCCAGCGGGCGACACCTAGGAGTAGATCCTTCTCTGTGATGGGCCCAACCCTCTGGAATGACCTCCCCCCTGACATTCGAACTACCACCGACCTCCGTTCCTTCCGGCAAAAGTTAAAGACTCACCTATTTCAATCAGCTGGCCTGGCACTTTCTTAGTTCTACCTCCCGGGGATTTATTCATTTTAATTGGGTTTGGGGTTTTAAAAAGTTTTTAATACACTATATACTATATTTAATATTTATTATTCTATGTACAGTCTTGCAACCTCCTCCACCTACGTATTTAATTATTTAACTGTTTTGTATGTATTTTATAACGTATTTTAGTGACTGTACACCGCCCCGAGTCCCTTTCGGGAGAGGGGGCGGTCTATAAATATGAATAATAAAATAAATAAATAAAAATAAATAAATAAATTGAGAAAAACAATGAATCTAATTTACAATACAATACAATAGCAGAGTTGGAAGGGACCTTGGAGGTCTTCTAGTCCAACCCCCTGCCTAGGCAGGAAACCCTATACCGTTTCAGACAAATGGCTATCCAACATCTTCTTAAAGACTTCCAGTGTTGGGGCATTCACAACTTCTGGAGGCAAGCTGTTCCACTGATTAATTGTTCTAACTGTCAGGAAATTTCTCCTCAGTTCTAAGTTGCTCCTCTCCTTGATTAGTTTCCACCCATTGCTTCTTAGTCTACCCTCAGGTGCTTTGGAGAATAGTTTGACTCCCTCTTCTTTGTGGCAACCCCTGAGATATTGGAACACTGAACATGTCTCCCCTAGTCCTTCTTTCTATTAAACTAGACATACCCAGTTCCTGCAACCGTTCTTTTCCTTCACTTAGCGAATTGTTTCTTGTTTGTTTGTCTCCCTTCTGCAGAATTTGAGGACTGGTATCCAAGGAACCCTTTCTGGAAAAATATGGAAGAAAAGAGATCTCCCTTTGTTGTGGGGCTGTTAGTGATGGGCAATGTTATTATTATGGTAAGAGACCTACAAGCAATACAGTGCTGTATCTCAGCAATGGGAAAATTCCTGAGTATTGACTCTGGTATCTGAAAAATAAGATGGGGATAGAATGACCTAGTTCGTGTTTCTGATTTTTTTAAAAAAGGTTTTGAAATGTTGTCTTAATCCAGGGGTGTCAAATTTGATTTCATTGAGGGCCACGTCAGGGTTGTGTTTGACTTTGGAGGCCGTGGTGAGTGTGGCCAGGGTGGGCGTGGCCAACTCAATGTCACTCATGTCAGGGGGCCCTGTGGTGACCCGATCACTCTGCCGGCGAAAACAGGCTCCTGAGCTCCGTTTTCAGCTGCAACAGTCTCCTGCAACCCTCTGCCAGCAAAAACAGAGCTCAGCATGGGCGCACGTAGTCCTCACGAGCTCTGTTTCCAGCTGCGACAGCCTCCTGCAACCTTCTTCCAGTGAAAACGGAGCCCAGCATGGCCAGACATAGTCCTCACAAGCTCTGTTTCCAGCTGCGACAGCCTCCTGCAACCTCCCAGTGAGAACGGAGCTCAAGGGTATGCATGGGGCCCTCCTGAACTCCATATTCACTGACAGAAGCACTGCAGGCCGGTCCATCGCTGTTTCCAGGGCAGCCCCGCGGGCCAGATCTAATCACCCCACAGACCGAATCCGGGCCCCGGGCCTTGAGTTTGACACCCCTGACTTAAACCATCATTCCCTGTATTTTGTTGAATGAATCATCATTGGCCACATTCCCATAAACCACCATGATGGGGTTCCTATAACACATGAAATGCAAATGCACAATTTGAGGGCCTTCCAAAATTACACAGGACCCTGAACCAGTGTGGGTGTAGCACCGGGAGATTACAAAAGGAAGCTGAACTAAACTAAACAACTCACTGCATCATGCCCCTTGGACATGCTAGATGACAAAGAACCTGGTTTGATTTCCGGTAGTTTGGTGGCTAACAACCTTCCTGTTTCTACAGCTTTCAGGGCTGGCACTTTGTGCTGAGTCTATTTGGGTAACAGCTGATCCCTATAAAGTCTACCCCATCCTGGGAGTCACCGGTAAAGACGATGTCTATGCAGGCGCCTGGATCTCCATTTTCACCGGGTTTTGCTTCTTCTGCGTTTGCGTCTTCGGTATCGTCAGCCTTGTGAATGGCAACCGCTTCATGGTGCTGTTGGTGAGTAGCAACAAGAATTGGACTTCTCTAAACTCTACATTTTCTCAACGAAACTCCAGTTAGCAATGGGAAAGAACCAGGTCAATACAAATAGTCCTCGACTTACAATGATAATTGAGCCCAACATTTTCATGGCTGAGCAAGGGAGTGGTGAGTTTTGCCCCATTCACGACTTTGGCTGCAGTTGTTCAGTGAATCACTGGGGTTGTTAAGTGAGTTGCAATGCCGTTAAGCGAATCTGACTCCCCCCACCCAATTGACTTTGCTTTCTAGAAGTCAGCTGGGAAGTTTACAGATGGGGATCATGTCATCCTGGGAAACTGCAGTTGTCATAAATACATGAAAATTGCTAAGCATCCAGATTTCCATCCCCTGACCAAGGGGCTACTGAAATGGTCATGTGAAAAGGGGGCATAAGTCACTTTTTTCAATGCCATTGGAACTTCAGATGAAAGGTTGTTACGTTGAGGACTACCTGTAATGCTTTCTCTTTTCTATGGGAAGAGATGAAGGTCAATGGAAGTGGAGATAACCAAGACAAAGTAGAAATGACTTGGTGGCAGCCAAAAAAAGGCAATACGATCCTAAGATAGATAGATAGATCGATGGATAGATAGATAGACAGACAGACAGACAGATAACTGATAGATGACAGAGGGATGATAGATAGATGATGATAGATAGATAGATAGATAGATAGATAGATAGATAGATAGATAGATAGATAGATAGAGACACAGACAGACAGACAGACAGATAGCTGATAGATGACAAAGGGATGATGATAGATAGATAGATAGATGATAGATAGATAGATAGATAGATAGATAGATAGATAGATAGATAGATAGATAGATAGATAGATAGGGATACAATCAAGATCAAAGGAGGTACTAATACCACTCTATAAAGCCTTAGTAAGACCACACTTAAGAGTACTACATCCAGTTTTGGTCCCCACGCTATAAAAAAAAGATGTTGAGACTCTAGAAAGAGTGTAGAGAAGATCAACCAAGATGATTAGGGGACTGGAGGCTAAAACGTACAATGAATGGTTGCAGGAACTGTGCATGGCTAGTCTATTGATGAGAAGGATCAAGGGAGACATGATAACAGTCTTCCAACATTTGAGGGGCTGCCACAGACAGGAGGAAGGGGTCAAGCTTCTTTCCAAAGCACCCAAAGGCCAGACAAGGAATAATAGACAGAAGCTGGACAAGGAGAGATTCAATCTGGAAATAAGGAGAAATTTTCTGACAGTGAGAACAATCAACCAATGGAATAAAAGTTGCCTTCAGAAGTTGTGGGAGCTTCATCACTGGAAGCTTTCAAGAAGAGACTGGACTGCCATCTGTCAAATATGGGGTAGGCAGGGTCTGCTTGGGCGGGGGGGGGGGGGGTAGACTAGATGACCTACAAGGTCCCTTCCAACTCTGTTAATCTGTATAGCTCCTGGCATGCAATTCCATTGTTGTCTCTGGTCGAAAAAGTACTTGTATTTTTCTACCTGAATCTACCTGATCAGAGAAAAAACACTGAAAGCTCATTAGAAATTTAGCTTGTAATCCAGCATTAAAGACAATACATTTCCGTCTCAGCCGTTCCTCTCCAGCATATGGAATCTACATACGGTCTCCAGATCAGTTCAAAAATGGTGTAAATAATGAACATTCATCAAAATCTCTTCTATATGGATTTGCTTATCCTTTTTTGAAAGTCAGGCCATCATCATGTCCAACTAGAGAATGGGAGAACAACAACAATAGCAACTAATCTGCATTATCTACAGATCAAGGGATACAATAATTATCTCTAATCCATAGTGAATATCCTGGGGAGGAAATGTTTCCAGGTGTGGTTTTTTTTCCCCTTTGACACTGAATTTTAATCTCTATTTTTTAACTTTTTAGTACCTGGTCCTGATCCTGGTTGTCTACTTGTTTGAATGTGCCTCTTGCATCAGCTCCTACACACATCGTGATTTTGTAAGTACAGAGTGCAAATTCTTCCCAACTTGGTCTTCTAAAAGATTTTGGCTCACTCTTTCCCAATGTCTGCTTTTACCATGGTAAATGATCCACCCAAAACATAATTCAGTCTGGGAATTTTAATGAAGCTTCCTTTTCCTTCCTTTGTCAGCCCCATTACTCTGATCAACTTTATGGTTGTGTTGTATAGTACATAATATGGGAATGTTGGTGAATTTCTTTGATCCATTGGCTCTTCAAAAACTTTCGTGAGAACCAAAGCTTAGATAAAGCTTGTACATTTTTGTCCACAAATAGACAGGAAAGGCCATAATTGCTTATTGAATAAGGATATGGATCCTTTGATCCTAAAAAGGTAAAATTAAGGTTCCCCTCGCACATATGTGCTAGTCGTTCCTGACTCTAGGGGGCGGTGCTCATCTCTGTTTCAAAGCCGAAGAGCCAGCACTGTCCAAAGACGTCTTCATGGTCATGTGGCTGGCATGACTAAGCACCGAAGGCGCACAGAATTCTTTTTCCTTCCCACCAAAAGTGGTTCCTATTTTTCTACTTGCATTTTTTACGCACTTTCAAACTGGTATTTGGCAGAAGCTGGGACAACAGGAGCTCACTCCGTTACACGGCGATAGGGATTCAAACTGCCGAGCTGCCGATCTTTCTGATCGACTAGCTCAGCGTCCGTTGCAGAATTGGCGTAAGATAGTACTAAAATCATTTCTGAAGGGGGACAAAAGTCATTTTGTCTCATTCTAAAAGACCAAGACAATCTAGAAACATTTGGGTTTTTCTTCTCTTTTTTGAACGGTATTTTTTTCCTCATAGATTGCAGATTAAAAAAGAAAAACCAGAATTGCAGTGCAAAGAGAAATGCATTTGGAAATGTAGAAATCTGTTTGCATATACAGTATTTATGTAAGCGGAAACTTTGGAAGTGAAATGTTTGTGTACCTGGGCTTGGGGAATGTAGTTGACCAACATTCTCTCCTTCTTCCCCACCCCAGGTAGTATCAAATTCCAGACTGGTAACCAAACAGATGCTGGGCTTCTACGCATCTGACACAGACCAAGGGCGGGAACTCACCCGGATGTGGGACCGTTTCATGATGGAGGTACATACCATCGTCCAGCCTGTGAGAATGCCCTTTCCTTGCGTCCTTCATCCAGATGTAGATCCAGAATGCATACATGGAGGGACTGTGAAAGCAATGCAACTTTGCTGCCAAGCTGGGTCAAAATGCTAGGGATTGGGAACTGGACTTCCTTGTTTTTTCTTTGAAGATGTTTCGCTTCTCACCCAAGAAGCTTCTTCAGCTCTGACTTTCAAACCCCACCACCAGCCAGAGCTGAATAAATTTTTATTTTATTTATTCATTCATTTTCTATTTGTCAACAAGTGCAAGGAAACAAGTATGAAAACACATGAAAAAATGGCACAAATAAATGGATATAAATGAGCAAAACATAGCCATAAACACATAAAAAGAGTACATATGAATGGGACAGTAGGACAGGGACGGTAGACACATGGGTGCGCTTATGCACGCCCCCTTAGGGACTTCTTAAGAAATGCCTAAGATTGTTGGTGGCGCAATACTGGAAGAAGGAAGAGTTGCCTACCATCCAAGAATGGACATTAAAAGTAGCAAACTTAGCTGAGATGGCCAAAATTTCAGCGTATTTGAAAGACCACTCGGATGAGAAGTACAAGCTGGATTGGATAAGATGGATTGACTACATTCAAAATAAATACCGGACTAAAAAATTTCAGTTAGCGTATGAATGAAGGCATAAAGGACATTACAATTTATTTAAAACTAGTTTAATAAAGAGGGAGTTAAAGCACAAGTATAGTAATAGGTTAAAATTAGTTAGCTTATCTTAGCGTATGGTTGTTAAATGTTTATACCCTGTACTTTGCTCTGGAAGGTCGGAGGGAGGGAGGGCGGGAAGAGGGAAGGGGTGATAATTGTAAAACTTATTGAAAATTTTAATAAATAAAAAAAAGAAATGCGTAAGATCCACGGTAGACAGCTTAAGCTTATTATAGGTTTAGTATATAGTAAGATTCATTTATATGTTTATGGAAGGATTTATAATAATAATGCCAAAGCTAAAGAAGCTTCTTGGATGAGAAGTGAAACATCTTCGAAGAAAAAACAAGTCCAGTTGCCTCTTGAAAAAGCACCTTTAGGACAGCCAGGACCAGGATGACTGAGAATCTCCATAGACATTTAGTGATTTGGAACATTGAAGATAGGGAAAAGATTGGAGTGAAACGGAAAGGCAGCATAAGGTATGGAGCAATAGCTATGCTCAACAACTAGCCAGGAAAAGAAAATAGTTTTCATCAGCTCTCCGTCCTTTGCAAAAATTGATAAAAGCTTCAAAGCTGCGAAATTCAAAGCAACTCAAATCAGTCTTAACTTTCTAACAGAGAAGTTGGATGGCAGAAAGTCTAGTCAAGAGAAAAGGCAGCAAGATGTCCTTTATAATGTGGCTCTTGGAAATAAATACTGCGTATGATCTTTCTTTTCACCGGTTCACTTTTAGCAACAGTGCTGTGGCGCCAATGATCCCTTGGATTGGGTAAACTATACCTCCGTCTTTCGAAGTAGATTCCCCGAAGCCGTGGCACCTTGGCCATTCTACTGCTGCAAACGTGATCGGAACTTTATCATGGTCAACGAGGAGGGCTGCAGATTGGGCCACATTGATTATATCAACACTAAGGTACCAAGGTCTTCCATTTTCGTCCTGATGTTTTACCTATCATTTTGGCATACTTGGCAGTGGTGGGATTCAAATTTTTTTACTACTGGTTCTGCGGGCGTGGCTTGGTGGGCATGGTAGGGGAACGACACTGCAAAATCCCCATTCCCTCCCCACTTCTGGGGGAACGATACTGTAAAATCCCCATTTCCACCCCACTCCTGGGGGAAGGATACTGCAAAATCTCCATTTCCACCCCACTCCAGGGGAAGGATACTGCAAAATCTCTATACCCTCCCCACTCCTGGGGGAAGGATATTGCAAAATCTCCATTTCCACCACACTCCAGGGGAAGGATACTGCAAAATCTCTATACCCTCCCCACTCCTGGGGGAAGGATATTGCAAAATCTCCATTTCCACCCCACTCCAGGGGAAGGATACTGCAAAATCTCTATACCCTCCCCACTCCTGGGGGAAGGATATTGCAAAATCTCCATTTCCACCACACTCCAGGGGAAGGATACTGCAAAATCTCTATACCCTCCCCACTCCTGGGGGAAGGATATTGCAAAATCTCCATTTCCATCCCACTCCAGGGGAAGGATACTGCAAAATCTCTATACCCTCCCCACTCCTGGGGGAAGGATACTGCAAAATCTCCATTTCCACCCCACTCCAGGGGAAGGATACTGCAAAATCTCTATACCCTCCCCACTCCTGGGGGAAGGATATTGCAAAATCTCCATTTCCACCCCACTCCAGGGGAAGGATACTGCAAAATCTCTATACCCTCCCCACTCCTGGGGGAAGGATACTGCAAAATCTCCATTTCCACCCCACTCCAGGGGAAGGATACTGCAAAATCTCTATACACTCCCCACTCCTGGGGGAAGGATATTGCAAAATCTCCATTTCCACCACACTCCGGGGGAAAGATACTGCTTTCCAGCTCCATTCTCCTGTGCAAGGCAACAAAAGAAGACCCAGCCAATCAGCTGGGACTCTGATCAGCTGGGACTCAGGAGGCAGCGAAGAGATGGGGGCGGGGCCAATCAAAGGTGGCATTTGCTGGTTCTCCAAACTACTCAAATTTTCCGCTACCGGTTAGCCAGAACCGATCAGAACTGGTTGAATACCATCTCTGATTCTTGGTACTGTCGGCAGCTCCTCTTCAAGGCAATCTCATTGGTTTGTCTTTCCCTTCTCAGGGCTGCTTTGAACACATTAAGCACGCGGTACAGAGCTATGCCTGGGGCGTCTCCTGGTTTGGTTTTGCCATTCTTATGTTCACAGTAAGTCCTAGCAGAAATGCTTTTTTTGATGTGTTGGGGCTGCAATTCCAAAATTCTCTGGTGGGAACTATAGGAGCGATGGCTTAAGAACTCCGAGATTGAGGAAAGGTGGTAACTTGAGAATTGAGAGCCCACTTTTCTGAAGTTCTGCTTATCCATGAAGCTTATCCTGAATGTACTCCACTCTATCTGTCCTCAAAAACGTCTACAGCACTACAGTTTTCACCAGAACCAGCCAAGGAAACTCACCACCAGGCTAGAGGACAATAGTCCCCTCCTCCTGCTACTCTTCAAGAACTTCAACAGAAGACAATATATGTAGTTTTGAGATTGAACTGTAGAGTTCTTGGTGCTCTTTTCAGCTTGGTTGTTTGCTTGCCGACATTTCATTACCCAACTCTGTAGCATTATCAGTATGTCTGATGACGCAAAACTCCAAGAACTGATATGTAGCACATATTTCTGCTTTTAGATAACATCTAGTTGACATGCCTTCGAGCCAAGCTTTCTCAACCTAGTGCTCCTTAGATATATTTGGCCTACAATTCTTCATTGTGCCTACAAATTCATAGAACATCATCCCAATTCATCTGTAGGCCATCGAATAAGCAATGCTTCTAGAAGTCTTTCCCATAATTGGTGTTTTCCATTTCAAAACCAATTTAATTTAGATTGTGGTTGCTTACCCTTGGCAAGGGATTGGATTGGTTGATCTCCGAGGTTCCTTCCAGTCCTTCTGATGCATGAGTGTGTGTGAGGATAAAATTGAAGAAGAGGTGGTGGTGGGATGGGACATAAAATTCAGCTTGAGGTACTCAGGATAAGAAAAGGCACCACGCCATTACAAAAAATTAAATAGGGGTGTCAGGGTTCCTACGGATGCCCTGATTAAATCAAGAGCCTCGAGCCAAGCTTCAAAAGAAATCCAGTTAACTATTAGAAGCAACATGTCAGCACACACCCAAGTGAAGCCAACTCTGACCCCACGTAATTTACAGCCCAATTATGACCCTGTTTCCCCCCCCCCTTTCCCTCCCCAGGGTGTGTCATAAATCACATTCTCCAATGGAGCACTTTCGTGGGCTGTAGAGATCACTTCCATCCGGCTGTTATGGGTAACTGGGGAGACAGCCTTGAGAAAGATATGCCTGGAATATGCTTCTGTTTGTGGCTGCCAAGCTGCTTCGACAGTTTCCCGTCCCCCTTGCCTATGGCAATTTGAGAACAGGCTAGGGATGCTTTGCGAGTTGACAAGGGGCTTGCAGTAAATGAGGATTATTGTTGTTGTTTTCCACAGTGTCCTGTCGTTCTTCTGGCTATATACCATTACACCACGATGTGAACAATTCCAGCTGAGTAAATGGAATTTTTCCTAAGAAGAGGAAGATGATGAACAAAGGGATGAAGCCCTTCTTTGAAGGGGGTGGGGAATCTCCATGGATTCCCTCTGTACTATAACATGTTCTCCAAGGCCTGACTACTCCCCAAGATCACTTTGGGCGTAGAGGTTATTGAGCATCTCTGGAAAAATCATCACAACTACTTTAGTAAAACCTTTTTTTTAATAAAAAATATGTATATGTTCTTTGGTAGGAGTGAAGAGATTTTTTTAAAAAAACATGCTTTGGGAAATTCTGTAAGGAACTTGATGTGCGACTGAGCTATGTGTATTCACAGAGAACGCCCCAGGAATTCAAATCAACTCGATCTGACAATTCAATTTGGGTTTCTAAAAATAGGATCGCAGTGATAAAAAGCAAAATCCTATAATCTCCTTCTCTTTTTTCCTCCTTTCTCCTCCCCTCTCTCTATGTATATAACTAAGCCAGTGGGATTTACAAAGGTTTTAAATGGCATGAAAACTCACCCTGCATTGACCTAGAAAATTATTCAGACACGGAGCATTTGTCATAAGCTAGATAACTCCCAGTACTGTACTGGGAATAGACCCACTCCCAGTCAAAACAGATTGGAATGGATTGGCAAGGAGAGATGGGGCTGGTGCTCAAGGTGGATCAGTCCGTCCGTCCATCTATCATTCTGTCCTATCCATCCTTCTGTCCTGTTTATTCATCCATCTTTCAGTCCTGTCTGTCCATCTGTTCATCTATCGGTCTGTCCAACTTTCTGTCCTCTCTGTCCATCCATGCATCAATCTGTCAATCCGCCTATCTTTTTAACCATGGCTAAAACTCATGGGTGTTACCGATCACGTAACCGCCAACCGCCAACCGTGTAGAGAAGTCTCATCAAAGCATTTAGTCTCCAATGGACCAATGACTTGCACAGAGTAAGAATAGAATAGAATAGAATAGAATAGAAGGGACGCGATGGGATGGGGATGGAATAGGAAGAGATTCTTTATTGGCCAAGTGTGATTGGACACATAAGGAATTTATAACTAGTACAGCAGTTTCTTAGCACTTGCTAGCAAGAAAACCAGTTTAGCTTCCTTGCTGGTGTGCCTACTCCAGGACAGCAACTAATCTCCATTGTAAAGGCCAATCGGCTCAAATGTCTCAACTCCTAAACAGATGAGAGATCCAAGAATTTCTCGCTGCAAATACTAAACGAGGAACCAAGTGGCCCATTGACCGTTTCTTAAATATGATGTAAAGGTAAAGGTTCCCCTCACACATATATGCTAGTCGTTCCTGACTCTAGGGGGCAATGCTCATCTCCATTTCAAAGCCGAAGAGCCAGCGCTGTCCAAAGACATCTCCGTGGTCATGTGGCCAGCATGACTAACCACCGAAGGCGCATGGAGCGCTGTTACCTTCCCACCAAAGTGGGTTCCTATTTTTCTACTTGCATTTTTACTTGCTTTCGAACTGCTAGGTTGGCAGAAGCTGGCACAAGTAATGGGAGCTCACTCCGTTACGCAGCGCTAGGGATTCCAACCGCCGAACTGCTGACCTTTCTGACTGACAAACTCAGTATCTTAGCCACTGAGCCACCACATCCCAAATATGATGTATACATACATACATTTTCATCCCGTTTCACCTCTGCAGACAAGTGAGACCACAGTGAGACCAAGATTGCCAGTTTGCCTTTATTTGTTAATTGGTTTGAATTAAGCCATTTAGTACAAGAATCCCAGAAAAAAAGGGAAGTCAACTTATATCCAAAAAAAAAAAAAAAAGAGAAGAACTGCAGCACATCAGAGGCAACAAGGAAACATGGGCTGTTAAAAACACAGGCACATATAGACAGGCCAGTATGGCAGTGATCGCTTCACAGTATCGGGGGAACATGGGACGGTCACGTCATCGGCTTCCCATTTGTAGTGCTGCCTCGCTCAGGGAGGCATCATACGAAGGAAAGAGCAGGGAGCCATTTTCCTTGGGGCCGTCAAGCCGTGGCTGGCCCACATGCTGCGGAATAAGGTGGCAGAAAAGCCACGGTGGGAAAGGGAGGGCAACTGTGCCCACTTTAACTACAGCTGCAACTAGGATGCTTTGGTGCTCCTGCGTACATTGCAGACGGGACAACAAACTCGGTTAAGAACAAAGCATCGCAATCTGCACACGTCAAGGATTCCAAAATCAGCCGCAGGCTGCAAGGATGACCCCGCCTTCCATCTCAGAAATCTAACTTCCAATTTTGTGCAATGGGTAGAGGCAGAGCTAACCTGCCAGGGAAAAAACAATGATCAGCCATGGAACCAGTTCCCTGCAGATTCCCACGTCAGAGTCTGCACCGTGGTTTACACGTAGTCCTCGGCTTACAGCCATTCGTTTAACGACGGTTTGAAAGTTAAAATCGACATGATCAAGGTAATAGATAAGCCACCCTCAAAGTTACGACCATTCCATCAATGATCAGTAGTCCTCATTATATACCTTGACTTGCGGCCACAAATGAGCAACAAGTTTCTGCTGCTCAGCGAGACACGCGCTTAAGTGAATCTTGCCCCATTTTATGACCTTTCTTGACTCATTTGTTAAGCGAATCGCTTCTGTGGTTAATTTAGTCACAGGGTTGTTAAGTGAATCAGACTTCCCACATCGACATTGGAGACACTGCAACTGTCATAAATATGAGTCACGGCGCCACGGTCATTAAGAGTGAAAAAATGGTCCTAAGTCACTTTTTTCAGTGCTGTTTTAACTTTGAACAGTCACTAAATGAACTGCTGTAAGTGGAGGTCTACCTGTACATCATCCCTGCAAGGATAACATCATGACTGTGATTTGGTTGCTTGGCAACCAGCTCACATTTACAATGGTTACAGCATCCTGTAGCCATGTGATTGCAATCTTAACCTTAACCTTCCCAGCTAGCTCCTGGCCTTATGATTCACATAACAACTTTATTTGCTTAACCACCATAGCAAAAATGGTTGTCGATTTGGGTCCAGTCGCATGATGATTCACTTAATCAACGCATCATTAGCGGCCAAAACTCTGGTTCCAATTGTGGTCGTAACTCGAAGACTAGCCTCTGTAGTCAAGGGCATTAAAAGATCCTCCCACAAGCTGCATTTAAGCTTCAAATCCAGTAGCACATAATTTCGGAACTGCAATATGTATCTCTCTGATCAAATGAGTATTGATAGAACGATCTTGTAACTATCCAACGTTTAGTGATATTGAGGTGGAAATAAGTCACTGCCCACCCAGCCAAGTGCCAGAAATTCATGAAATTGAAAGAAAAAGTGCTTGGCAATCACTTTAGCACACCCATAATCAGTACATTGCACCATAGAAGATTGTAGACCCCCTACATCTATTTTCATTTTCAGGACATTTCAAGATTTCGTTTAGCGTGGCCAGGATTTATTTCTGAACCTGGATGGTCTCAAGAACTTGGGACATTCAACCTTAGGTAGAACTAACAATAGTGAAAACCATCCCCAAGATTGCTCCGTCTCCCCTATCCCGATACAACCCACCACATGGATTAAGTTCCAACATTATCTTCTTTCATGGATCATTCAGCCCCTTTTCGCTCCCCCCGTGTGTCTTTGCAAAACTACGAGGGAAACAGCTTCCAATGTTTTTCAGGTTCCTGGAAAAACAAGGAATAGAAGCCATTGAGGATGTGGGACAACCAGGAAGTGTTTTTTTACCAGGGTGGGAGGTTTTTTTTTTTTTTGTTTCGTTACAAAAAGTGGTAAAGCTAGTGCAATTTCTCTGTTAAACCCAGATGTGGAACCAGAGGAGGGAATCAATCCCAGATCTAAAACTCTTAGCGCAGGTCCGAGACATCCTACGCCGAAAGCTGTTTAGTTGAAGATGTCGGATTCAATTGCATAGCCTTCTGAACGTAGAGACGGATGAAGCTGTGGATCAGTGGGGAACGTCTGCAGTGAGATCCTCTAGATCTTGCCACACAAGAGTGCCAGCCAGCTGGGGTGGCCAAGATCCCAGATCCCAAACTCTGGAGGAATTCAGCCCCTTTACCCACCCCACCCCACCCACCCCCAAAAAGATCCCTACGGGTGGCTTCAAAATAATGCAATTAAGGCTGTTGTCCTGTTGTGCATAAACCCAGGCATCAGTCTTGCATTCCTTTGTGGGGTTGACTTCCAAGAGAGCGTGCCCAGGAGCAGGTGATGGATTTCAGGGGGAAAGAGACTTAGAATTTGTGCTTGGCTCTCTCTGAAAGCAATAGGATCCCAAAGTGCTTGAATTAAAATTTGGAGTGCATTCAAGAATGTGTGTGTGTGTGTGTGTGTGTGTGTGTGTGTGTGTGTTATGTCACTAAGAATATGACTAGCTGATTATATGTGTTTGTGTGTGTGTGTGATGTCACTAAGGGTACGGCTAGCTGATGAGAGCTAAATAGCTTGAAATACATCTATACTAGTCTCCATTTATTTATTTATCAGCACAAAAATGATGTGTGTGTGTGTCTGTGCATGCGCGCGCTGGTCTTGTATTCGGGTCTTTTCCCATGTAAGATTGAGATTGTCTTGGCAACGTTTCGGCGAGGTCTCACTCACCATCTTCAGGCTGGGTTTCCAGCCTGAAGATGGCGAGTGAGACCTCGCCGAAATGTTGCCAAGACAATCTCAAACTTACATGGGAAAAGACCCGAATACAACAAGTCCAGCATATATATATATATATATATATATATATATATATGTATGTATGTATGTATGTATGTATGTATGTATGTATGTATGTATGTATGTATGAATGATGTATGTATGTATGTATGTATGATTGATGTATGTATGTATGTATGATGTATGTATGTATGATGTATGTATTTATGTATACACACACATACACACACACATATGCTGGAGGTACCGAAGAGGGGGGAGGATTTTCTCCCCCCCCCCCAGTCCAATGTTTCTCAGCCTTGGCAATTTTTAAAATGTGTGGACTTCAACTCTCATGAATTCCCCCAACCAGCATATTAAACATGAGCCACGGTGGCGGCGTGCTTAGAGTGCAGTACTGCAGGCTACTTCTGCTGACTACCGGCCGACTGCAATTTGGCAGTTCAAATCTCACCAGGCTCAAGGTTGAGTCAGCCTTCCGTCCTTCCGAGGTGGGTCAAATGAGGACCCAGATTGTTGGGGGGCAATAGGCTGACTCTGTAAACCGCTTAGAGAGGGTTGTAAAGCACTGTGAAGCGGTATATAAGTCTTAAGTGCTATTGCTCCTATCTTAAAATCACCAAAGTTGAGAAACTCCACCCCATCTGGTCCCCAACCACTGCTTCAGAGGAAGAAAGGCATAAATGTCCTTCTCTCTTCTTCCTTCCCCATATATCTAAAATACTGTCTTGTGGAACATGCACAACCACTTTCACAGACACACACACACACACACACACACACACACAGGCCAACTCCAGACATGAATGTACATATCAAATAGACGTGAATCCCGCTCTCAAGCACACCTCAAAGCCTGCAGCTCAGTCACACAGAGCGCTCCCATGCTAGGCACGTACTGTATGCATCTTCTGTCTTCCGCACAACCCGCCCCTCCCTGGTCCTTTTGTAAAACACACACACACCCATTCCGAAATCCTAAATAAATACAGAAATGCACGAGACCAACATGCTCCCCCTGGCTTTTTCTCAACGTGCCACTCTGCCTAAGCTGCAAACTCCCAAGGGGTGTGTGCTCTTGCAAGAGGAGGTGGCGAGCGTGCCCACCTGCCTTCCTTGGTGGCATCTTGGACATTTCCTTGGACGTCAATGTCCCAGCGCAGGGGATGGCTTTCTTCCGGGAATTGGCTTAATCTCTGGGAAAACCAGCAGGGGAAAGTGGTTAATATTTTAATTGAGTTAAAAGGGATGCTTATTACAAGTTAGGACTATTTTGGTTTGAATGCTGGAAGAGAAGAGGAAGACCGGCTGGGGTAGTTAACGGCTGACTCTCTCTCTCTCTCTCTCTCCTCCAACGCCTGCAGTCTTCCCTAGCGGTGAGCAAAACACAGTCAACAGCGCCTCCCTGTGTCAGTTCAGTTCACGGTAAGCAGCCCTGGCTGGATTTCCAAGCATCCTATTGTGATTCACGTTGCCAAAGCGGCCGAGATGATGTCATCCGGAAGGAATCAGCTGCAGTCATCCCATTGGAAGCAAACACTTTCCTCTGAGGTTACACGTCCCTGGATGGAAAGAGGACCAGGTGGAACAAAGCAACATGGGGCGTACCCAAAACAGGAAGATGGGACACAGAAATGGAACTGGCAGGGGTGTTACGGGGCCCCAAAGGCTGAAATGATGCCCTCGAATGTTCTTCGGTGTGATGTCCATGCTGATTTTCTGGAGGGAAACCACCTGCAGGGATAGGACCTGCCTTGAAAGATTCGTGCGCTCTCCAAACCTTACAGAGGTCCTCCAAATGAGGCAGGCAAAAATCGCCCGATGCGGGAGCCAAAGACGCGACCTTTGCATTAACCTAGTCGGATAGATCCTTCTGAAATCTTTAATTTTTTTTTGTTCACGGCAATCCGTACCGTGTAATTCCATGAATACTGGCAAGGAAGAGGAGAGGACAGAAACCTGGAGCCCAGCCCCGAGGATCCACACTCTGCATCTGGTCACACCGCCTGTCCTTCAGCAGTAGCTGTGCGTCTGGCCCTCAGCATACACTGTCCAGCTGGGTCCGAGGTAGCACCCGGACGGAGAGCCCTCTCTCCTTTCCACATTGCCGTACTGTGGGGAGGATTCATCCAGCTTCTGCAAAGGCGCCAAGGCCTGGCTCCCCACGCGGGGGGTGGGTCCATCATAGGTGATAATGGGTTCCGGACCGTAAGAGGGATGACCCCAACACGCAGAAGGTGGGCGGTAGAACTGCCACACGGCACGACTGCAAGGCAAAACGTCCATCAGTTGGCGGTGTTGCCCCGAGGGCGTGTAGCCCCATGCCAGCTTCTGCTTCTGAGGCAGGGGAGGTCTGCTGGGCTGGGGCAAAGACTGAGGAGCGCCCGGGTCGGAATGGCTACGGGAATGGGATGCTTCGGGGGGAGGAGACGGCATGGGGCTGACCGAGGGCTCGGGGAAGGGCACGTTGACGTAGATGGGCTCCTGGCGTGTGACTGCAGGCGGCATCGACTGGATCTGCAGCTGGGAATTCTTTAAGATGGGCTGAAGAGAGGAGGCAGCCGGGGAGAGATGGGTCTGGCGCCAGGGCCTCTCAAAGACCCCGTAGGAGGCGTTGAAAGTGGCCAGATACTCGGGGGGAGGACAAGAGGGCCAGGGCCGTGCCAGGCCGGGATAGGCAGGAGGTTCCCCCACAATCTCGTAATAGAGGTTCTCGTGCTCCAGCTGAGAAGGGGGGCTCCCATTGACCCCCAGTCGAGAGGAGGCCGGGAAGTGGCTGTGATGCCGGAGAGGGTGGTCCGTGAGGCAGGGCTGAAAAGTGGAGGACCTCGTTTTGAGGGGCAAATGACTGGTCATTAGGGGAAAGTGGGGAGGGGGCGGAGGCTTAGGCGGGGCAGCCGAAGGGCTGGACGAAGGGAAGGCGTCTTGAGGCTGGTGGAAAGCTGGATAGGGGACCGACAGGGGTGGGGGATGTAAACTGTAGGCGGGAGACGGGGAGGACAGGTAGTAGGGGTCCGAGAAAGGAAGTGCCTGAGGGTCCCTCTGGTCTAGCTCAGCGAGGACCCTCCTGTAAGGGGAAAAGGAATCCGAGCTACCCAAGGGAGAAGATTGGCTGAGAGGCACCTGCAGAGAAACAAGGCAAACTGAATGAGCAGCAAGAAAGCATTTCAAGCAGGCAAACACCTCCCACTCTCGCCCCTTCCTTCACCCTCTTCCTCTTCTACTCCATCCCATCCTCCTCCTGGAGTTAAAGTCTCCATCACGTGGGCCAGAAAAGCCAGCGCGGGTTTCCTCTGGATCGCGAGGAAGCTCAGGACAAGCGGGGGCTCTTTACCATACTCTCTTATCTTTTCGCCCAGATTGCAACATGGTGAGAAAATTGCAGCAAGAAATAACCGGGAGGGAAAAAAATATATCCTTCTAGAAATATTCCAAAATCTGTACCCTGCCTAATGGCAAAGTTATCCCAGCTCGGTCCCAGCCCTTCGTGAGCTGATCCCTCACCTGGCTGCCTCCCTTTAGGTTGCGGGTTTGACTGCCGATGCTCCTGCCCCTGGCCTGCGCCTGGAGAGGGGAGAGGCCAGGCGCCTTGGGGCTGGGGCGCACCATGGAGTAGAGCGCTTGTGCGCCGCTCGTCAGCTCCCCTGCCTTGCACTCCAGCGACAGAGAGCGCCGGAAATGCGTCCGGGGTTCCCGCTGCTTCAGGCTGGCCTGACGCTTTTGCTGCAAGGCTGCCTGGTGGGCACTCTCAGCCAGCGCCAGCGCCATCAGGCGAGCCGGGTTCTTGGGTGGAGGAGGAGGCGGGATATGCCGCAGCAGGGACAATGCACCAGGAGACACGGGAGCGGCTTCAGACTTTGGACCTGAATTGGGAAAGAAAGAGGGCAGCGTAAGGATTGCGTTAAGAAAAAACAAAGGCAAAGGTTTCCCCTGTCCAGTTGTCTCCCACTCTAGGGGGCGGTGCTCAACTCTGTTTCTCAGCCAGCATTGTCCAAAGACCCTTCTGTGGTCATGTGGCCAGCAGGACTATATGCCGAGGCACAATGAACACTGTTACTTTCCGACCAAAGTGGTACCTATTGATCTTCTCGCATTTACGTTTTCCATATTTTTATTTATATATATATGTGTGTGTGTGTGTGTGTGTGTTGCATTTGTGCTGATAAATAAAGGGAGACTAGTATAGATCTATTTCAAGCTATTTAGCTCTCATCAGCAGCCATACCCATATCTATACTAGTCTCCCTTTATTTATTTATCAGCACAAATACAACACAAATATAAAAAGACATTAAAAATAAAAATATGGTTTTCTGCCTACACTCATACACACACACACACATATATATGCATATATACAGTCCGTTTTTGAAAAGTAATAATAGTAGTAATAATAATATTCATATCATTAATAATAATTACATGATAATAAGAATATTTGCTTGTACATATTAATAAACCTTCATTGTATAGTTAATCATTCTCTTACATTTTTAAGTTTCTAAGTTCTGTTTCTGTTAACTAATCATTGGTAAAACAAGTCCCATGTTAAAACGTATTCTGTTTCTTCTTTCTCCTTTATTTTGAGTATTAGTCTATCCATCTCTGCGCATTCTAATTTTTATTTATTTTATTTTTTTAGTAAACTTTCCCCTTTAGGGATCTCTTCATTTTTCCACGGTTGTGCCCAAAAAAATTCTCGCTGCTGTTAGCACATGAATTTGCACGTTTTCCAACTGCTAGGCGGGCAGGAGCAAGAACGGGGACTCACCCGTCACGTGGCGCTCAGGTCTTGAACCTGGGCTGTCAGCTTTCCAGCTACAAGCGTTCCAGCTGACAAGCTCAGCATCTTCAACTGCTGAGCAATCGTGCCCCCCCCCCCCCCGCTTGCATTAGGAAAAGGGAGCACCAGCTCAGTGCAAGTTTAATCTAGTGGGTTTTTTTAATTATATTACTTAATAAATATTGTTAATCTAGATTGGAAGGCTGGGAGTATCATCATAGTCGGGAAACGACAGCCCTCCAGATGTCACACTTTTTTATTACTTCATAAAGTAATAATAAAGGGTTTTTTTATTACTTAACAAAGTAGGGCTGGAATGCTCATTGGAGTTGGGGAAAGGATGAGCCTCCAGATGTTACATTCCCCAGCAGCCCTCCCCAACACACTGCTGGGTGTTGCAGTTCAGCAAAACATATATATATGTGTGTGTGTATGTATGTATGTATTTATGTTACAACCCCTGGTATGACTAAATATGGGAGGAATGTCACTACTCCCTCTTTCTGTCCTTCGGCTTATCACAAAGACCATGCAGGCAGAAAACCATATTTTTTTTTTTACTGTTGCCTTTTTATATTTGTGTTGTAATTGTACTGATAAATAAATAAAGGGAGACTAGGATAGATCTATTTCGAGCTAATTAGCTCTCATCAGCTAGCCATACCCTTACTGGGATTAGAACCCGGGCTGTATGTATGTATGTATGTATATATATGTTACGGTGAAAGACCGAAATCTGGTGAATGTCGACATTCACCGGTGAAAGACCGAATATTTCATTACATTGTTTTACATTCGGACCTTCACCGGTGAATGTCGACATTCACATAGTCGCTTGGTGTATGTCCGAAAATACCCTTATCCTCTCGACACCCTTACCCTAATCCCCTTACCCTAATACCCCGGCTCCTCGCTTCCTTTGAAGCGTCTTCTTAAGGATCGCAGGTTTTTTTTAAAAAAACTCCGCGAATAGAAGACGCTTAAAAGGAAGCGAGGAGCCGAGGTATTAGGGTAAGGGGATTAGGGTAAGGGTGTCGAGAGGATAAGGGTATTTTCGGACATACACCAAGCGACTATGTGAATGTCGACATTCACCGGTGAAGGTCCGAATGTAAAACAATGTAATGAAATATTCGGTCTTTCACCAGTGAATGTCGACATTCACCAGATTTCGGTCTTTCACCGTAACATATATATATATGGAATTTTTATTTTTTAAAGATAAACGTACACAAACAAAATATAAAACATAAAAACATCTTCCAGTTACATCCAGCGTGTTGATGGGTTACAAAACCTTTGGGCATCCTCTCCATAATCCTCATGTACAGTTTATATAAAGTCTCATATTATCAATCTAATATATATGTATACATTATCATTATTAATCTTTTATTTGACTATAACTATTATTCCTTCATTTTACACGGGATATTCTAAATTTTGAATTAATTTATATTATAACAATTCATTACATCCTGCTAAATCCATCCAATAATAGTACATCTTTATATTATATTCTGTGCGATTCAATTGTCCTTGTATTGTAAAATTCTCAGTCATATTTCATTTCCATATTTTTTTGTCTAACTATTGGTAAAATAAATCCCATATCTTATAAAATTGTTTATCTTCTTGTTCTCTAATTTCAATTGTCAATTTACTCATTTCAGCACATTCCATTATTTTATGAATAACTTCCTCCTGCGTTGGCATTTTCTCATTTTTCCAGTTTTTAGCAAATACAATTCTAGCCACTGTTAACACATTTACAATCAAATATTTCAATTCTCTACTATATGTTTCCGATAAAATCCCCAATAAAAAGATTTCTGGTTTAAAGTCAATATGTTTTTCTATCATTTTCTATCAGTTTAGCAAAATCTTGAGGCCATAGAATCCCCTAATTCTACAGGGCATCCCGAAAATAGCAAACTAAAATTTGGGAAGATATTGATAACAGGGGAAAAGGGATTATGTAGTGTAAGGGTGAGAAACTCAAGGCCCGGGGGCCAGATCTGGGCCATCGGGTGTTTAAATCTGGCCCATGGGGCCACCCTAGAAACAGCAGCCCCGCGGTGCCTTTGCCATCAAAGCAGACGGCCGTCCTGAGCTCCGTTTTCGCTGGGAGAGTGCTTGGTGAACAACAAGCGTCCCCGACATGAATGATGTTGAGCTGGCCATGCCCACCCTGGCCACATCCACCCTGCCCCCCCCCCCCCAAGGTCAAACACAACCCTGAAATTGAGTTTGACACCCCTGATATAATGTGTTCATTTCAAAAGATATTTTTTCCTCAGTGAAAATTTTAGGACATCTGGAAATCGGGATGGGAAACAGACCTTTGGGAACTGCAGTATGCCTATAGGCAGAGGTTATGTTTTATGGAGCCCCGGTGGCGCAGTGGTTAGAGTGCAGTACTGCAGGCTACTTTTGCTGACTGCCTTCAAATCTCACCAGGCTCAAGGTTGACTCAGCCCTCCCTCCTTCCGAGGTGGGTAAAATGGGGACCCAGATTGTTGGGGGTGATAGGCTGACTCTGTAAACTGCTTAGAGAGGGTTATAAAGCACTGGAAAGCGGTATATAAGCCTAAGTGCTACTGCTATTTCTAACTGTGCCCACTGCCAGGAGTTTGATCCTGACCAGCTCAAGATTGACTCAGCCGTCCATCCTTCCGAGGTGGGTAAAATGAGGACCCAGATTGTTGGGGGCCATAGGCTGACTCTGTAAACCGCTTAGAGAGCGCTGTAAAGCACTGTGAAGCAGTATATAAGTCTAAGTGCTATTGCTATTATTCCACTCACTCTTTGTGTTAAGCATAGCTATGGCGGTAATAACAGTGAAGAATGTCAAAAAGTACTTACTGGGTGGAGACAAACGATCTTGGGCTTGAGCAATCTTGCCACGGACTTCCCGTTCACAAGAGTTGCTGAGTTGTCCACCTGCTGTACTCAGGAGCATGGAGATCATATGAGGAGGGGAGCTCAGCCCTCTGGACTCCCCACCAGCAAACATTTCCAGCACTTTGTCGGGCAAGGAAACAGACAACGTTTCTGATGCATCTTGGCTGACGTTGGGATGTGAGCAGGGGGAGAGCGCTGCAACGGGACTCGCTGAGCTGGAGTCGTCCGAGAGGGAGGGCTGCTGCACAGGCGGGCTACACTGGTACGTTAGCGGATCAAAGTCCAGCCCACGAAGTCCAGGAGGACTTAATTCCAACTCAGAGTCCAGCTCCGAGTCACCTTCCAGCCAAGAGGAACGCCGACGGGAGGCCATGTCATCTGCCCCAGTGGCCAAGCCTTCACCATGGCCGGACACAGAGGAACCCAGAGAAGAACACGAATGGCATTGTTTGAGGGTAGGGAAAGCATCACTGCTGGAATGTGGACGTCTCAGGGAAGGCAACTTGGGGAGACCTATGGGCCAAGACCCCAAAAAGAAAGAAACGACATAGATCAAAGTTCTCCAATCTGTTTATTCAACAGGCTAGATATCCAAGAGTCAACACTGTGAAGAAGAATAGTTCTGTCTCTGAAGAACGGATTGCTGGCAGGGACCCAGATTTTGGTAGAAGGCAATCGGTGCTTAGCAGATTCTTCTCTAACTGCATGCATTCACTTATCTGAAATGGTATAGGTTCTCCCGCTTGAGCAGGGCGCTGGACTAGAAGACCTCCAAGGTCCCTTCCAGCTCTATTCTATTCTATTCTAATTTCTCTTCTCTTCTATTTTCTACTCTACACTACACTACACTACACTACTCTACTCTACTCTATTATCCTATCCTATCCTATCCTATCCTATCCTATCCTATCCTATCCTACAGGAGCTTCAGTAAATGATGGCGGTACCTGCATTCCCACTGCAGGAGTTATAACTCAATGAAGAACAGCCTTCACATTCAGAGGGTCTTAAGGTTAATGCCTAACATGATCAGGTAAACATGTGATGAAAAAGCCTTTGCCAAAACCTGGAGAGCAGCTGCCAATCAAATCAGAAGATGATCAGCCCCTGGTTTGGACAGCAAGTGAAGGTCCCTGTGGGACACTCAACAGACAAAACACTCCTAACATCTGGCGCTTCTTTACACATCTGGTTTCATGCCAAACCCAGGTAATTGAGAGCAATAAGAAAATGTCCTACAGATCGATAGTCACATTGCTTGAAGGATGAAACCAGCTCCTGATTCAGAAAAGCTGCAGTTGTGCTAAAGCCTTGGCAAGTTCCAGCTAGCTGGACATCAACTCCTGGAACTGTCAGCAATGACCTTGCTGGCTATGAAATGGTGGGAATCGAAGCCCTGCTTGTCTAGAAGTTGCTACACTTGGGGAAAAAGCACTTTGAAGAAATATTTTGGGTGGGTCACCTTCAGTTCATGCAGAAAATTTTGACAGAGCAAAATCACGGGGGTTTCAGCAGACAGAGGGGGCGTTATATTACCTGTTAGACTAGCCTGAGAGGTTAGAGATTCTTCACTTTTGGCAGATCGCAAGGTGACCGTCTCACCACGGGTCCCTACAGAGAAAGAGGACCAAGGAACAGATGAGCGTTATCAGGGGGTGAGCTGCTATGGCTTCGCCCATGTTCAGGAGAACCCATAGCTAACATTATGGGCGGTTTGGAGAACCTCCAAATCCCAACCCTGGCTGGCCTCGCCCACCCCACCCCTCCACTGCCACCCCACCCCTCCCAGGAGTCTCCACGCAGCCCGTTTTGGATGCGAGGTAAGTGCAGGGCCCGTGCGGAGCCACGAGGAGAGGGAAAAATGGGCCTCCGGAAGCCGCCGGAGCCCAGGTGAGGCAGTTTTCGCCCTCCCAGAGGCTCAAGGAAAGCCTCCAGAGTCTGAGGAAGGCAAAAACAGCCCCCCCCCCCCCGTGTGGTGCAGGAGGCCGACTAGGTCACGCCCACCATGGCCACGCCCACCCAGCAACTGAGCAGAGAACCCGTTGCTGAAATTTTTGAAGGCCACCCCTGAGCGTCAGCCCTCTTAAACAGGCCCCACATTTGCAATCTCTCCTTGGCCTTGAATCTGTGGAACTCACGTTTTGCCCATTTAATATACGAAAAAAGATAACGGGATATACTGCCTTATCTGGTTCCATCGCATTCTGCTGATATCAAAATTCTGTCACAGTGAGCAAATTGACACAACATGTAAAACCCATAGGTTTAAAAAAAACCACACAGCATTCCTTACCGATAGCCATTGACAGGGATGCTGAGAGTCGCAGTCCAGCCACACTTAGTAAGCCATAGATTCCCATATTTGCTCCAGCTTACGAGAAACTTGGAAATACGTATGTGCTTGTGATGTTAAGAGTGATTTAAAAAAACGGTGTGTAGTTTTCCTACCTGGTAAAGATTCTCCAAGTCCAAAAAGCTCTCCCAAACGATGTGATTTTTTGCGGAACGGGACGGGGGCCTTGCCGATGGCAAAGAACGTCTTCCAACTTGGTCCAGATATTTTCCGCAGCTTCCCATTGTTTTCTGTCTTTTGCCTACAAAGTCATTTTGGAGCAGGGGTGTAAAACACGACTTCATTGAGGGCCGCATCAGGGTTGTGTTTGACCTTAGGGGGCTGCAGTGGGCATGACCAGGGTAGCATGGCCAGCTCAACATCACTTGTGTCAGGGGCGCCAGTGGTGGCCCAAGCTCTCTGCCGGGGAAAACAGGCTCCGAGCTCCGTTTTCAGCTGCGGCGGCCTCCTGCAACCCTCTGCCAGCGAAAATGGGGCTCGTGAGTGCCGCCGGCAGCCCTCCTGAGCTCACTTTTCGCTGGCAGAGGCACTGCAGGCCGGTCCTTCTCTGTTTCCATGGCAGCCCTGTGGGCCAGATCTGGCCCCCAGGCCTTGAGTCGACACCAGTGGTGGGATTCAAAATTTTTACTACTGGTTGTGTGGGCGTGGCATGGCTTGGTAGGCGTGGCAGGGGAAGGATACTGCAAAATCCCCATTCCCTCACCACCCCACCAAACTGTTTTCCAGCTCCGTTTTCCTGTGCAGGACAACAGAGGAAGACCCAGCCGATCAGCTGGGACTCGGGAGAGGCAGAGAATAGATGGGGGCGGGGCCAGCCAGAGGTGGTATTTGCCAGTTCTCTGAATTACTCAAAATTTCCACTACCAGATGGCCAGAACTGGTCAGAACCGGCTGAATACCACCTCTGGTTGACACCCCTGTCTTACAGCAATCAGCACCAACAACTAAACGGCACCAACAACTAAGCGGCACCAACAACTAAGCGGCACCAACAACTAAGCGGCACCAACAACTAAGCGGCACCAACAACTAAGCGGCACCAACAACTAAGCGGCTCAGATCCTGTTCCGGATCGGACAACTGACTGCTAATTCTCAGAAGGGGCTGAAATTTTTCCCTATGATTCTTGGCCAGGGAGGTAGGGAGGGATCCCCCACATAGCAAGTACAGGTAGTCCTCGACTTACAACCACAATTGAGCTCCAGATTTCCATTGTTAAGTGAGAAATGGATTTTTACCCCATTTTACAACCTTTCTTGACACAGTTAGGCAAATCACTGCAACCATTAAATGAATAATACAGTTGTTAAATGAATTCCCCATTGAGTTTGTTCATTAGAAAGTCATCAAAGGGGATCACATGACCCCAGGATACCGCACGATACCGTCATAAATATGAGTCAGTTGCCAAGCATCTGAATTTTGATCACGTAACCATGGGGATGCTGCAATGGACGTTAAGCATGAAAAATGGTCATAAATCGCTTTTTCCAGTGCTGTAGTAATTTCAAACAGTCACTAAATGTATTGCTGTAGGTCGAGGACTCTCTGTATTACAAATTCATTGTATATAACAATCTGATAGTAGTCTTTCATGAAAACATGAGAATTGGGTCCCTAAATCACCATATTCTTTCAACAGCAAATATTAATAAACAATTAACTGCAATTAGTTCCCGGGAGCTGGTTTCTACTTTTTAATAATAAATTTTATTACAAGTTGCATTGAAAACTAATAAAAACTAATAAGGACATGAGGAACAGAAAGGAAGAAAAAGAAAGAAAAGTTAACAATAGAAAAAGGGCTTCTGGTTTTCTTTACCGCAAATATACAGTAAGTTCTGATTATAAAATTATCTCTTATTCTTAACTCACTTTTTCTGTTATGTATATTTTTTCTAACCATCAAAAGTTCAAAACCACAAATCATAAGTGCATTTTTCCCCCGCTTCATGCAAAAAAAGTCTATAAAGGGTTTCCAGTCAGCCATAAATGTAGATATTGTTCTTGCTCTAATCAAAGACGTCAATTGAACCATCTCTGCAAGCTCTTATCATCTTCACCAACCATTCCTCTATTGTGGTCAAACTTCCCCACTTTGGAGGATACAATAATCTCACTGCAGTTGTCATAGACAAGAACAAAGTTCCATTTATTTTTCTAACTGCCTATTCATTAGTCTCCAAAGAAGCATCTCTGGTTTCAATTGTACTTTAATCTTTAAAACCTTCTCCAGCGCCTAGTGTCTAGAGCAGGCGTGGGGAGCTATGGCCCCTCTATGACTTGTGGACTTCAACTCCCAGAATTCCTGAGCCAGCCTGGGAGCTGAAGTCCATAAGTCATACAGGGGCCATAGCTCCCCACCTCTGCCTTAGAACCAGAGTCTTACATATTAAAAGGCTGCCTCAGGAATTCTGGGAATTGTAGTCCACTAAGGCATACAAGGGCCATAGTACCCCCCCCCCACTTCTGATCTAGAGTGTCTCGGGTCCATGGATATCACACTTACCTGGTATTAGGTGATCCCAAAACAGCAGAGAGCTTCCCTTGATCCTGTGGATCTGGAGATCCACGTCTGGTTTCCAGCTTGGTGATCTTACAGAGGGCCTGGGTGCGTGCTTGTGCTTCTTCGAGAGATAACAAGCGGGTGGAAGGGCAGCTGACCAACTGGGATTTGGGCCGAGAAAGGAAGCACCGCCCTGTTAGAGGAGACAGGGGATAATATAGCGATGTAAAAAATCATGGTGCACCATCAGGATTGGGATGAAGTCTCCAAAGAGACATCAGGCGATGCTTATTTATTTTATTTCAGAGGCAGGGATTCCTCAAGCTCTGCAGTTAGGCTCAGAGAGTCCTCGACTCCCAATAGTTCATTTAGTGACCGTTCCAAATTACGACACTGAAGAGACCTATGCCCATTTTTCACCGTTAAACCTTTGTAGAATCTCCATGATCATATGACTAAAATTCAGATGCTTGGCAAACTGGTTCATACTTATAACCGTTGCTGTGTCCCAAGGTCATGTCATTCCCTTTTGCGACCTCCTGACAGGTAAAGCCAATGGGGGAAGCCAGATTCACTTAACAACCGGGTTACTAACTTATCGACGGCAGTGGTTCCCTTAACAACTGTGGCAAGAAAGGTTGCAAAATGGGGCACAACAACTCACTTAACAAAGGTCTCACTTAACTATAGAAATATGGGGCTCAATTGTGGTCATAAGTCGAGGATTGCCTGTACCATGTTTTAATTGAGCCATGGTGGCGCAGTGGTTAGAGTTCTGTACTGCAGGCTACTTCTGCTGACTCCTGGCTGCCTGCAATTTGGCAGTTCGAATCTCACCAGGCTCAAGGTTGACTCAGCCTTCCATCCTTCTGAGGTGGGTAAAATGAGGACTCAGATTGTTGGGGGCAAGAGGCTGACTCTGTAAAGCCGCTTAGAGGAGGCTGTGAAGGACTGTAAAGCGGTATATAAGTCTAAGTGCTAATTGGGATGATGGAAAGACCATTTGTGAAATGATTGGCTGATTCATATGCTGTCACTAACACATAACCCCTCTCCCTTAAAAAAAATCTTGAATCATTTGCCAAGTATTTCTTAAAAGTTTCATGGGTTTATAAACAGAAAAGTGAAACCCACAGAAATGAGTATGCATCTGCCTGATTTAAAAGAGAACCTGTCTTGTTTCCTAAGGGGAGAATGAAGACTAGCACACAGTGGTGAAATTTATTTTTACTATTGGTTCTGTGGGTGTGGCTTGGTGGGCGTGGTGTGGCTTGGTGGGCGTGGTGTGGCTTGGTGGGTGTGGCAGGGAAAGGATACTGCAAAATCCCCATTCCCTCCCCACTCCTGGGGGAAGGATACTGTAAAATCCCCATTCCCTCCCCACTCCTGGGGGAAGGATACTGCAAAATCTCCATTCCCTCCCGATCAGCTGGAACTCGGGAGGCAGAGAATAGATGGGGGCAGGGCCAGCCAGAGGTGGTATTTGCCGGTTCTCCAAACTACTCAAAATATCCGCCACCCGTTCTCCAGAACTGGTCAGAACCTGCTGAATTTCACCCCTGCTAGCATATGACCCAACACCGGGCCAGATGCATTTGTTTAATCGTAGGTTGCAGCTTAGAAGCTGCATGAATTGCAACCAGAATATCCTTAGTATTGTCGTTGGAAAGGTTTAAGTGGAGGATCGTTTGAAAGGCATTTGCAAAGCTCCGGAAGAGCGTTTCTCCACCTTAGCAATATTGAGATGTGTGGACGTCAACTCCCCTGGGCAGCATGCTGGCAGTGGGGAATTCTGGGAAGGGAAGTCCACCTTTGCCAAGGTAGAGAAAAACTGCGCAATGGGGTTGCTATGAGACCTCTGAGCAACTTTGGAAGTATTTGCCATTTCTTGAGGTACCTGTGCTGTCCTTGCCGATGGAGGTGAAGGTGTCACTGAAGAGAACCTGAACGTTGGTGAGGAGGAATTCGACCACAAGGGACTGAACTCGGACTTCCTGAAAGGCATCGGCTCCACACTGGGCGACGGACTCCAGAGCCATCGACCTGGCATTAAAAGGGGAACAGATGATTAGCCCCATCCGACAACAGAAAGACCCAGAAAAGAAAAATATGATAGCCAAGGCTCAGGAAGCCATGTTTATGCCATAATGGGGACACAAGGCCTATGACAGCAGGAAGGGCAGCCCAGTGGTGAAATTCAGCATTTTTTACTACCGGTTCTATGGGTGTGGCTTGGTGGGCATGTTGTGGCTTGGTGGGGATGGCAAGGGAAAGATACTGCAAAATCTCGATTCCCACCCCATTCTGGGACCAGCCAGAGGTGCCATTTGCTGGTTCTCCGAACTACTCAAAATTTCCACTACAGGTTCTCCGAACTACTCAAAATTTCCACTACCGGTTCTCCGAACTACTCAAAATTTCCACTACCGGTTCTCCGAACTACTCAAAATTTCCACTACTGCTTCTCCAGAACCTCAGAATCTGCGGGATTTCACCCCTGGGGCAGCCCAAATCCATAAAGCATCATGTCGGAAGACCTTCATGTGTACAGACAGAGCAGTACACCATGGTGGATTATGGGGAAAATGAGGATGAAAGGGCATTATGGGTAAAAAACAGCAGGGACAGAATAAGACAGGCAGATGGGGAAAATAAAATGCTAGTAAAAGCCTGGAGCAGCATTTCAAGATTCGTTAGAACAAACAACTTTCGGGGAGAGTGATCAATGTTATAGGGCAGGGGTGTCCGAACTTGGGAACTTTAAGACTTGTGGACTTCAACTCCCAGAATTCTATGCTATGCTGGCTGGGGAATTCTGGGAGTTGAAGTCCACAAGTCTTAAAGTTCCCAAGTTTGGACACCCCTGTTATAGGGGAAGCAGTAAATGATAATAATGTGGCTATTATCACATTATAAAAATCAGTGGAACCAAGGTTTTCTGAAACATTTTTCAAGGGTTTTTTTTTGGGGGGGGGGATGCTGGTGTTGTTTTTTTAAGTCACCCTAAGCTTATTATAAATCAAGCACATTCTAAAAATGGCAGGAAACCCCTCCACTGATTTTCAACCATCTGGATGCTGGAGAGAGTTGCAAAAAATCCTTTGAAGCCTGCTAAAAGGTCTCTTCCAAAATGGCTGGCTGGCAAAATTGCAATGGGGGAACCAAAGCCCTCTGCCATCCCTTTAGCTCAAGGTACCACCAGATGGTGGGAACGAAGCAGAGGGACACCCAAGGGACATTCAAGACAAGTGGCTTCATCTCTCCAGCAGAAAGGCCGAGTTACACGTTACCGTGTTAGCGCCGACGGTAAGGGTTAGCATAGGGAAGAATGGCCAGTGACTCCAAAAATATTTAGAGAGCGGCGCAGAAGCCAGTGGAGATGATGCAAGGCGGAGTTGCGGAGGATGTGTTGTGGCCCACCAGCAGCCAATGGAGCTGGTGGCAGACTCAGACAGTGAGGAGGTTGGGGAGGAACATGGGCCAGTCCTGGAGTCTGGGGAAGGCTCTGATGAGGGCTCTGCGTCGAAAGCAGAGATGGAGCCAGGGCTGTCTGACAGTTATCAGCTGCCTTCGGAGTCGGAATCAGTGGGGCAGAAGAACAGCTGGAGCCTGTTCCTAATGTGCACATGCACAGAGCTGACAGGAAAAGGGAACAGCTAAGGAACAAGGGCAGACTAGGGAGTAAAGGCACAGGTGGACGGTGAATGGCCCCTTCCGTAGGGAATATAGAGGAGCAAAAGGGGAGTGGAGTTTGCAGGAGATAATTAGCTCAATTCATTCGGGTGAAGATCTGTTCCTGACTCCTTGCCAAGTAATTGCTGCTACAGCTTGGTGTTTGGAAGATATCAGCCTGGCAGCTCTCCAAGCCTGTAGTTTTGAAATCTCATGAAAGACTGTTGGCCAGGACTTTGCTGGAGAGGAATTCCCTTTAACCTAAATAAAAGAGGTTTTATCGGGATGAAGAGTCTGCTTCATGAACTTGGGAAGCCTAGGTTAGAACAGGGAGTGCCAGGGGAAAGCCATTGGTCTGGACGTCTCACCGCAGCAGGTTGGGTGCCCAAACGATGGCTAAGTTGCGGATGTGCATGCTGGTGTTTTGACTGTGCATAGCCATGCGTGCCAGATGCCGTAGCAGGAATTCCAGGGTCCTGTTGGGATAGAGCAGAAGCTGCTACAGGGAGAATCTGTTTCAACACAGTGAGCCCTCTTCCCCTTCAGTGGCTTTCTCCCCATCCAACACCTCCCCGAACCATTTCATCCCGTTCTCTCCGAGCATTTATCCATGTCCCCAACAATACCTACCGGTAGTGCGGTGGGGGCAATTGCTGGATCACATCATGTACCCTCACTAAGCGCTCTTCGTTGCCAGAAACTGAGACAGCCTCCTGTAAGAAGGGGAGGAAGAAAAGAAAAAGAGAATTGAAGGAGGGGGACTAGAACTCACCGTATCCCAGTGATTGGCCCATCCAACCAGCTTTCATGACTAAGGAAGGACTAAACATCAGTGTCTCCTGATGACTGAGCCATGTCAGCCTGCCAGCTCTCGTACCTAATGTGGGACTAGAAGTCACAGTCTCCTGGTTCTTAGGCCAACACCTTTACCACGAGACTAAAAAAAACTAATTTTTTCCTGAGTTTCAGCTTTCAGTTTCACTTAACAGCCAGGTTACTAATGTAACAACTGCAGTGATTTGCTTAAAAATGTGGCAAGAAAAGTCATAAAATGGGGCAAAACTCACTTAAAAGTACCTCAATTTTATGGAAACATAAACTTTGGGCTCAATTGTGGTCATATGTTGAGGACTACCAGTATTGTACTAGTTGTCCTGTTGACCTCAATAGGATGAAAGCCTGATTGTCAAGAGTAGCTGGCAGTAGTTAGCAAACCATGGTTGATCCCTCAATGCTAAGCAAAGTTGGACTTTGTCCAAAGTTGGCTAGGAGACTACCAAAAATTACTAGGATTAAAACCTGGATGGGGCAGTCAAAAACTATCCAGAAGAAGAACAAAATGGCAACTCTTTTCCAACTCTAATTACAGTTAAAAGAAATCAATAGGAACACATCCATGAACTCACAAAGAATTGAGGCCAACTCAAAAGAGTCTTCCCTTTTCCCTAAAGCCTAACTAAGGTTCTTCCCGCCTGTAACTTCCAGTTGCTATGTTTAATGGTGCCAAGGATGGGAGTAACGTTGGCTTTGTTTCAACAAAAGTGGAAGTTCGGAAAAGGGATCTGAAACATGACGAGAAGGAGAAGGTTCCAAGACTATCCTTGAGCAATAAAATTGAACGTCTGGGTTTTGCAAGATGGCCTCTTATGAATAAGAAATGCCACCAAGGTAAAACAAATACAGTTCAAAGAGAATGGAAAGGAATGGGGGGAGGAGGAAAAGAAAAAGGGGAGGGCAGTCAGGAGTTAACTCAGCTTAAAATAGCACCACACAAAGAACAGGTAACACAAAAGAATAATAGAGCAGGAGAAATTGCTGCTTATTATGTGGGCAACACAGCCGTGGGAGGGCAATGTAACTGTACTCCTGCTTTTCCACCTCCTCCCTCTCTTTGTTCTACAACTCCCAATTCCACTGTTCTACCAAGGAAAGGGGGTACAGCTCAGAAGGCTGTGGAGAGTGTGGTGCCAACGCTCCCTTCATCACGTGCCTCTCCAGCAGGTGAACACAGGAGTCACTAGAAGGTGTGGAGAAATGACAGGCTCCCTAAGATAGGTAATAAAAGTCACATGGGTAGTGGGGGAGGGATCTTCTTATTAACGTTAAATGCGGCCTAATATTACGGTGTTGTTAACCAATTTAATTTGCTCTTTCTTCCGGGTTCCCTTATTGATAAAGGAATGTATCTTTTCAGTTTGTGGCACCAAGAGTATGTCACGACTCCTAAAGGATCCGTCTTGCATTTCTTGTTATCATTTGGTTAGTTTTTAAGAAAGGTCTCTATTGTTACCAATTCTTTCAGAGTAATATAGGATGGATGGATGGATGGATGGATGGATGGATGGATGGATGGATGGACGGATGGATGGAAACAATGAGAGGGGAGGGGGAAGGAGGAGGAGGAAGAGAAAGAAGACAGGAAGAAAGAAAAAGAAAGAAAAAAAGACAGAAAGAAAGAGAGAAAAAGAAGGAAGGAAGGAAGGAAGGAAGGAAGGAAGGAAGGAAGGAAGGAAGGAAAGAAAGAAAGAAAGAAAGAAAGAAAGAAAGAAAGAAAGAAAGAAAGAAAGAAAGAAAAAGAGGAAAATCAACAATTAGAATAAATAAGGAGATGTTCTAAAGTCTAAACTGAGTAAGCAAACTCAAAGGCCCATGCAAAATGTTCCTCTATTTTTTAAAAAAGACATATTTTCACACAACTGAACCCTCAACAAAAGGCTCATGAAACTCAATGCAACGAGGAAGCAGCTTCCCCTCAACTGAACGCACAGGAAGGTGAGCTGCTAAGGTACAGCACACTGGAGGCGAGAGTTACAAGAAAGGGGATCTTCTCTAATGTGTGTGTTTTTTTAAAAAAAAACCTACCGCAAATTTGTTGTAGAGCTGATAGGTGAGCAGAGGGTTCGGTAACTCCCGGAAGTAGAGCTTGCAGAGAGAGCTGACCGAATGGATGTCTTGCAAGTAGACATCTTTGGAGAGCTCAGGTACCCGCTCGCTATCAAATTCATGCCTGGGGACAGAGACGAAGAGAATTCATCAGGGGGCAGGATAGATTGCAGGGGTACATTGTCACGTTCAGTGAGGGCTCCGGTGGAGAAACTTGTCTGGTAGAAAGACAACAGCAGGCAGCTCAAGGATGCAAAGCGGGTGAGACTATCGTCTATGCCAGGGGTGTCAAACTCAAGGCCCAGGAGCCAGATCCGGCCCGCTGGGTGCTTAGATCTGGCCCGCGGACCTGCCCTGGAAACAGCAAAGGACCAGCCCATGGTACCTCTGCCAGCAAAGCAGGCGGCCATCCTGCATTCCGTTTTCGCTGGGAGAATGCTTGGGCAATCACAGGCGCTCCAGATATGAGTGATGTCAAGCTGGCCATGCCCACCCTGGCCACGCCCATCCAAGGTCAAACACAACCCTGAATGAAATCGAGTTTGACACTCGTGGTCTATGCTATTAGGATTTTCCCAGTTTTTATGTATTTGATTTTTATCCTGCCTTTATTATTGCTTAATTATTGAATAACTCAAGGCAGTGGATATACCTATTATTCCTTCCTCCTCCTATTTTCCCCATAACAACAATCCTGTGAGATGATTTGGGTTGAGGGAGAATGACTGGCCCCAAGTTATCCAACCAGCTTTCATGCCAAAGGGGAGACTAGAACTCACTGTATCCTGGAGATATATAGTCTAAATAACTTTCCTTTCTCAGAGAGTCAAGGACATCTTGACCTGCACCTGGAGTGGTGTGACTGGGAGGCATCTCCAGTTGGGACGGTGCCCGATTGGACCATGGGATGGACATGTGGGTGCTAGGCAGGGACTTGAACTTTCACTTGGGTGGGGAAAACCTGGAAACTGTCAGATTCGGGTTTTCCCAGACGTACCAATATGACATCTCTAATAAAACGGAACTTTGAGGAAACTCAAGCTTCAGCGCCTTATTTCGTTAGGGGTATTACTTGGAACCCCGATATTTGCATTATTAATTGTTCTTTGCCTTACTTTTTACAAGTTATCTCTATTGTTCCTCCCATGGTCTACACTCACCGCAAACGCTGGATGTTGGAGGAGACACCAGAGAGGCGGTAAATGCCATCCACAATGCCATGTTTTTCGATGAAATCAGAACAAGAACGTAATACCTGAGGGACTGACATAATAAAAAATGTCATGTCTTCATAATTCTTAGACAAAAACAGACAACAGAAGACTAATGTTTCCTGCTGACATTACATCATTTAGGAATATGGCAGGGGGTTGAGAGGGAGAGAAGGTGGACGTGCACGAACATATGGCTACCTTTCAAAATGTTTAATCATACGCCCACACACTTCTAACTAACCTTCTGTGAAGAGGGTTTCATCCTGCAATGGATTGACTCAGCATGATGATTGATGATGACATTGATAGGAGGAGGAGGAGGAGGAGGAAGAAGAGGAGGAGGAGGAGGAGGAGGAGGAGGAGGAGGAGGAAGAAGAGGAAGAAGAAGAAGAAGAAGAAGAAGAAGAAGAAGAAGAAGAAGAAGAAGAAGAAGAAGAAGAAGAAGAAGAAACACACATGTTCTTGATGATTAGTTGATTCCGTGGATTTTCACAATACACTGAGCCATTAATTAACTCTCAACAGACTGGATTCATGCAACATATGCTAAGTCACAAAATAACACGAACCAATGGTTAAAAGTAGCCATGCGTGGAGTATGGATGCAGCCTCTAGATTTATAATCATCCTAGTTAAGGCTGGGGTCCCCTCTAGAGTTGTACTCATCCTGTAGGGCAGGGGTGAATTCCGGCTTCTGTTACTGCCTGTTTGTTCAGGGACGCGATCGAACAGGTTCGGGGGGGTGGCCAGCCAAGTTACTACCTACTCAGCCGAACTGGTCCAAACCCATCTCTGGGCAGGGCTCTCCAACACCTGGTCCACGGTCAGTGGCCTGCCAGGAACTGGGCCACGTAAGCAAGCAAAGCCTATTTTCACATGCACAGGATTCAGGCAGTGCAGGAAACGATGCCCCCCCAACACACACACGGTCCACGTAAAAACCCCTCTCCATTAAACTGGTCCATAACTATAAAAAGGTTGGGGGTCACTGGTGTAGGGTGAACACTGCCATAATTTTGTGATTAGGAATGGGGATGAGGTGGGGTGGGATGAAGCAGGAAACTACATCTTCTTGGAAGCAGGCAATGAAAAATAAAGTTGAATAGCAGACCAGCCATTCTTCCCTGTACTACAGAAGAGCCAACTTACCATCACTGCCTGAGTTTTTGAGGTGTTCTCCTAAATCACAGCCAAAAACCCTCTCCCTGAGGATCCCCCGCTGCTTCAGGCGCTGTTTGCTGGGCCTAGACTTCATAAAGGTACGAAGGAAGCCAATGAGCTTGCCATGTTTCTTAGACACTGGAAGAGAACGAAAAATAGGGAGGATGGAGTGGAATTGAGCTTTGGAGCAGGGAGACAAACTTTTCAATCAGCTTTCCTCCCAGCTGATCATTGGCTCCCGTCTTCCCTTATTCCATTGAGGTGATACTTTACCTGAGGTTGGGGACAGGAGGCCGGGAGTCCTGGGGAGGACACAGCTTGTCCCCTCTGCATCTACACAGGGAGACAAGAAGGAAGTCGCCAAAAATTCAGAGAGAAGACAAAAATCCACATGACCAGGTGGGAAGAGGACAAGAAAACCAAAAAAAGCACCTTTGGGGACAATCATGACCTGGATGACTGAGAATCTCCACAGACACGAATCAGAGGGTAGATCGAAATGACCACTTACAGACTCTTGAATTCCAGGATCCTATGTTCTTCTGTAGATCTTTCCACCACCTCAAAATAGGTAACCGCAGGGGAGAGCTTTTCCACAATGGCAACTGCTTTATGTAGCTTTCTCCATACGGTCATTTGCTTTATCAAGGGGCCAACTACAAATCACTCCATTGCTAGACAGCGGGATGAAAAGGGACTGTAGACCATTTAGTTCACTCCCTTGGATGAGGGGTATCAAACACAAGGCCTGGAGGCTGCAGGGGGCCCGTAATGAGGTTGGATCTGGCCCATCGGCCCGCGTTGCTTCGGCCCGGCCTACCCAACGTGACGAGGAAAAATCAAACCAGCATGGCTTTGGCCCAGTCTACCAGTGCGAAGAGGAAACATGCCAGCAGTTTGGGGAGCGGCGTCCAGTTGGCCACGCCCACCCAGTCGGCCATGCCCAGTGAGTGGCGTCAAGCTGGCAACGCCCACCGAGTTCAGTGATGGCAAACCTTTTCGGCACTGAGTGACGAAAAGGGAGTGTGCACTTATGCCCATCAGTGTTGCCATTCAGAAGAGGAGCTGCCCAGGGGACATGTGAGCGCCAGAAAATGAACTTCTAGATTCCAGTTAGTCTTCTGCTAAGTGGCGCACATGCACGCATGATGGTCAGCTGGGGCAGCGCGCATGCTCACAGCAGAAATCAGAGACCAGCTCTTCCAGTTTCCATCCCCCAATGAAATTGAGTTTGACACCCTTGCCTTAGATCAGTGTTTCTCAACCGTGGCAACTTGAAGATGTCTGGACTTCAACTCCCAAAATTCCCCAGCCAGCAAAGCTGGCTGGGGAATTCTAGGAGTTGAAGTCCTGACATCTTCAAATTGCCAAGGTTGAGAAACACTGCCTTAGATTGAGGCAGGAAGTCCAGAGCACAATGAGGCACTCACCTGGTTTGACTCCTGGACTAGGACGTTCTGAGAACAGTTCCACGCATTCGCTGGGAAAGAAACCCACCTGGGGGGGGGAAAAAATACAAAATCCCTCTAGGTACAAAGCCCCACCGTTACAGGAAGTCCTCAACCTTTAACCATTTGTTTAACAGCTGTTCAAACTTAAAATAAGCTGCGACCGACAATCAGTTCTCATGCTTATGACCACTGCTGCAGTGTCCCCCCCCCCCAGTCACACAATCACAATTCAGGTGCTTGGCAACAGGCATGTATTTATGATAGTCGCAATGTCCTAAGCCACCTGGTTGCCATTTAAAACCTTCCTGGGAGGCTTGCGACAAACAACGTCAATGGGTGAAGCCAGGTTTGTTTAACAACCATGTTGATTCACTTACCAACCTGTGGTTTAACAAAAGGTTGTAAAATGGGGCAGGATTCACTTAACAGCAGCACCCTTTGGCAATGGACGTCCTGGTCCCAATTGCGGCCATAAATTGAGGATTACCTATGTGGGAATAACTCACTCTGTCCCTATTTAAACTCATTCTTTGTGAATAAGGAAGAATTTCCACAGGAATAAATCCAGCCAGATTTTAAACATATACTGCATTGGTTATGCACCGATCAACACTTTTTTTCCACACCTTAACAATTGCTTAACAATTAATTTAATCATTGTTGTTTTTTTTGAAAGGAGAAGAGTGTTGCAATGGCCCAGAGGTGGGGCTCTCGCCTCACAATCAAGAGGCTGTGGGTTTCAATCCTAGGTAGCGGCAGATATTTCTCTCTCTGGGCGCAGTGAGAATATATCTGCTGAACAAAACTCCGCATTGGTGACGGGAAGGGCATCCGGCCATTAAAACACTCTGCTAGCTCCCATTCAGTTGCCCAAATTCCAACCCCAAGGGATTATGGGCTCGTTAAATGATGATGATGGTTTTTAAAGGAGACTTAAAACATGTTTCACATTAACTAAGGGACTGGAGACTAAAACAGGTTCAGCATTAATTAAAAGACTGGGAAAATAGCAGAGTGCTCAAACTGGAAAGGGAGCTAATTGCACTTTCAAAAAAAAATCTGTTTCATTTGTGCTGAAATATTTTAGACAGCAATTATCAATGGTTCCCCACTGATTCCTTCCTTCCAAAGGAATTCATATAACAGCAAGCAGGAGAAAGCTCCAAGGGGAAGCAATGGGTAGGAGAAAAGGCTCAGAATCCTGCTGATTATGCGTCAATAGGTGATAACCTGGCACTCTCCGGATATTTATTTATCCCAACCCTCTTTCCATGAATGTTGCTGCGATTTCTAATGTTGTATTTTCCCCTTTACCAGAGGGAGCCCCCTTGTGGAGTACTGTGAAGCCGTTATCCATGGCAACTCCACAGCACTGTACAGTAGAAGCCATTTTACAGCAGTACGGTAGAAGCACAAGAGGTTGTATCTTACCCCCACAGTATTTGTTTCCAGAGAGTAAGTAATCTGTGTACAAAGTGTGGTTAAAATTGCTCAAGGCATTCCAGAGTTACGCTGGAACATACATATACACACACACACACACACACACATGCATGCATACATACATGCATACAATTGCCCTATGTATGGCCTTGTCCATTTTTCAGATAAAATGTGAACACAACAGTTCTTGTCCAATGTTTTCCAATACAGCCACATTGGTTGCAGAATTCAGTACCCGAAATCGACACCCCTGGAAGTTAATCATGTTGGGAACCATGATTTAAGCCCAAGTGGCCGTGAAATGCATGAATGGTGGTCAAGCATCCCAGCTTCATTTACACGGCCGCTTTGTTCATCAAGTCTAACCTGGAATGCATGCTTCCCACGCCACCAGCTCCTGTCCTCTTTGGGGGGCATGTCAATCACGGAAATGATGTCTCCGACCTGCGATAAACAGATTTTTTTTAAAAAAAATATTATATATACCATGCTGACCAACATCACACGGATGGATGCCAGTTTATTGCCAACACATCAAAAAAGGAAAAATCATTTACAGATAGACCTTGTTTTAAACAGTCACTTAGTGGCCATTTGATGTTACAAAGGATTTGCCAAAAGCTACTCGCAGGCCTGATTTTGAAGTTATGACAGCCACGCATTCACTGTGGTTATATAATTGCATTTTTGGGCACTTGACAACTGGCTCACCTTTATGGCCATTTTGCAGTTTCCACAGTCATATATTTTTTGACATTTTTTGCCAGTTTCTGGTATTTATTTCCAGTTTCCAGCAAAAACACCCATTCAGTAAGATGGATTGGCTTAAAAACCATGCCATTCAATTAACAACCACTGCAAAAAAAAGGTAATAAAATCAGGTCCGATTATGTGGTGAACCACTGAATGACTCCAATGACTTACAACCATAATTCGAGGCTCAATTATGGTCTTACATTGATGCATCTTTTGAAACGTGCAATGCACTAGAGCAGTGTTTCTCAAGTCCTAGCAATTTTAAGATACGATCTGTGGGCTTCAACTCCTAGAATTCTGGGAGTTGAAGTTCACATATCTTAAAACTGCTAAGGTTGAGAGACATTGCTTTCTTTTTGCTAAAGAACAGAAAACAAATTTTAAAATAGTTCTTTTATATCTAAGAATAGAGATGGACTTGGTGGCTCAGTGGCTAAGACTCTGAGCTTGTCGATCAGAAAGGTCGGCAGTTGGGCGGTTTGAATCCCTACACCACGTAACGGAGTGAGCTCCTGTTACTTATCCCAGCTGCTGCCAACCTAGCAGCTCGAAAGCATGTAAAAATGCAAGTAGAAAAATAGGGACCACCTTGGTGGGAACGTAACAGCGGTCCATGTTCCTTCAGTGTTTAGTCATCCTTGCCACATGACCACGGAGAGCTGGCTCTTTGGCTTTGAAACAGAGATGAGCACCGCACCCCAAAATCAGGAACGACTAACACATATGTGCAAGGGGAACTTTTACCTTTACGTTAGAGATGGAACTGTAGTTTGCCTAACAAGCTTAGCGAGCCATGAACCTACAAAGATAAGTTGGTAAAAGTCATGTGTGTTGCTGGCAGGGCTCACCTCAAAAGAGAGCTCATCACAGGCCTGTGCCGTGTAACGTTTAACGACGTGAGCAGCTGCAATGGCAGGAACATTGATGGAAGCTTCTTCATTTACCAAGAGTCGGTTGCCATGATTGTCAATCTGAAATGAAACAACCAGAAGCGGCCAACTTAATGTCTGTGGAGATTCTCCACTCCCATTTGCACCCAAGTCAGGTGACCTTGATGACGTAGATAAACTCCCGTGGCCTTAATGACTCGCTAAAAGGATGAAAATGACCCGCCGTCTGCAAAGAGTATAAATGCTTTCATTCCCCACTACCATCCAGTCAGAAGCTCCTTGGATGAGAAGCGAAACGTCTTTCAAGAAAATGCAAGGAAGTCCAGTTGCCTCTTGAAAAAAAAGCACCTTTGGCACAACCAGGATTTGGATATGACTGAGAATCTCCATAGACATTTAGTGATTGGGAACTTTGAAGACAGGGAAAGGATTGGAGTGAAACTAAAAGGAAGCATTAAGTATGGAGCAATAGCTATGCTCAACAACTAGCCAGAGCTCCATTTTTGTTGGCAGAGGGTTACAGGAGGCCGTTGTAGCCGAAAACAGAGATCGGGAGCCTGTTTTCGCTGGCCGAGTACTTGGGCCGCCACAGGCACCCCCAACATGAGTGACGTCGAACTGGCCACACTCACCCTGGCCATGTCCACTCTCCCCTCCCCAAGGTCAAACACAACTCTGACGCAGCCCTCAATGAAATTTGAGTTTGACACCCCTGACTTAGATGATGTTACCACCAACAGTTGTGATAGAATTGGGTAGCCATATAAATTTAATAAAAATAAATGTTACCGTGTTTTCTATCTCCCACCCCTCCTCCCCATATCTTTAATTTGATGGCTTCCGGTTCACAAACATGCTCGGGAGTCTCACCTCCATCCAGGTGAGAACTGGGCTGCAATTGATATTGCTATCCACGATAGCAGAGAGCTTCTCAAGGTACTGGGAAAGCATGGGCACCAGGAGCTGTAAAGGAGAAAAATAAACCATATAAATAGTGATAGTCTTTTCCAAACTCAAGCCTCAAGAAGAACCAACAACAGTTTGAGAGAGAGGTTGGGAAACTTCCCATTTGGAAAAATTCTTCATAGCAGTTCATCTTATCCAGGAATGTTTATTCTGAATAGCAATTAGTTTGTAGAGCAGTATTTCTCAAGATCAGCAACTTTAAGAAGTGAGGACTCCAATTCCCAGAATTCCTCAGGCAGCATGCAGTGCAAGGGGTTCTGGGAATGGAAATCCATACATCTTAATATTCCTGCAGCTGAGAAACAACGTTCTAGAATCTTCTAGATGGCTTTCAGTTGACCTTCCATTTGAACCTCTCAAATGACAATATCAAGGAGCTTCTGGCTGCAATTTATGCAACTTCTAAGCTACAACGCATTCCTGTATTCCAGGTGAGGTTTTTTCCCCTCCAAAATTTTGACAGAAATTTTGATGCTCTTAGTGTAACAGGAGGCCACTCTGTTTATTCTTCCATTATTCATCATACAACGTGACATATTATGGTTGTACTGTATCCCAATGGTGGCCAGCGGAGCTGGCAGCAGCGTCGGACAGTGAGGAGGTTGGGGAGGAACATGGGCCAGTCCTGGGAGCTGAGGAAATCTCAGACGAGGGCTCTGCGTTGCAGGCAGAGAGGGAACTAAACAGCAGTGAGGCAGAGGAACAGGTGGAGCCTGTTCCCAGTGTGCGCATGCGCAGAACTGCCAGAAGACAAGAACGACTAAGAAAGCAGGGTCGATTTAAGAGTAAAGCCACACCTTGGGAGGTGATTAGTCTCTCCCATAGGAAACAAACAAAAGAGGAGTGAACGGGGAGTGGGTTTTTACAGGAAACCATTTGTTCATTCAGTCGTTTCAAGACTGGAAAGTTCTGTTTGTGACTACAAGAGACTCTGTGCCAGGTTTTGCCTTGCCCTGCGTTTGGAAAATAATTATTTGGCAGCTCTCCAAACGAGATAAGGTTCGTGTGGATAAACATTCCTCTGAAAGACTTGTTTGCTAAGCCTTGCTGACTGTGAATGAAAGGAATTCACAGACCTGTAAACAAAAGGGGGTTTGCCAGGACCAAGTCTCTGCTTCTTGCTTTCTAAGGAAACCTGGGTCAGAACAGGTTGCTCCCAAACAACAAACCTGAAGAGGTTGAGCAACCTTCATCTTTGCTGAACTTAAAAGGTCAACCCCATGATTGGGAAGCATTAGCTGGCAACACAAAAAGTCTTCCCTTACACGCACAAACCAGTCAGTCACCTCAGGATGAGCTTGCACATGGCTGAGCGGTGGCAATTCAGGAAGCTGAGAGAAACGCCGGTCAAAGATACAGCAATGTAGGTGAGCATCCAAGGTGCGGAATTCCTCATAGCTGCGATGGACCTGCCAGCTTTTCCCCTGGACCAAAATAAGGAAACGTCATAAGTGGCTTTATCAGAGGAAGACGGAAGCCTATCAACACTACGCCTATTTCTATGTCAAATCCAACATGTATAAATGTACTTAGTTCTTATGAGAACAACGTGTGGTAGGTGATTACAGATCACGAGACCAAGGTTTGGGTCCAGCTTCAGCCATGGAAACTTTGAGTTAGTCAAATGTCTATGGAGATTCTGTCATGCAGGTCATGGTTGTCCCAAAGGTGCTTCTTCAAAAGGCAACTACACTTTGTTTTTCCTTGAAGACGTTTCGCTTCGCATCCAAGAAGCTTCTTCAGTTCTGTCAGTCAGAACTGAAAAAGCTTCTTAGATGAGAAGCGAAACATCTTCAAGAAAAAACGAAGTCTAGTTGCCTTTTGAATTAGCCGTTCTCTCTAAGCCCAACGTATCTCATAAATATGAACAAATGGCTGAAGGAAATAAGAGGGAGGAGCCCTTTGTAAGCAGCTGTGATCTTCTACAGAAACAGTGGCACAGCAATCTCACAAATAAATAAATAGCCTTACACTGGACAAGGCCCTTATATCTATAGCAGAGTTTCGGTAATTTGCACAGTGGTTAATTATATGTGTAATCTTTCCTTCTTGGATTAGTAGCCACTAATCAGTCGAAAACCCTGCATTAGATGAGAAGAGTGTAACTCTTAAGAAACTAACTCAACAGGTTTTGCCTACCGTTTTTGTCTCTCACCTGACAGGTAACCTGAACAGGGAATAAAAGGCTGCCCTCTTCCAAATTGTTGAGGTTTTCATTTTGATCAGGGGCAAACTGAAGCTGGAAAGAGCAAGCAAAAAAACAGTTATAGATATATTTCAATTTGAACATCATTACACCTACCCGCTAAATTACCTTTTTGTCAAAGACATCTAAGCGCCAAGGAATATTCATGTCCTTGGAAAAAGAAGGGGGGGAATGCATTCACACACCTGGATGTGTCCAAAGTCCACGGCCTCATAGTGGAAATGGGCACATTCGGTCAGCTTGGGAAAATGGCCTCGTGTGATGGAAAGCCTGCGGAGCAAGAAAACGATGCTGGGAATGAATCAAGGAAATTGAAAATTCCAAGTTTTCAATCTCATCAGGAAGCCAAAGCATTGTGATCTGTGGCCAAGGTGAAGAAACTGTGAAATTGTGCAACTATCAGCATCCTTCATCATTGACCATGCTGGTTAGGGCTTCTGGAAAGCATAACCTCTTCATCTCTATCTTAGGGAAAATATTAAAAGTAATCACTCTAAGCCCAGCCTTACTGTGAACTTTTGAGCCTCTCTCTCCTTAATTGCTTTGTGTTTGTCTCCATTTTAATTCCACTGCTTGATGTGGACCAGTCTTCTGCCACCTGGAACCTCCAGATGAGGCTGCAAGACCCAGAAATCCTAGCTTGCTGGCTAGGAATTCTGAAAGAAGTCCCAAGACATCAGGAAGCCCCCAAGTTTGAGAATGCTGGATGCCTGAAACCTTCTTCAGCATCAAGATGCTTTCAGACTTTATTATGTGGTCACAAAGACACACTCATATCTTGTACTAAATAGGAGCAAGATTGCACCCTTCATTTATTATACTACCTGAGACTTCTCAGGAAACAACAACTGAATGAAAAACTGCTGGTGACCTTCTACCTCTGTACCATAGAGAGTATTTTAACTTACTGCATCTGTGTATGATTGGCCAATTGCACAGTGGCAGGTAGGACAGTGCTCCAGAGGGTCAACGTCATTGCCTAGAGGTTCATTGGTTGCCCTCTCCCCTCTTTGGAAGAGCTTTATAGCTTCCGCTGTCTTAAGAAAGTTCAAAACATTCTTAAAGATCCATCTCATCCTGAGCACCCTTTTTTTTTTTGAACTATTACCATCTGGCAGACGGTACAGGGCAATAGAAACAAGGACAAATAGGCTGAAAAACAGCTTCTATCCCAGAGCAGAAACTATACTGAATTCTACTGTATAGTGCAATATTAATGCAATATCAGGGGGTTTCAATTCAATTGTATAGAATGTGAAGGATGTTTGCTTGTGTTTTATTTTTATTTTTATGTACAATGTACACTGAAGATGGCATTTAAAAGATGGCGCCATGACAATAAAGTAAACTAAACTAAACTAAATTTAGGTCCCTTCTATATTTTGCTACCACTTCTATTTTTCTTCCTACTGTTGCAAATCCATTAAGAACAGAGAGAGAAAATAACTGCAGATTATCTTTGGAGTGAGATGTTAAAAGCCCTCCAGCTGGGAGGAGCTGACAAAACTCAGGTTTGCTCGCACATCCCAAGCCCATGATCCCCAGCACTTCCTCTGCCTCCGAGTTACCTCTTGATTGGTTTTCCCTTGAGGTTACTGGTGGCGTTTCCCAAAGTACGGACTTGTCCCTCGCCTGTTGCATCAATGCCATCTGTGCTCCGAGCCTGCATGGTTTAAAAACAAGCAAAGTATGCACAAATTTAACTTATCACATGCTGCGTCGTTCAGAAAGGTTCTCCGGAGGTCACTTGTCTTCACTCAATTGTTGTGCTCTATTTCCACACACCAACCAAGAAAAGAAATAGCTGTCAGAGAAATTTCATGGGGGCTCAAGAAGCTAATCCTAGGGATTGTTATCAGATGTGGTATGAGTAGACATCCGCTTATGCAACAGAATTTCCCCTTCTTCCCTTCCCCCTCTTTCCCCCCGCTCCACTCCTCAAATATATTCCAGAAAGTCTTGAGTGGCTGCACAGGAAGAAATAGATTTATCTGACATATCCATCCTCCTTCCCTCCCTTCCTCCCTCTCTCTCTCTCTTTCTCTCTCTCTCTTTCAAACAGCCTCCAAAAATGTATTTAGAGAGTCAAAAAGAATTGGAGATACTGGAAGATACCTTTGAAAGGGAGATAGGGGCACGGGCAGAAATCCTGGAAAGTAGGCAGTGGAGAGGGTAGAGGTGTGAAAAATACTCAGATTGAACTGCCAAGAAGCAGATGTAAAAAGAGATAACGATCTTAGAGAGGAATATGGGAGACAAGTAAAAAAAGAAAAAAGCATAGCAATTAACGAATTGAAGCGGGCAAGAGATGATGGATAGATGATTTTTCGTTTTTGGTGTTGTTTTGATTTGCTTCTCTTTTCCTCTCTCTCTCCTTTCTTTTCTTTTTTCTTTTTGTGGGTAAGTGACATGATTAGAAGAGAGGTAGGATAGAAAGAAAATGTTTTTTTAACAAAGGATGATATGATTAAAAGTTGGAATAAGAGAAAGAAATAAGAGAAAAGGGGAATATTAGTGTGTACGTTTTATATAATAAAATAAGAGCAATGATGAGAGAAAACATGGAATAATCGAATAGTGACAGATTGCAACTTTATATAAATATGTATTACTAATAGAAATATATAAGTTGGCTGAAAGTAATAACTATGACTAATGCTATTAGTTTTATTAGTATTAGAATCCATGACCCCCAGGTGCCACACTGTCCACACGATATGTTTGTATAAATAAACAAAAACAAAAACAAAAAATGTAATAATCCAATTTTGCCATCCTGCATCAAAAGCAAGTAGACCATGTATTATTGGGATTTTTTTTTTAATGTCAAAAATCTGCTTCAGGGAAGATCAAGGAAAAGGCGTTAATCATTCTAGATATCTCTGGTCATAAACTGCTGCAAAGAGGAAAAAGTTATTTTAACACCTTGAAGAGTCCAAGCGTTACAGCAAAAAATGTTTAAGCTGTGTGGCGCAGCGTCCAATTCAAGTGTTTCTGACAGACAATAATGTATATCTAATTAAAGAAAATATACCTCCATTGAAAGTTAACTACTAAAATTACTATCGTCGCTATCATCTCAACCATCCTCCAAAGAACTCAATGGAATGAAAATATGGATACCCTCCTTATGTCCCTGGAAGAACCCTGTGAGGTAGGTGAGGTTGAAGGAAAGTGGGTGGCTCAAAATGCAGTGAGCTTTGCAACACAAGGATGGTTTCTAATGCTGGTACTTTCCCAGTGTAGCAATAGCACTTATTTACCGCTTTACAGTGCTTCACAGCTCTAAGAGGTTTACACAGTCAGCCTCTTGCCCCTAACATTTGGGTCCTCATTTTACCCACCTCGGAAGGATGAGAGGCTGAGTCAACCTTGAGCCTGTAGAGATTCGAACTGCCAAATTGGAGGCAGTCAGCAGAAGTAGCCTGCAGTACTGCAGTCTAACCACTGTGCCAATAATTATACCTACAGTAGCTGATTTGCTTGTTGACTTCTGCATAGCATAAAAGAAAATATATAGGTATCCTCCAATAAACTATAAATGGAAGAGAACCAGCAAGAGAAGTACAATACTACAATAGTATCATTTGGATTCCAATGGTACTATGGATGAGCTCACAATTTGCCTTGGACAGAACCATAAGAGTTGGAAGGTGATCTTGTCCTGCAGGAGATCGACTCCTTTAAAATCCAACTTTTGCAATTCCTGCTTTGAGATTCTTGTGGTGAGTCTTGCCTCCAGAAGTTCTGGGTGATCCCACATTAGAGGTTCTTAAGAAGAGATTGGATAACTATTTGTCTGAAATCGTCTAGGGATTCCTGCTTAAGCAGGGTGGGGGGAGGTTGGACAAGGAGACCTCCAAAGTCCCTTCCAACTGTCCTCCTGTCGTTCTATTCGTCTACTACCTTGCAAAACAGTGTTTCTCGACCTTGGCAACTTTAAAATATGTGGACTTTAACTCCCGGAATTCCATACTGGCTGGGCAATTCTGGGAGTTGAAGTCCACATATCTTAAAAGTTGCCAAGGTTGAGAAACAATGCTGTAAAATATTTTTCTCTACAATCAAATACATTGCCTAATCCATAAACTGCTCTATATCTTAAATCAAAACACGCTATCTTCAAACCAGGCTTATCCTGAAGTAAAACCAAATAAAATGAATGATGGTAACCAACATATGGCTGAAATCACCTATCACATTGATGCTTAACTCTACCCTCCAATTGTAGAGCTTGTCTCCAAGTTCCTTGCCATTTCCTCCCACTTTGTGGCATCTGATGAACCGCTAAAGTATTAATAACCGAAGAAAGCCCGCCATTTAAAGTGCGATCAAAGCAGAGCACAGCCATTCCTTTCATGATACAAAAACTACATTTGTTGTTAATGTAAACCACAACATAACCGGACACTGATCACTGTGCAAACTGTGCAAACTTCAAACCAACACTTCCTTTTTCTTTCAAAATCATAGGTTGCAAAATCACATGTCTATTGGTATTGCCGGTCCCCAGCTTCTCCTTCCGGGCTGTTAGTTAGTCTGTGGTGAAGTGTGGTGATGTCCTCTCCTGTGTTGTATTTACTACGCATTTCTGGAGAAAAAGAACGCTTTCTGAGGCCACCATCTGGCTCCTAAACATTTTTGATGCTTAAGCCACAGACCCAAAATCTATGTGATCTTCAAGCCGCACAGTGCTTCAGGAGCTGCTTTTGATCTTACTACCTTAAACTGGTTTTCTGTTCCTGAGCATCCTTATGACATATTGAGTTACAACTCACATCATGCCCAATTTGGGCAGGTGATCAGAAGTGGTATTTAACTGGTTTGGACTGTTTGGGCAAACCGGTAGTGACGATTGTGGGTGGGACCGCCCACCCATCCCGGCGCTATGCGGTCCTATTTAGTGACATTTTTTAGGCTGGGCGCATGCGCGGAAGGCGTGCGCGCGAGCAAAGTGCATGCACGGAAGGCCAGGTGCATTTACGGAAGGTGCGAACCGGTGGGAGAAATAAATGAAACTCACGGCTGCAGGTGACACATAGGAATTGTGACTCAAAACACCTGACAGGATAAAGCTGAAGAAGGCTGCTGTAAAAGGCCAGGACTAGAAGAGATGAAGGAATTACTATCTATCCTATGGAACTGCACATTTACTTCTATTGGGGAGAAGCACCTGAGTGAAGAGGGAGCACAAGGTATTGTGTTTGGGTGGAAACCTTCTCCAAAAGTGGGGCAAAATATCCACCACCCCGGAGGCCACGACATGAGCCAGCAAACTTGTTGGATGATGTAAGGTTTCTGACTCAAAGTGGCTTTGAAATTTTCAATGGGTCACTATTAATTAAGCTGCTCGAGGTTATTGTTATGAAAAAGAACCTGCAATGTAATGGAATAATTTTTTTCCTTCTCCCTCTAATTTTCCTTTCCTGGGAGCCTGGTTGGAGAACAAAAGCCATCCTCCAACTTGGCCTTCAAAGCCTAGCCAGGGGTTGGCAACCTGCGGCTCCGGAGCCACATGTGGCTCTTTCATCCCTCTGCTGCAGCTCCCTGTCACCGCGTCAGCTCCACAATTGATAGAGCTTTCAGTTAGGAGAGGTAGAGGAAAAAGGATGCCGCGCTAGGAGGAGAGACTCTATGGTGGGGGAAGCAGACTTCCGGTCGGCTCCAGAACTGAACAGGGGCTTCCGGTTAGGACCTTTGTGGCTCTTAAGGGTGCTGCCCCCTGGCTTAGGCAGATGTGTCTACAGGGCCCTCTTAGTTGACAAAGAGAATGGAACTTGGAAAGAAAAGAACCATCAAATCCCTCCACATCATCCCAGTTTCCAATCAAGCAGGCAAAAGTTCATTTCCCCCCCCCCAGAGGAAAAAAAGGGGAAGGGTGTTGCTATACATCAGGGGTGTCCAAACTTGGCAACTTTAAGACTTGTGGACTTCAACTCCCAGAATTCCCCAGCCAGCAGAGCTGGAAGTTGAAGTCCACAAGTCTTAAAGTTGCCAAGTTTGGACACCCCTGCTATACATAGTTTATTGAACAACTGCAATTGGTTTATAGTCCCCATCATTTATAAGCCACATTACATGCTACGTATCTACCCGAAGTCAGAACTACAAAATGCACATTATCATTTAGTATGATGCATGTATCTTTAGGGTTGTTTGGAAGGAAATAGCCCTGTCTGGAATTCTATCCTCAAATCCATCTGATGCTGTTTGACATCTTTGGAGCAACAGGTTAAAAATTGGATTTGCTCAAGTCAGCTAATTACTTCGTTACAGTAATTTTTAAAAAAAAAATGTTTACACTAATTTAATTTGCCTCATAAGCCATGCTAACAATCCATTGGGACCGAAGAGCAAGCTAAAAAATTTGAGGAGCAGGCTTTTTAAATAGCAATCACGTTTCCATAGGAGCTGCTGAAAATAGAACTGGAGAATGTTGGTATCTTGCTCACACACGTTTGCAAGATATTAAACAGAAAATAAACAAATACAGTGACAGAGCATGGAAATACGCTGAGATCTTGGCTGTCTGGCCAAGATCACCCAATAAGTGCTATAAGTTCGAGAGATGGTCTTCAAAAATTTTAGCAAGCAGTTTTCTGCCCGGTGAGTATGGTCATGGTGGGTGTGGCTTAGTCGGCCTCCTGCACCATGGGAGGGGAGGTGTTTTGCCTTCCCTGAGCCTCTGCGTGTGCCCTGCACTTACCTGTATCCAAAACTGACTGCGTGGGGGACTCCTGGGGGGGTGGGCGGGGCCAGCCAGGAGTGGGATTTGGGGGTTCTCCGAACTGCACAGAATCTTAGCTAGAGGTTCTCCCGAACCCCTCCAAACCGCCAGCAGCCCACCCCAACTATAACTAATGAGCAATTGAGCCCAAATCTCTGTAAACTTAGTCAAATCAATGCATTAATGCAATTCAATTCATTTAAGGATCTTAAATGAATCCCTGAGAGTTTCCATTTATAAAATCCTGATTTGCAGTTAGAAGTCGACATTGGATCATAAGCGTAAAATGCAAATTGTTAAAATATCTAGTAAACATAAAACAGATGCTTGATGCTTTTTACCATCTTTCCTAAGGACTCAACCCTGATACATCCAAAAAATGCAGAAAAAGAACCAGAATCTTGCCACTTTAAATTGCCTGTACAGGTAGTCCTCGATTTACGACCACAATTGAGCCCAAAATTTGTCATTAAGTGAGACATTTGCTAAGTGAGTTTTGTCCTATTTTACGGCCTTATTTGCCTTATTTGTTAACTGAATCACTGCAGTTGTTGTTAGTAACACAGCTGTTAAGTGAATCTGGCTTCCCCATTGATTTTGTTTGTCAAAAAGTTGCAAAAGGTGATCACAGGACTTTGGAACACAGCAATGGTCATAAGTATGAACCAGTTGCCAAGCACCTGAAGTTTGACCCCATAATCACAGGGACACTACACTGGTCATAAGTGTGAAAAATGGTCATAAGTCACTTTTTTCAGGGCTATTGCAACTTTGAACGGAACAACTAAATGAACCATTTAGTTGAGGACTATCTAGATGAGGACTATCTAGATATAGATTTTTCATCTGAAAACAAGAATTCTTGCTGGAATTCTTGAGTTATATTCTCAACTTTTTTGCTAATAAATACCATTCATCAAAACCAGAGGTGGTATTCAGCCACTTCTGACAGATTCTGGAGAATCTGTAGCGGAAATTTTGAGTAGTTTGGAGAACCGGCAAATAGGCTGGCCCCGTCCCCGCTGCCTCCCAGCCTCCCAGGCGATCTTCTTTTGTTGCCCTGAACAGGAGAACAGAACTGGAAAGCAGGTTAGTGGGGTGGGGAGGGAATGGGGATTTTGCAGTATCCTTCCCTTGCCACACCCACAAAGCCACGCCCACAGAGCCGGTAGTAAAAAAAAATTGAATCCCACCACTGATCAAACCTCTATTGAGTTTCTTTGGCTTAATTCTTCGCAAGCCATGTTGTTACAAGAAAACTCCAACAATGAGCTTATTTCCTCAGGCATTGCAACAAATGTTGTGTACTATTTGGAAATCTGGTGTGGATATTGAAAAAGGAACTGCCTCTTAAATGCCACGGTTGCGTATTATGTGGAGACTTCCCTTTATTTGCTGCTACCCATAAAATTATGCCCCAAACTGATAAGCGAGGCCACTATCGATCTTCAAAAAAGCAATCTTTCCTTCCAAAAATTGTTTTTCCCTACTGTGTGCGTTTTCACGGAAAGTACCTCTCTGGCTTGTTCTGCATTTAATATCTAATCTTGCTCCATCATCAATTTTCTAAAGCAATATCTCAAACCCACATGGAGCTTTTCATTACAGATTGTGAAAAGCTAAAAACTGATTGCACCTAACATCAACACCTGGTTTCTCCCTTCAACTAGAAATCAGGTTGAAGTAAGTCAAGTCTTAGTTGAAGCTGGCAATAAAAATTGTTATCTGGAAAGCTGTAGAGGACTGTCAACAGAGGTGGGTTTCTATGTTTTGTTACCACTGGTTCGCTGCGCATGTGCACACTTGCTTCACAGGCACATATGCCCCTTCCGTGCATGCGCCTGGCCTCAAAAACGTGTCTAAATGGGATGGCGTAGAGCCAAGGCAGGTGGGCAAGGCCACCCGCGATTTCCACTACTGATTTGGGCAAACCAGTCCGAACTGGATGAATACCACCTCCGGCTGTCAATGTTCATATGTGACATATGTAGCTGAGGCTGTGAGTATTTACTGTATGTGGAAGAACCAACTGGGGCTGTCAACATTCATCACGCTCTGGATACTCTCCATAACAGGTATAATTTTCTTTTTTTTAAAGCATTATATAAAGTCTTTGCAAATATTCACTCTACACCCAATGATGTCTTTGAAATCATTTAAACTATCCAGGGCTCCTTTTCTTTTCCAAACTCTGCATTTATTTAGAACAGCGGTTCTCAACCTGTGGGTCGGGACCCCTTTGGGGGTCGAAAGACCCTTTCACAGAGGTTGTCTAAGACCATCAGAAAACAAATATTTTCGATGGTCTTAGGAACCGAGACACCAATTTTATGGTTGGGGGTCACCACAACATAAGGAACTGTTTTAAAGGGTCGTGGCATTGGGAAGGTTGAGAACCACTGAGTTAGAACATATTTTGGCAGGTAAATTTTAGTTCTCCATCTAAGTCAATCGGTAGAGTGAATGGTTAAGCTGTCCTCAAATCTGGAAATCTGGAAGTTGCCCAATTCTACTTAATTCCCAAAGGATCAATCTGCATGGAAGCAAAATAAAAAGTACTCTGCTATAATAGAGCTTAACATAGGTGTGGAGAATGGTAACAATTGTGGGAAGAGAGAGACTGATTGAGAGAGAACCCAATAGAACAATTCAATCCAGTTGAAGCATTGTTTTTGGTGACCACAGAATAATGTTTCCTACAATGGGATAGAAAACCAAGGAATAGAAAGTAATAACACCACAACGAAAAGGTCACACTTAATTGGCTACCTGGCTAGTATACCGAGCACTAGAACATTTTATTGCGGCTCTCACTTGTGCTGTCATTAACATTCGCAACACTTAATAAAAAGCTCACCGTCCAAAAGATAGCAGAGTTATTAGGTTTATTTGGCACAACATAACCCAAAGGACACCACAAACCAAAGCATCCATTATGTTGAAAATAAGTGCCCATTAGATGCTGTACAAGTCAATGATGAACTAACCAAAACAATAAGGAGTGAAGAGTAGTAAGTTACTAACATTGGACTGATGACGTTACCTAGTTTGGTAATGAAATGTCTGGCAAAAAAAAAAAAAACAACTCAGAGAGCACCAAGAACTTCACAATTCAACCCTGAGCTACAAATATTCTCTTCTGTCATTAGGTTAACTTTCTCTCAAGTGGGCAAGATATAATGATTTTCTGATATGATCATTATCCTTTCCACCCAAACTAAGAAGCTGGATTTTTTAACCAAGACATTTCTGATTTCTAAAAAGCAGAGCAAGATTCATCACTTGGGTATCTTTCTCCGTTTCTCACAATTGGGAAAGGAAGTATTTATGGTCTTTCTACACTATCTAAAAAAAACCTGTCATTTCAAATAAATGTAACTATCAGGTGCACCTTTCTAGGAAAGCTGGCAAAATGGGACACTGCGCAATGATAAAAGAAGGGGCACTTTTTTTTCCCTATCCTAATTGTTCAGGTCAGGACTTCAATGTCTTCTTTGCACCTTCCTGCTGGTCTAAGATTTGAGCAACACTGGTTGTCAGAATACGGCATTCAACATGTAATTACAACAGCCAAGGTTAACCAAGAAGAGCTTGCTATCTTTTTTTTAATGTTTTTATTATACATTTTCCTTTATAATACATCACATTTTCTATTTTACAACAATCCATCTCCTTCTGTCTCCTTCCTTCTCCTTCCCTCTCTCCTTCTCCTCTCCCCTTTCTACTTTCCTCTCCTTCTCTTCTCTGTCCTCTTCTCCATTTCCCTCTCCTTCACTTTCTCCTATTCCTCTCCTCCCCTCGACTTCCCTCTCTCCTTCCCTCTTCTTGTCTTTCCTTCTCCTCTTTCCTCAGCCTTTCTCTCCTCCTCTCCACGCATGAGCTTGCTTATCTTTTTAAAGTTTTTATTATATATTTTCCTTTATAATACATCACATTTTCAATTTTACAATGACAGTCCGTCTCTTTCCTTCTCCTTCCCTCCCTTCCCTTCTCCCCTCTCCTTCCCTCTCCTTCCCTCTCTTCCCTCTCCTTCCCTCTTTTCCCCTTTCCTCTCCTTCTCTCCCCTCTCTTCTCCACTTCCCTCCTTCCCTCTCTTCCCTTTTCCTCTCCTTCTCTCCTCTCCTCCACTTCCCTCTCCTTCACTTTCTCTTATTCCTCCCCTCCCCTCCCCTCTCTCCTTCCCTCTTCTTGTCTCCTTCCTTCTCCTCTTTCCTCAGCCTTTCTTCCCTCCTCTCCTCTCCTCCACTCCGAGTATAAGAGCTTGTTTATCTTGTAGCCATGTTTATTTGTTTATTTATTAGATTTACATAGTGCCCATCTCACTAGAAGTGGCTCATAGGCCTATTTGTTTCATACTGACTTTACTGGCCAATGGCTCTTACTTTAATGGAAGTAGGCCAGAATTGTCCATTACGGGGTTTGGGTGGAGGGTGGAGGGGAAGATTAATGTTAACTTAATGAACATAGGTTTGGTTGCTTGGCTCCAACATAAGGAGTACAGATGTGCCCACATATAATGAGTTGGGGATGAGCTGCTATACAAGCCACTCAATCTACTCCATGATAAGGGTCTCCTAGGAATAATCCCAAGGGACGCGGTGGCTCAGTGGTTAAGATGCTGAGCTTGTTGATCAGAAAGGTTGGCAGTTCAGTGGTTTGAATCCCTAGCACAGCGTAACAGAGTGAGCTCCCGTTACTTGTCCCAGCTTCTGAAAACCCGGCACTTCAAAAGCACGTAAAAATGCAAGTAGAAAAATAGGAACCACCTTTGGTGGGAAGGTAACAGCGTTCCATGTGCCTTCGGCGTTTAGCCATGTCGGCCACATGACCATGGAGACGTCTTTGGACAGTGCTGACTCTTCAGAAATGGAGATGAGCACCGCCCCCTAGAGCCGGGAACGACTAGCATATATGTGTGAGGGGAACCTTTACCTGTTACCTTAGGAATAATCCCAGTTATCATTGAACCTCATTGCCATTGTATTCTGTGCCTAGACCAGTGTTTCTTAACACCAAACACTCAATAGTTTGAAGATGTGTGGATTTCAACACCCAGAATTCTCGCTATGCTGGCTGGGGAATTCTGGGAGTTGAAGTTCACACATTTTCAAGTTGTCAAGATTGAGAAACACTGACCTAGATCTTAAGCGAGGATTTGTTTGTGTTCATTTTACAACATTTGCATTTTCACTGTGCATATATATGTAGGAATAGAGGATGTTGTTCCTGCTTTAGAATAAATATGAAACATGACTTATTTACTTTTTTATGTGGGCTCACAGTTATGCAGTGTGGAAGGAAGCCATTATCTCTAAGGGGATAGGAAGAAAGGGAGTAGGGCAAGGGGGGGGGATTGCATTGAGCAAGCATAGGAACAATCGTTAAGGATAGCTGAGAATATTATTTTGCTCAAAAGAATAACGTGAAGTAGTTACAAGGGTGGACAGTTCTGGAAAAAAAATCCAGAAAATGACCCTTCCTTATGCATGCATCATAGCTGGGGGGGTGGGGGGTGGAAAGCTTTACAGATTTTTGGATCTGTTTCAAAAAAACCTGAAAAACCTGTTTGATTAGTTGAATAGCAGGAGGACAGCTTGTGAAACCAAACCCATCTTTAGCCATGTTTTACTTTCTTTTTAGACAGATTTAAAAAAAATAACTATTATTCCTGTCCACTCAGCCAAAGTATACATAGGACGAGATGTGAATAAATAGATTCATCCATCACTCTAAAACCATTATATGACCGGTTTAACGTAGGCTACATCTATCCAGCTACTGATGTTTACAAATCATGGTTTATGGCTTTAACTTTAGCCCATATGTTGAAGATACTGAGGCTTATTCAACAACCATAACGAAAGCAAAATAGCACTCCATAGGATGTGCCTTATGTCGGATTTCTTTTAAGTATTAGATTCCAGCTCTCATAAGCCATTACCACTCAGCTGTGGACGATGGGAGGCGATGCACCAGAATGGGAGGCCACAAAAACATGGCCTTTGGACCTGATTGGGTTAAGGTTGATGGAAGGGACTGCCTTTTTTATTTTAGGTGTGTCTATCAACCCCAAATATCAGGAAACTTTGCCTGTTGGTTTTGAAAATAACACACTGGAAGAAAGCCTGGAGTCAGAAAAGAGGATAATATTCCACTTGGCATCAATGACATTTCCATTCCTCCTCTTAATGGCCTACTTCTGCCTTTCTTGCTTCTTAAGAGTTCAATCCAGCTGAGTTCCAGGCCTGGGAACTCATCTCAACAGCTTCCCAAGAACTGAGCTTATGTAAAATGGAGAAAGGTAATAATGGGGGAATGAGGATTGTATCTAACATTTTACCATATGCAGATCCGATCTAATATGGACGATAGATAGCCAGGGTAAGGAGGGCTTGGAGATGTCCCCGAGGGACCTTTTTTTTAAAATACCCTGTTTCTCCCAAAATAAGACCTACCCAGATAATAAGCCCAATAGGGCTTTTGAGTGCATGTGCTAAAATAAGCCCTCCCCTGAAAATAAGCCCTCCCCAAAAATATTGCAACCCAGCAGCAGCCATGAGGTGCTGGCCACCTGCACCTCAAAAATAATAAGGCCTCCCCAAAAATAAGGCCAAGTGCTTCTTTCGCGGTCAAAAGAAAATAAGACCCTGTCTTATTTTCAGGGAAACACAGTAATAATTTTTAAAAATTGTTAATAATAAAATAATTGAATAATAATAATAAAATTATTATTAATAACCTGTGAATCTCACCAAATATTAACAACATAATAATAATAATAATAATAATAATAATAATAATAATAATAATAATAATAATAATAATAATAATAATAATACCACCTCTGCTCAGATCTTTTTTTATATTATTATTATTATTATTATTACACGATTGTATCACTGCGGCCAGTAGTTTCGCTGGATTTGGCAGCTGTGATACAATCGTGTAATAATAATAATAATAATAATAATAATATAAAAAAAGATCTGAGCAGAGGCATTTTAGCCTTGTGGGGGGTCGGGGGTCTGCTGAGGACATCCAAACCGTTCCCTGCCCTGAGTTCAAAGACTTTTCCTCACGTCTGGTTCTCTGGAGCTGGGGAGAGGGAAACCAGGGGTGGGGGAGAGAGGCGATGCGGGGAGGGGGGAATCCCCTCGGAATGAATCCCTCCCGCCCCCCCATGCCCCTCCCGGGACTCCTGACCTGAGGGGGGGTCCGGAGGAGGCAGGGGCTGAGGTCGAGGAGGTTCGCGGAGACTTTCATCTCTGCCCGCTTATGCAACCACGCGCGTGGCGTGGGGAGCCGAGCCAACGCGGCGGCGGCGGCGGCGGGGCTGGGTCGCGCGGGGCGCCCCTTCTGGGTTTCGATGGTAACAGGTGCATGTCGCGGCAGGCGGAGAGCAGGGCTTGCCCAATGCCCACCCTCCGCCGACGCCCCCTCCCCTCCCCCCCGAGCCAGACGGACAGACGAGGGACCCCTCCTGCCCTGCCCACCCCGAGCCTTCACTCACCACCATGGCGCCGCGAGCCCGCTGTGCTGCCGCGCCGACGGCCGCCCGAGCCAGTCCCGAGCCGGAGCGGAGACAATAGGGGAGGGCGCAGCGCAGCCGCCCGACTTCGACTCCAACGACGCCACCAGCCGACCCGCTCCGGTCCGGCCCCTCGGCTGCTGCTGCTGCTGCTGTTGCTGGTCCGTCCTCCTCCTCCTCCTCCTCCTTCCTGGTCTCCAGCCGGCCCTGGAGGCGAGGCAGCAGCCGGGGCGAGCGGAGGCGAGGTGGCGTGGGATGGCGCACTCGCGCCTGCTTCGCTCGCTCGTTGCCTTCGCTTCCTCGCTGGCTGGCTGGCTGGCTGGCTGCGGGGGCGGGCTCAGCCTTTGGAGAAAGAGCGGAGGAGGAGGCGGAGGAGTCGGAGTAGCGGGGATCGATCGGTCGCTTGCAACAAAAGGGGATGCGAGCCGAGGCCACGCGAAAGCGGCGGCGGTGGTAGTGGAGAAGCAGATTGTTCCTTCTCTCACGGGCTCTTTCTTAGTGCAATCGCCCCCTCCCCGGGGGGGGGGGGAGTGGAAAGGTGTTTTTTTTTTTTTGCAAAGTATCGATATATAAATCTATGGATCGATAGATGTATATATAAAATATAAAAAAACAAAAGGGGCGCCCGGCGAAGCAGCTGGAAGGGGCTGCACAAAGGAGCTTCTGTTAGCGCAGCCGGCAACTCTATCTCCCCCCCCCACCTCCGCCGCTCCCAGAAGCAACCTTGAGCACTTTCCCTCCTTCCAAGTCTTCGTTATATGGATACTTTCTCTCTTGCGCCCCCCCCCTCCAGAGACACCGATATCTGCCAGGTCCTCGGTCCAGTTCATTCGCCGCCCCCACCCCTGCCCTGTAGAAACCCCAGCGTCGGGGGAGAATTCCTCTTCCTTTTTAGCACATTAAAAAAATATATTATTTATTCTTTCTCCCACATTCCCCGGTCCTTGTGTAAAACAGCCACCTCCCTTTTCTAGGGCTGGTAGTGGCTGTGTTAGGAAAGCGCTTGGGTTGCTCCCCAGGAGGGTTGTCACCTGGATGGAGGCAGGCCCCCTTATCTAAAGCCACCCCTGCCTCCAAAATCTTCATTTTGGAGGCAAAACTTCAAACAAAAAACCCCAAGCCTGGATGATTGCCCAGGAATAAGACAAAACAATTCAGAGGTATTGAAGAGGCACAGAAGCCCTCACCCCTCTCACGCCCAAAGGTCACTCTCCAGATGTGATGGGCAGGAACTCCCGGAAGCCTCATAGCTAGTTGAGGATTATGGGGAACAAAGTCTGGAATTCAGGAAGGGAGAGGTTGAAAAAATGAATCTGGCTTCCTTATTGACTTTGCTTGTCCGAAGAGCAGAAAAAGTGATCACATGAGCCCGGAACATTGCAGCCGCCATAAACATGAGTCAATTGCCAACCGTCTGAATTTTGATCACATGACCATGTGGTCATAAGTGTGAAAAACTGTCATAAGTCACTTTTTTCAGTGCGGTTGTCACTTCAGTCACTAAATGAATGGTTGGAAGCCAAGGACCCACCTGTACCATCCTAGAATCTCCATTCACCTGTCTTTCCTACATTGTTTTTTCTACCTTTTTATTCCAACAACATTAGGCTTCATTCGTATCACAGCATTACACTCAGGAAATGATCAACATCCAAGTTCTGCTCAGAAATGGCCCCACCCTCCATCCCAAGGAACCAAACAGAATTTCTTGCTGTCTCAGAAGGTCTGCCTTATCCTGTTATTTATGTTCTCTAAGATCATCAAAAACGCTCTCCCAGAATTTCATCTGTGGGATACACATGAGCGACTTTCTGTTGCTGTGGCTAATGCACTGAAACCACCTTAGCGCCTCTGGGCTCTTTTAATGCTCTTGTATGGTCAATCAATTTCTCCTATCAAAGCTATTTTCCAGATTTTCTGTATCCAGTGACAAAGTGCTTGGTTTGCAAAAAGGACAATGTTGTCATTTACTCTCAACAAGAGTAACAAGAATGTTACTTTCTGAAGGTCTTGGTCTATAAATCATCCTGTAGCACTATAATACAATAATACAATAGTAGAGTTGGAAGGGACCTTGGAGGTCTTCTAGTCCAACCCCCTGCCTAGGCAGGAAACCCTATACCGTTTCAGACAAATAGCGATCCAACATCTTCTTAAAGACTTCCAGGGTTGGGGCATTCACAACTTCTGGAGGCAACTTCTGTTCCACTGATTAATTGTTCTAACTGTCAGGAAATTTCTCCTCAGTTCTAAGTTGCTTCTCTCCTTGATTAGTTTCCACCCATTGCTTCTTGTTCTACCCTCAGGTGCCTTGGAGAATAGCTTGACTCCCTCTTCTTTGTGGCAACCCCTGAGATATTGGAACACTGCTATCATGTCTCCCCTAGTCTTTCTTTCTCTTAAGCTAAACATATCCAGTTCCTGCAACCGTTCTTCATATGTTATTTACAAATGACAAACATGAATATTTCAGGTTTTCTATAGATATATATTTTCACTAGATTCTATAAATTGGAATTTGGCACATTGTGGGTGATTGGGCATGAAGCCAGCTGGGTGACCTTGAGCCAGGCACTTTCTCTCAGCCCTAGGAAGGAAACAATGGCCAACCACTTCTGAAAAACCTTGCCAAGAAAATTGCAGGGACTTATCCAGGCAGTCTTCGAAAATCAGACACAATTGAACAGAAGGGAAGATGATGGTGTGAGTGGCCTGAACTTTGTACACACACACAAAAGTGAAACAGGGCACAACTGGAACTCATCTTTCAGCCCATTTCTTCCTTCCTTTCCAAATCGGTTTAATACTGAAGGGATAGATCCTTTTGCAAGAATGCAACATAGTCCAGGAGCATTGAGAGATCTAACTTCAAGTCCTCATTTGAATACAAAATCAAATGGATGATGTTGGTTGTAAGTGTGAAAAATGTTACTTTTTTGTTGTGACAACTTCAAAAGGTCATTAAGTGAACTGTTTGTAAGTGGAGGTCTACCTGTACTGTGTACTGGAGAAGTACTGTTACAGTTGTAAGTCACTTTTCGGCTGCCGACATAATCTCCAAACACGGATCCAACTATTTAAAATGGGTTTATTTGCAATAAAACAATTTTAAAAAACAATCGTGTGAGGACAGTTGGGTAAGCTAAAAAAGGAGAAAGCCTAGAAAAACAATACAAGCAGTTCACACTTGAATGCAACTGAAGTTAATTTACATGCTGTTGGGTAAGGTATGTTCAGTAAATGAGTAGTTGCAAAAGAATTTTAAACCTGCACTTTGGAACTTCGTTTCCCACCCAATGCTCAAGACCATTAACAATTTCTTTACATATCTGGGTAGAGGGGATTTTACTGTTACACCCCTGTCATGGTCAGATCACTCATGTCTCCGGCTTGACTTCCCTGGCGCTACCCCCCACCGCGAGGAGGCGGGACCAGACGGTCCACGCTGGTACCGCCCCAAGCACCTGATGGAGCCGGATAGGTTCCAGATGTAGCTTGGGCCATTACCTGTAGCCCTGACCCGCGCTCGGTCGGAGGACCTAGCGGCCGCCTGGAATAGGGCGGCGGCTGGGGCCTTGGACCGGGTTGCGCCTTTGCGACCTCTCCTGCGGCAGCGACCCACCCGGGCTCCTTGGTATACCGAAGAGCTGAGGGTGATGAAGCGCCACAGGAGAGGTCTAGAGAGCAGGTGGAGGTCCTCACGCTCCGAATCTGATCGAACACAGGTAAGATCCTACTTGCGGACCTACCTGGTGGCATTAAGGGCGGCCAAACGTAGATATTGCGCCACCCTTATTGCGTCCGCGGATAACCGCCCTGCCGCCCTGTTTAAGGTGACCCGCTCCCTCTTGTCAGAGGACGCAGGGGGCACCCTTACAGGGCAGAGCAGAGGAATTTGGGGAATATCTGCAGGACAAAGTCGCTCAGATCCGGAGCGGATGGGCCCCACTCAGTGGACCAGACGGGCCGCCAACAGCGAGTCTTGTGAGACCATCCTGGGAGGAGTTTGATTCTGTTGCCCCCGAGGATTTAGATGCGTGGACGGCTGCGACCCACCACATGTTTAATGGACCCGTGTCCCTCCTGGTTGGTACTGGCATCTTGGGAGGTGACACGAGGCTGGCTTCTGGGCCTGGTGAATGCCTCATTGGGTGAGGGATCCTTACCAACCGCCTTGAAAGAGGCGGTGGTGAGGCCCTTACTTAAGAGGCCCTCACTCGACCCAATGGAGCTAGCTAACTATCGTCCAGTCTCCAACCTTCCGTTTCTAGCGAAGGTTGTTGAGAATGTGGTGGCCCAGCAGTTTCCACGACACCTTGACGAATCCGAGTATCTAGACTCACGCCAGTCCGGCTTCCGACCTGGGCACAGCACAGAGACAGCCTTGGTCGCGTTGGTCGATGATCTGTGGAGGGCCAGAGATAGAGGTTGTTCCTCTATCCTGGTCCTATTAGACCTCTCGGCGGCTTTTGATACCATCGACCATGGTATCCTATTGCGCCGGTTGGAGGGGATGGGAGTCGGAGGTACCGTTTTGCGGTGGTTCGGCTCCTACCTCTCCGACCGGAGGCAATGTGTGTTGACAGGGGGACAGAGGTCGACCCCGAGGCCACTCACTTGTGGGGTGCCACAGGGGTCGGTCCTCTCGCCTCTCCTGTTCAACACATATGTGAAGCCGCTGGGTGAGATCATCTGTGGTTTTGGGGTTGAGTATCACCTCTACGCTGATGATACTCAGCTGTATATTTCAACTCCAAACCACCCCAACGAGGCTGTCAAAGTGATGTCCCGGTGTTTGGAGGCCGTCGGGGTCTGGATGGGGGACAACAGACTTAAACTCAACCCCTCCAAGACTGAGTGGCTGTGGCTACCGGCACCTTGGTTCAGCCAGCTGATCCCATCGCTGGCCATAGGGGGCGAACAATTGCCCCCTGTGGAACGGGCGCGCAATTTGGGCGTCCTCCTTGATGCCCGGCTGTCAATGGATGACCATGTGGCAGCCGTGGCAAGGGGGGCGTTCCACCAGGTTCGCCTGGTGCGCCAATTGCGCCCCCTACTGGACCGGGATGCCCTACGCATGGTCACTCATGCGCTGGTGACGTCCCGCCTGGATTACTGCAACGCTCTCTACATGGGGCTGCCCTTGGGACGCGCCCGGAGACTGCAGTTAGTTCAGAATGCAGCCGCGCGGGCTGTGATGGGGAGTACGAGGTACTCCCACGTAACACCTCTCCTGCGCGAGCTGCACTGGCTACCTGTGGTTTTCCGGGTGCGTTTCAAGGTGCTGATTACCATCTTTAAAGCGCTCCATGGCACGGGACCTAGTTACTTGCGGGATCGCATCCTCCCACATACATCCCTGCGGCCAATACGCTCACACAGGTAGGGACTTCTCCTGGTGCCGTCCACTAGGCAATGCCAGCGGGCGACACCGAGGAGTAGGGCCTTCTCTGTGATGGGCCCAACCCTCTGGAATGACCTCCCCCCCGACATTAGAACCACTTCTGACCTCCGCTCCTTCCGGCAAAAACTGAAGACTCACCTGTTCCGATTAGCAGGCCTGGCATAATTCAACTGTCCCTCCTGGCAAACGTATTATATCTGGTTATTTTAGGGTTTTTTTAATTTACTGTATTTGTTTTTAGGGGTTCGAATTTATTTTATATCTGCTTTGTACAGTTCTTTTAACGGCATTTTAACCTCCTCCATGTCAACTGTCAACTGTACATATTTAATTTTATTGTATCTTGTTATATTTTGTATGAACTGTACACCGCCCCGAGTCCCTTTCGGGAGAGGGGGCGGTCTAGAAGCATTAAATATTATTATTATTATTATTATTATTATTATTATTATTATTATTATTATTATTATTATTATATAAATAAGTTAGGCAGGCAAGAATCATGACCCCCTCACTAAAAGACCCATCACTGTGAGACATCCTTCTCAGACTGAAGCTGGCCTGTGTTTATTTTCTTTTGTAGACTCTGTTCATCTGTTTATTTTCCTGTCTTCTCCAGCTTGAATTCTGGTACTGTTTTTGATCTCGTATGGGTTTCCCAGCAGATCTAATTGTTTTGCTAAAAGATGTCATTAACGGGTTTTTGTGGATTTTTGAAAACATTTTGATGTTTTGATTATCAACTGAAATCAACTTAATTTGGGTTGGAGGGTGAGATCTTTAACCTTCTTTTATGTTCCAAAAGAAATACTCTTTTTTCCCCTTTCCCCAAAAGGTTCCCCTTGTTCTTTGTGCAAGGAAATATTCATTCCCATTTCTCCAAGACAAATGAGTTTGGACTCCATTGATCCACTTTTCATTAGAGGCGATGTTATCTGGATAGAGTGTACACTGCAAATTATCACAATTTGTTTTGATCCAAAAATACACATTTATTTTAAATGCAACGTGAAATATACGCCGAAACCATGGAAACAGCACACTGAATATAAAGTGGAGGCATCCCTACACATCATCGCTTGGCTATTCTGCAATCCCAGCTATCTTCTAGGAAAAGGCTGGCCTGCTAAATGCAGGCAGACATCGGAAAACCACTACGGTTAATAAAAAAATAAATTAAAAAAGCACCTTCAAAACCCTTCGACTGAATTCATCCTGAAGTGCCTGATAAAGCTGGACTCGAGCAATGCCTTGAGGGGAGGGACCTTAAACCACCCAAGGGTCAACAAAGCGAGCACAGGAGGTGGTCATCGGTGAGAGACGCCCTGATCAAAGGAGTTACTTTCCAGCTGAATGATCTGGAAATCCACAGCTCTGCAAGAAAATGAAACGTAAATGCATGCCACTTTCAGGGCCAGAGGGCACCAGAGCAACATAAAACATGAAACCAGAGTTAACAGCGAAAACAATGGCCAGCAGAATCTGATAGATCTTGAATGGGACCACGGTTGAGAAGCAGGGAGCAATGCAACTGCACCCACAAGAAAGCAATCAGCATTCCCACCCTGGGTTCTGGAGAAAAACCAACAGACATTTAAGCAAGAAATGCATGTACATTAGACAAATTTACATGCTTTGCAAAAATTTGTTCTGCTTTTCCAGAACAAGCAAGATGACAAACTTTACTGAACGTTTTAAAAATAAGCTGGAACTTAAAACTCTGAATTTTTAAATACTGTACTCTGGCATTCGAGCGCATGGTTTCCATTTTATACAGGAGCCCTAGGAATTTGAATCTTAAGTAGCACTACCAAAAAAAACCCACCCTACAGTCAGATGATCAAGCTGAATTCTACACTCAGTCCTGTAAGATGCTTCTTGCAGCTTTTTCAGGACTAAATACACACGTTCCTGTTTATACCCAGAAATGCACTTGAGAGGAATGGATAATGATCACAGTGTGTTACAATATTAGAAGGTCTGATCAAACTAAGGAGAAGCAGATTCAATTTAATGACTAAACAGTTGCAAGAAGCACATCTGAAGAAATCACCGTCCCAAAGAGAGGACCTCCAAGCATTTGGGGAAGGATGGCTACTTACCGAAGCTCATTGCGCAATGATTCCCTCTGACCTCTCAACACTTGTAACAGAGGGTCGTCTTCAAATTCCAAGCCATCTGAGTCTACAAAAAGAAAAAAAGAAAAATAGCATCTCCGTTATTTAACCATCTCTTTTATTTTAAGCCACTTCTGTTAAATTCCACCACTCACTGTCCCAATTAAAGCCAAGCCATATTTCTATTCCTAGGACTCCCATTGTATCCTAAAGCCCAATGTCTTAGGATCTTTTTTTCACTCCCTCACAAATACAGAACTCTTCAACTGCTGTAGACTTCGTCTCGACTTCCTTCTCCCCTGCCCCCTCTCTGTCCAGATCTCACAAACCTTTCTTAATTGAACTTGACCGGTGCCTTTGGCTCTGTTCCCATCTGCGCTGGATAGCAAGGGAACGACACATGCTGAAAGGGTTCCTATTAAAATAACCATGGAGCAGCATCCAGCCACGAGGATTGGAGCTGTCAACTGCTTCCTTCTTGGATCAGGGCTATGCCAACTAGTAACGCAGTCAGATTGCAGAGCAAGCCAGTAAAATAAAACTTACATGCTACAGCTATACAACATGACACAGTTTGTTTGTATCATGCCTCTTTCATGTGTTCATCATCTCATCTCCAACTAGATCCTTATTTCTTTCCAAGTATGATGAACTTAAGTTGTGGAATTCAAATTATATTGACCCCTTGCCCAAGAGAAGCACTGCAGGGGGATCACACACTAGCCCCATGCTCAGGGACAACCAACAATCAGAATATTGATTGTTGGTTGTCCCAGCTTAATGGAAAAACTCCCCAAATGGGAAGAACAACTTTTCACTAAGAAATGCACAGCAAAATGCAGTGTAATCCCCCTTCTCAAAATTGCTGCTGTGATGAAAATATGCATGATATTCAAGCCACCTGTCCCGTCCCCATGGATTCTACTACCTTCAGCCTGCTCCAGCAGTTGAGCAGCCATATTCAGGAGTTGGGGATGGGAGGGAGTGACGACGTTCTTTGGAATAGCCTCCTCTGGACCCAAAGTCCTTGAGCTTCTCTTTGGTTTGTCCTGAGGAAGAGCTGGAGAGTCAGGTGGGGAGAAAAGCCTTTCAGCAACTACCTGGGCAAGACAGGAAAAAAGAAAGGCCATTCAAACTGCCTTCTGCTCTCAGGACCTTAGTAGGAAAGTAGACACGAAAGAGGTTAAAGCCGACCTGCTTAATGCTCTTATGAATCCTGGGCCTTCCTCTCAAAGGTAAACAACAGTGTTTCTGTGGGATCAGGCCAAGAGACCAGCTAGATGAGTCCAGTGCTCTTGTGTCTAATGAATCTAATGAATCTAAGGCCCCAAGATTGGAGAAGAGGGGAAATAACTTCTTTCCTCAGAACATAATTTTAAGTCATTGTTCCCAAAGGAAAATCCAATGACATGGGATCTTTACAATTCAGTACTGTTCAGTTGGCCATCCTGATGATCCCAGGAAGACACGGCTACTTTAAAAACGTGCATCACGAAGGCCTATGGATTCCAAAATACCTTTTGAAACTGAAGCACTGCAGTTCTATTTAGGAGGTGGCACAGCGGTTAGAATGCAGCATTGCAGGGAACCTCAGCCCACAGCCAGGAGTTCGATCCTAACCGGCTCCAGGTTGACTCAGCCTTCCATCCTTCCGAGGTGGGTAAAATGAGGACCCAGATTGTTGGGGGCAATAGGCTGACATCATAAACCACACAGAGAGTGCTGTGAAGCACTATGGGGCGATATATACCGGTAAATCTAAACGCTATTGCACTTGTCAATGACACTGAACTGTCAGGCAGACGGATGGATTAGGGATTGTACCTCTGATAGTACATGTTGAACTGAATGCTTTGTGGGGCTGCGTGTTGGCTGTCTGGGGTCTGGAATTGGTTTTGATTGTCTCTGCTTGACTCTGCATAGCCCTGGTCTGCTACTGAGTTCCGGGCGCATTCCCTGGTCAGATGGAGCTGCCTGTTGAACATGACGTGAAGTTGCTTGGCCCAAAGACTTGTTGGCTTTTGCAGGTCTTGAAGGAGAACTTTCCAGGTAATCAGGGATGTGATCTTTTTGTGGGGTTGGATCCTTCACAATGGGCTCATCTCTGCATTCAGGGCCTCTAGTTACCACTATCCCATTACCGGAGGGAACGGTTACAATAAGCTGCCCAGAAGTGACTCCATTCCTCAGCATGCCTACACAGGAGCAAGGATGGCACTGACTCTGGGTATATTTAATATCTAGGTGGGGCTCGGAAGTTGACAACACTTTTTGGTCTTTGTCCCTCCGAGGGGTTGGCTCAGCTGACTTCAGAACTTCTCTTTCCATCTGCAAGGAGGAATAAAAAATAAGAGCATTTCTGGCCTTCTGTTCCTAGCACGAAATGAAGAAGCAGCACAGCTGTTGTCTCCTACGTTACATTGATACTGAATTTTACTACACAAGAAAGCTAAATACTACTGTGATGTAATAGCCGTAAGCCATTTTAACTAATACATGTCTTCACTGGCTCATACAGAAGTCATTTTACCAATGTATGCATTACTTGAAAAAATCACTGTAAACATCTGGTTAATTTTGAACCAAAACCACAGATATCTTATACGCCTCTTTTGCCACAAAGTTACACAAAAATGAAAGAAAGCAGTCCAAAAGTTATCAGGAGCCATAACACTATGTTCTTTCTCTTAATGGGGCTTCTGTATTTACCCTGTCAATTTTCTTGATGTGCAACACAGGGCTAAATTCTGCTGCTGACTTTCAGATAAAAAATAACCTAGGCTGCTTGCTAAAATATTCATGAAAATGAAGCGTTCTTGGGCTGGAGAGTTTATGTGGAGGTGGATGCATATGCGTGGTTTGCAAAAATAGGTATTTTACAAAGTTGTTTCTTTTGCAAATGCTTGTACAGCAGTCAATTCAAAATCTTCAGTTCAATGGAATGAAGCGGCGACTGGAGAGAAAGCATCTCTTTCAGTTCCAAATCTACACGTATTCCACTAATTGATTTCAAATCCTTACTTTTCCAGAGGCGCAGGTTGGTTGGAAGCATGGATTCCTCCAAACTTCAAGAGGCATTGCAGCAACGGCTTTGCTTGCTTCCTCCATCTTCCGCCGCAGGCGCCACTGGAATAGGATGTCGTCTTCTGGTTTTAAAGAGTGGGCTATATTAGAACTTGGAGTGGTATGATAAGGAAGAACTAAGCTTTCTGGAAAACAAAAAGACATTGTTATGAATTGGAACTCATCAGTGCAAAAGAGCTATATAAGTGATTCATGGATGTCTGATAAAATTGTAGAGTTAAAAGGTGCCAATAGATTCATCTAGTATATCCTCTACAAAGTTTTATACTTCCCCTTGGGATTGAACATGCCAAATTCCTTCAGCCTATCTTTACCAAGACATGTCACTTCCCTCTTGTGAACTCTGCTTAATCAGGCAACAACTCCTGGAAAGGTAGACCCAGAATTAGATACAACTCCAGGTGTGGTTTCACCAATGCCAAGTAGAAAGGAATAATTATTTGGAGATCTCAGGTATCATGCTGCTTCTAATGCAGCCCAGAAATGCAATACCTCTTCTAGCAGCTGTTTCAAGTTCAACTTATCAATGATCACATTCAAATCCTTCTCAAATTAAAGGTTTCCAGGCCCTGAATCCCCCATCTTTTATTTATGTCCTGCATTTTCTTCTCCGTAACAGATTAATTTTCATAAATAAACTTACATAGATTATCTTTTCTGACTGAACATGGGTTCTGTTCTGACCGAGGCTTCCCAAGAGCATGAAGCAAACTCCTTGTCCCAACAAAAAACCCTTTTATTAATTTACTCTGAATTCTGCTCATTCACATCCAGCGAAGTCTTTCAAGGGAGGATTTCACAGACCTTATCTGGCTTGGGGAGCTGACAGGCCGATATCTCCCAAACTTGGCAAGGAGTCTCAGAGAGTTACGAACCAATTAAGTGAACGAATTTTCTCCTGCAAACTCCACTTCCTTTTCGCTCCTCTTTTATTCCCTCTGGGAGGGGCCATCCATCGTCCATCTGTGGCCTTACTCCCAAATTGGCCCGTTCTACTGCAATGCTCTCTACATGGGGCTTCCCTTGAGATGCACTCGGAGACTACAGTTGGTCCAGAATGCGGCCGCGCGGGTGATTATGGGAAGGACTAGGTACTCCCATGTAACACCTCTCCTGCGCGAGCTGCACTGGCTTCCTGTGGTCTATCGGGTGCATTTCAAGGTTCTGATTATGATCTTTAAAGCGCTCCATGGCACAGGACCTAGTTACTTGCGGGATCGCATCCTGCCCCATACATCCCTACGACCAATCCGCTCACACAGAGAGGGACTTCTCCGGGTGCCGTCCGCTAAACAATGTCGGGGGGCGACACCCAGGAGCAGGGCCTTCTCTGTGATGGGCCCAGCCCTGTGGAATGACCTCCCCCTTGATATCAGGATTACTTCCGATCTCCGCTCCTTCCGTGTAAAGCTCAAGACCCACCTCTTTCAACTGTCTGGCCTGGCTCAACCGTAGTTTTATCCTTTTCCTCCTGACAGTCCTTTTTAAATTGTATTATTATTTCGGGGTATTTTTAATGACTAATTTTTATTATTAATAATGTAATGTATTTTTAATTATTACCTCCTCCATGCATGTATGTATATGTATGTATATGTGTGTATTTTTATGTTTATATGTATGTAAGTATATTTTATTGTACGCCGCCCCGAGTCCCTTGCGGAGAGGGCGCGGCTAACAAATTAAATTTCTATTTCTATTTAGGTGTTCCCTTTGTCTGGCAACACTGCGCATGGGCACACTGGGAACAGGCTCCAGCTGTTCGTCTGCCTCACTGATGTCTGACTCCGAAGGCAACTGATAACTGTCAGAAGGCTCTGGCCCCCTCTCTGCCTCCGACACAGAGCCCTCATCAGAGCCTTCCCCAGACTCCAGGACTGGCCCATGTTCCTCCCCATCCTCCTCACTGTCCAAATCTGCTGCCAGCTCTGCTGGCCGCTGGAGAGCTACAACAGGTTCTCCCATTCCCCTTTCACTCTCAGTAGCCATTTCTTTCACTTAGACCATAAATACCGAGGGAGGGGTGTGTGTGGAATCATTCTAGATCACAGATCTCTCCCTACCTTTCACTTGGTGCGCTGCAGGGTGTCGTAGAGCATGTTGAGGCAAGTCTGGGGTGCTATTTGGGTTGGTGGATGTAGCAGTAGAATCGAGCCCCCCGGACCTGAAACTATTCAGTGGTGAGATGCTATAAGCAGAAGACAGATTGAGAAAGACATCTTGTTAGAAAGAAAAGGGGGGATATCAGTTTCCTGAGACCCCAAACAGAGGCACATCACTAAAAAATGGCGTTGGTCTATCGCAGTGTTTCTCAACCTTGTCAACTTGAAGATGTCTGGACTTCAACTCCCAGAATTCCCCAGCCATCTGGCTGGGGAATTCTGGGAGTTGAAGTCCAGACATCTTCAAGTTGACAAGGTTGAGAAACACTGGTCTATCGGGTGATGGACAAAATGTAAGTCAGGCCAGTACCTTCTGCTTATGACCTTAGCTGCTCTTTCCTGCAGGCTCACTGTCTCAGCGTCAAATGCAGAAGCAGCTTGCATTTCTCCCTGCAAAGAGCATATAAAGAAAGTGAAAAGCGGGAAAGCTCTATATGGGGAAAAAAGCAGGCCAAGATTCTGCCAATTGGAGAAGAGTGGAATTTTCGACACCTCTGGAAATGCACACCAATGCAAAATATGTAAGTTATTTGGGGGGGGGGGTGTTGGGTTGATGGTGAAGTCAGTACTATGCAATGTGGCCATGGAAAGTAACTCTCATGAAGGCGAAAGGTAAAGGCAGAAAGGGGGAGGGGGAGATAAGGTCTTCAGTAACAGAAAACTCCAGTGATGGAAGCAATGAAAAGTTGTCTGCTGCTCATTTTAGGTGAACATTTTAAAAGCAAGATTTCCCTCCTGTGGAAATTCGGGATTTCTAAACGTTAAGTCCTTGATAAAACAACAAGGAAGTGACCGGGGGAACCAAACTCAAGAAATCTACTGAAACACTGTAACACATCTTACATTTTTCTCTACCTCGAGCCAGAGCAATTACTCCAAGTATGCATTTGACAAAGCCTATGCAGCCACATTTCATCAGATGACCTTCCTATGTATCTACTGCCGTTCTATTCTGGCCTCCCTGAAAGAAGCTCAGGGCCACAAAGATGGGCACATTCTCTTTTATTCTCACAGTCTGAAGGAGGCAAAGCTCAGAAGCCACCTCAGCTCAAGGTCATTCATGCAGGCCGAGCTTTATGGCAGATAAGGATTGATCCCCACTGTCAAATACAGGTTTCTCAACTCAATGGGCCCAAGACTATCTGTGAGCTGGAAAAGAAAGAAGCCAGCAGAGATCTTACTTTCTGCCTCTTGTCTAGGACAATATCTTGTTACTCACCAAGGCAGTTTGAGCCAGGATGGGACTGAAAAGAGATAACCTCACTTCACTTTGGCTGTTATCTGCAAAGAGAGGTCTCCATTAAAAGTGAAGGATTTATATAAAGCAATCGTCTTTCTAAAGGAATAGCTTTTCAAAATATTTTACATACAAAGAAGAAGAAAACAAATCACAGGACGCTTCAATGGGTTAGGAAATTTTTTATATTTGCATCAGACGTATCTCCATGGAGCTGCAGAGTTGCCTCTGAAACCATTATCCCCTACACGCCTTTCCAGCAAGTCTACAAAAACTCTATGAACGGACCACTTACAGGAAATGCTAGGGATGCACAAAACATTTAAGAACCAAGGAGATTATCCAAGTCTCTGCCATTCTCAGGATCCCTTTACTATTACTTTTATTTAAAAACAAACAAACTTATACCACATGCCCAATAGTTACAAAGCGGATGAAGACAATGCAATACTTGTTGTCCTCTTGACAAGGCTGTTCATTATCCACACTTGCTAAGAATTACTAATAACACTTCATGTCTCCCAACTGGGAACAGGAAAGTAGAGGTTGCCCAAGGATAACATGACCCTGTGTGCCTACAGCCATATTTACAAACTTCCAAATGAAAAGTTCTTCCCATCTATTGCAACTTTACCTGTACCTAATGCAGCTTTATTCCCACAAGAGAACTCGGACTTTGCCTTGGTCTGACAAAAGCCTCTGTGTCTCTAAGAACTATATTCACACGTCATGTTAAAGTCACAATGTGGTTTGGTTATTTTGGCAGAGCAAAGTGTTACGAACTCAGCCACTGAACCAAATAAAACATAAGACAAACGATGACTGAGTACTTTACTTTACTTTACTTTTATTGGATTTGTTAACCGCTCCCTCTCCCCTAGGGGACTCGGGAACAGGAAAGTACAATGCATGAACCTAGCCAGATTTCTGTTCTTTTGGATTTAAGTACCTGAAGATAGCGATGCTTCCTTCTTAGAGCTTTCTACATCTGGGAGAAATGAGTGGCTAAGCCACCAAAACTCAGTTGAACCGCCACTAGACGCCCAGCGCTCTTTACGATCAGTGGGCTTCCCGTAGCGGAACCGTTCAATATACCTGCCAAAGGAAAGAAAAGGAAGTCTGGCTGGTAGGCCATCCTCATCTTCAGGCGGACCTGAAATCAGGACTCTTAAGGAAAAAGGGTCAATAGAAAAGCCACCAAGGCCATCATTCAATGTTCATCTACAAAGCCCATCCATGTGTCCCTCAACTTCACCTGCCTTTTCAAAGGTGACTCTTACAACTGGACTCACTTGGCAACAATGGATTCACCGTCTGAGGCAGAATCTGGGAGCCTTTGTGCATCCATGGTCTTAGCCTCTGACGACCACTCTGCTGGAAGATCCTTTTTTCCTTCTGGAGTCAGGGAGGAAGAACTGCGTTCAGTTGAGGGCCATGACTCGTTGAAGGGGCTTATGGAATTCGATTTAGGGGGCCTTCCCTCATGGGAGGTGGAGTCTGGCAGTAAATGAGGGTATGAAGCACTCAGTAGTTCTGGCTGCCCAGAAAGGAGAGAGCAATTCCTATGTTGCAAACGAGACGGACTCAGGACCTAAGAATTAAAAAAAATAAAGAAGACCTGATTCCCCTCTGATCCAAACTTCAGAGACCATAGCTTCATTCCATGACACTTTATACATCCCAGATTCCTGTAGATAACATCTTTAGAATTATCCACCATAGCCTTGTGCTTTAAGACATCTGCTTTATCTTTACATTTCTGGAAAGAAGGATAGAGCAGGGGTCTCCAACCTTGGCAACTTTAAGCCTGGAGGACTTCAACTCCCAGAATTCCCCAGCCAGCTTCGCTGCCTCAAAAAGATCTTTGTTGCTGAGTTGATTTCAACCTGCTCTCTCTAGGAAAAGGCTAATGATTTCGCTATATCCATCAGCTCTTTGAATGTCTAACTCCTGCAGGAAGGTGGCTCTTCTGTTTCAGCCTCCAGGTCAGAAACATAAAGGGGAGAAAAGTCTTTATTCCTAATAAACTAGATTCCCAATTCTTATCATCCAATTCCATAAGGATGGATCACCGGATATCCAAAAGAACAGTCTGATTTCAGTTGCTGTTTGCTTTTCCTTAGAGACCACATGGCATGACTTTATCCTCTTCTCACCGTCTGTTGCTTCTTCTGCCTCAACGGCTGGGCCTGGGAGGGATGATAATGGCTTCGGGAACTGGATGCCTCCAAAAAGGGGCTCCCAAGAGTGGAGAATACAGCTAGGCTGTAAGTAAACAAGAAATGTCAATTAGACAAGTTTCTACATTTACCATTAACCACAATTCTGGGGGAGTGGGGGGGGGAGGAATCTAATTTTTTGAAATCTAGGAGGAAAAAGAATGGCGTGGACATGATAATATGGACCTTTTGGTGAGATTGAATTACATATTGCGACTGAAATGTTAGAACTGTGGGTACACCAGACAAATGAAATTGAGTGTTAAAAACATACACGCCTAGAAAACCAGAACATTAGGAGAAGGATGTCTCTAAACCTTTCTCTCTGGGATGTGCTATTAAATAGACAGGTTTTATATATTGTTGTTTAGGTTTCTGAGAGCATCCAAATTTCCATTTTTAATCCCTAACGTTTGTGTCTTTCTCAGTTAACTGGAAAGACACTTAGCTTCTCCCAAAGGAGACTAGACAATATTGCCAAAAATAAATGTGTCAATGGAAGCAATCACATCATAGTGTGCCACTCAGTGACAATCTCTGGGAAAGCTGAACAAGTGGATCCAAGCACATCTGTGCCCAGCTTTTCATAGGGCTTTGACTGGATTAGATGGATTGTGGGTGAACTCCAGCATATCTATAGCTGTACTTTACACACTATGGGAAATGAGGCTGCCAGAATAAAGTGATATAATTCAAAGTTGTTCCTGTTCTCGGTGCATTTAGCAACATGGCATACAGAGAAAGATTTAGAAATGTCTTCTCCTTCTTGTTTCCAATATACAAAAAAAAATGTAACAGCAGGAACCTTAAAATTACATTCCTCTGGTATACTCAGAGCTCTATTACTTCAATCTGTGTACAGTAGTTGGATTTACAGAGAAAGTCATATTATGGTATCACCTTGTTTCTTGGATGCAGCTAACTGAACTTATTATACCGGTATTTATTCTGTTCACCTTTGCCACAGTATTCCAAGACAAAAAGTAGGTACCCACTTTTGTACCTAGAATCCATTGTTCTCCACGACGATATTTGCAGAGGGCTGATTTAAACCATCTGGAAATATATTTGCCTGCTGTCCTCATGAAAATGATGTCAGGTTTTCCAAAGTGTGTTCTATGAGCAAACAAACAGAAGAGGTTTTGGTAATAATGATGAAGATGCTTAATGCAAAGATGCAGACTCTTTTGTTCTGCTAAGGACCATCCACTATAGAGGAAATATAGTCTGTGTGTGTATATGTACACCCACACCCACACACCTCTTAGACTTACATACTGCTTTACAGTGCTTTACAGCCCTCTCTAAGTGGTTTACATGGTCAGCCTATTGCCCCCCAACAATTTGGGTTCTCATTTTACCCACCTCTGAAGGATGGAAGGCTGAGTCACCCTTGAGCCTGGTGAGATTTGAACTACCAAATTGCAGATAGCCAGCAGTCAGCAGAAATAGCCTGCAGTACTGCACTCTAACCACTGTGCCACTGTGGCTCACTGCTGGTTTGAAGAATATATATGAACAGGTTAAAATCTAACCTAAATAAATTGGAAAGCACAGATGATGAATTCATATATCAAAGGAAGCCTCAACATGACTGGTTAATTTATGGCTTAGCATTATATGAGAACCTGGTCGTGACCACTTATTCATCAAACTCTGTTTAAAATACAAATTTGCCATATGTGAAATCAGTAAAAGAAAGTGCCAAGACACAAGTCCTTTAATCATTACAAACAGGGTACAGTGTGGGTGGGAGACAAACAGAAACACTCCCATGTATAGCAAATTAATAATCCTTTCAAAGTCAACCTTTAAATTATGCCAGCACAAATATCCCAAGGCTACAAATTTGCTAAGCAGCAAATGATGCAGCAGCCTTGTAGAAATTAAGGACATTTGATAGGTTTGCCCCATGAGGAGCTTCCTAGGAATCTCACCAATGCCATCCTGAATCCCAGTATGCAATTATGCATAGTTGTGTCTGTTTTGTTTTATTGATTAATAGCTGCTTACTGACTTGACTTTTAGTATTAGGTCATGACTAAACTTTATTGAATTCATTGTAATTGCTTTGTGCCATTCTCATTTGTACCATGCCTTGGTGAAAGCAGTTAATAAATTATGATTTATTGTCCACAGCCTGTAAATATAGGTGGCTGTAAGTGGAATAAATAGTAAACAGAAAATAAACAAACAATCATCCCTAGAGCCTGGCCCACAAAGCCACTGAGAATCGGATACAATTGAACAGATACCATCATCAGGGGGTAAAATATACAAGTCATGTTTGGGGCGTTTTGCTTTCAAGCGCCCCCCGTCTTGCAAAATGTTAAAAATCCCCTCCAGAATTGCCATGAAGTAGCCTTTTTCGATGCCCACTCCAGAGTGCTCTGGAGCTGCACCTGAGTATTCAGCAACCACAGGTGGTCCAGAGACTGATCCACATTCAAAGGCATTTCCTGGTTAGCTCAACCCATACTTGAAATCCAATGCAATTCCAAAACTACTGGAATAAAATCCCAGCTTGTTCCCATCAGCTGTCATGCTGCTCAACAGTCTTTCCGGTCTCTAACTTTCCTGGGCTTCCAAGCAAGGAATTCTTTGCAGCCACCTCTTGGGCAGTTGGGAAGGAAATTTCCATGGTGCTATGGCACGCCCCCCCCCCCATATGCAGTTGCCAAGGCAACAGGTTTTTGTCCTTTTTTTCCCCCTTCCATATCCCGTGAATGCGCCTCATTCACTGACCCTACTATAAGCCGGCAGAGTGAACAGCACGATGCAACAAACAGCACAGAATCCTTTGCTCTGGAGGAAAACGGTAGGAGGCCAAGTGATCAAAGGTGGCGTAGTTCCTAGTGTAGCATCCCAATGTGTTGGGTTTTTTTTTTAACACAGCTCCGCTGCTGGTCCTAGAGACTGAAAGGCAGCAGCATTTGACAGGGTAATGCAAGCCACTGCTTTGCTAGTCAGGATCCCTAGTATGGCTTAAGAATCATGAGGGAGGAGAATGGTCCAGAGTCAGGGCAGGAAATATCCCCCCTCAAGGCTCGGAGGAATAGGCTGTTCTGTTGACTGCAGAAATGAAATCGCATTGCAAGAATTCAGGGCATGCCTGTAGCTAACCGTAGTTCCCAATTACCCATACATGCTGCATACTGACAGGAAAGCTTCGTTCCTACAATCTCAGCATGGAAGAGAGGAATTCCCCTTCTAATGAAGCTGCCAGCGGGATCCAGCTCTTTCCTACCAAACCTTTACGCACCAATGGCTTCCAAGATGGCTTGTCACAGCAGTTGACGTTTACTGATTAGGAGGTTGTTTCTTGCATCTGAGGCACCAGTTCTATCTACAGCAGCCTGTGATCCCAGGGGTGGGTAGAGATTGCCCTCTGTTTAGGAAACCAAGTCATGGCTGGAGGAATACGGCCCTCATGCTGCAGCAATTCTTGGATACTTTGGAGTGATTTGTGCTTCTGAGACCATTTCCTGCCTCAAACGGTGTCTTAGAGGAAAGGTAAAAGGGCTGCCCAGCCAATGCCTTTGTTCTCTTCTTTCTCTACATTTTTAAAAGAAGAGAAGCAAGCTTTAAGCAACTTAATTCAGAACAAAGCTGGAAGGGACCTTGGAGGTCTTCTAGTCCAACCCCCTGCTCAAGCAAGAGACCCTATACCATTTCAGATAAGTGTCTCTCCAGTCTCTTCTTGAAAACCTCCAGTGATGACGCAAACCACAACTTCTAAAGGCAAGCTGTCCCACTGGTTAATTGTCCTCACTGCTAGGAAGTTTCTCCTTATTCCTATTGCTAGATAAAGGCATAGCCCCCTTTCTCCCAGCTTAGAACACAAATCTTTCTAAGCTCCAGAATGTCTTCTCCTAAAATGCTGGGGAGAAATGCAATCGGATTTTCAATACATTCTCAGTACAATTTTTTTTAAATGTGCCAGACATGTGAATTCAGCAAGATTAACATTTGTGCAGACAGCAGAAATTACACAATTCCCAAGCTACAAACTCCTCGGAGATCACTCTACAAAACACACGCATTTTCTTGCATCATTCCTCCCACCGCTCCTGTTTGGTGCCAATTCTTGCCACCAGCGGAGTCTGATCAAATACCAATGAATGAACCAAGTACCAGGGCATCTGCACCGTGCTACTGCACACCAAAGCTGGAGAATAAAAGCAAGTGCAATATTAAGCACAGCGTGAGTGCAGGAATTCCCATAGGCTTTTCAGTGTGAAAAAAAGCAGAGCCGATAAGTATGACACGTTCTTTGAAAAACAGTCGACTGACCTGCCCCCTCCAACTCTACAAGATGGAAATGGAAAACCCATCATTTGCACAGGCAATACTGGCACTGCAGTTACAGGCTTGATGAACTAAGGATGGCAGCCTCGGTTCCTTTCCAAACCTATCGCTCATCTTGCATTTCTTGAAAGCCGCCTATTCTTTTCACCCAACCGACAGAACTGTAGGGAAACATGGGCCTTGTCATGTGTTGCTAAAGAGTTTGGACTGCCTCAGTGTTTTTACACTGGGTTTCAAAGTGGTGTCTTTAGGCTGGCAGGTTTAAAGAATTCCTCTGTGCCTTGGCACTCAAAGCAGACTGGCTTTGCATTTTAATATGGTGGCACAAAGAAGAAAAACTCTTCAATCCAGATGGGCCTTAAAGTAATAGCTCGTGGTTTATTTCATGGCACCTGCTCAGGCTCAAACAACCCTTCGCTTGACAGGGTCATCTGTTTCATTTTCTTTTTCTTTTTTGGCTTCTCCTTTTTTGGTGCCAGAAATTCCAATTATCAGCATTTATGGAACAGAAAAGGGGAAAAAATCCTTAGATCTGATTTCTCCTCTTGTATGATCATTCTAGGTAAATGCTTATAAACACAGCAGTATATCACATACTATTCAAGCCAGTAGCCAAATTCAATAGTCCATTGTGTGAAATCTAATCTAGACCAATCTTTTTCTTAAATTAATCATATTTCACCATAGTGATTGTAAGATATGGGAAATCTTCCAGATAAACTACCCTACTGTCACTTTATGCAAGACCTAGGTAATATCTAACTTGCTTTTTTCAAGTGCTCTGTAAGGATCGTTGTTCCTTCTAGCTAGACAATTACTTTTTGTGTTCATTTCTAGTGGTTACATTAATGGGATGCAGATTTAGGGAAGATTACCTAAGCATTTTATTTCTGAAGCACCTCCATAGCTATATTATGAGCTGCATTATGAGTATTTAACTATTTTAGCCAGTGGTGGGATTCAATTTTTTTTACTACCGGTTCTGTAAGCGTGGCTTGGTGGGCGTGGCAGAGGAAAGGATACTGTAAAATCTCCATTCCCTCCCGATCAGTTGGGACTTGGGAGGCAGCAAATAGATGGGGCCACACAGAGGTGGTATTTACAGGTTCTCCAAACTACTCAAAATTTCCTCTACCGGTTCTCAGAACTGGTCAGAACCTGCTGAATACCACCTCTGGTTTTAGTCCTTAAGTATAAGCACAATTTATAATCACCTCAACAGTAACATGAAATTATATTAAACAAATTGGGGAAAGAGGAACAAAAAAATATAGTGCAATCAGAATTTTAAATTTTCCTTGACAATTAAATGTATGAGTAGAACTAAATCTGCTTGAATTTTTCAATTTTATAGACAAGCTTAATGAAACAAGGAGATAATGCTATGCTGCTTTCTTCCACTTGAAAGCCAAATGGTTAGTTGGATGCTTCAAAGACATACAAGCTGTATTTCCATTTCAATAAAACCCAAGAGTTGTTTATTATAGTCCAAAGAATTCATCCTAGTAAATTAGCATTAATGATGCAGCAGATACAAAAGCAGTTATATAGGGCATCATATAAAATCTACATCCGCTAGGCTCATTTAAAGCGGCTGCATTGATGAGAGAAAGAGACATTTGTGTATTCCCAAAAATGATGAGAAGGATTGACAAGGGGGAAGAAGGGGGGGGTTAGCCCAACCTAGCAAGTAAGGCCTTAAAAGTAGTTTTCTTGGGCCATATATTTATAAATGAAATAGCCTGAAAGGAAACAACTCCCATTTACCAGTAGAATATGACTATAGTACTTCCAAGATGGCTTCAATTAGCAATTTGTACCCAAGAACAGAGTTTCCACTTCATCTACCTGACCTTTTAAAAGGCCAAATGTCCAGAAAGGTTCAGAATTATTACTAAATGTTCAAGTGACAACTATTCTGAATGCAAAAATGAACTACTGTTGGAAAAAGCTTGAAGGCAGTTGTCCTATACAGGCTAGTGAGAATATAAGCAACGTTGTAATTAGCACAACGTGATTTCAGAGCATCTGCAAGGGGACGCAAAGGGCAAGACATCACAGGCACATACTGCATGGCATTTGACGGGAATGATGCAAACTTTATATAATTTGTATTATGCATGTAACATCAGAATACCTTCTACTGGATGCCCAGTTCAAAGGTCATCTCTAGTCCAAGCTGAACTCCAAAGCAACTGAAATCTGCACTGCTTGTGTGTATAAACATAGGTAGTCCTTGACTTACAATGGCAGTGAAAAATGTGACTTATGACCATTTTTCACAGTTACGACTTTTGCAGCATCCCCATGGTCAGGTCATCAAAATTCAGACACTTGGCAACTGGTTCATATTTATGACCGTTACTGTGTCTCGGGGTCACGTGATCCCGTTGCAACCTTTCAACAAGCAAAGTCAATGGGGAAGCCGGACTCACTTTAACGGGTTACTAACGTATCAACAGCAGTCTTCTTAGGGGTTTTTTACAGGGTTTTTTAAATCAAATTTTAAGGGGGGGGGAGTTGATTTGGATGGCTCAGACAGACTTGGGGGGGAGTCTGCCAGGACACAGGCCAGAGCTAACTAATGGGCGCGGGACGGGAGTGCTGGAAAGGGTTGGGATTCCGGGGGAGACATTAAACCATTCCAGTCGGGGATTTGCCATCTCTACTGTATGTGGGAGGGGCAGATACGGTGGGGGCCTAGGGCCAAATTATGTCCGGGGGATGCAGGTTTGCTGTTTAAGAGTGATTGCGCACTCCGACCCTCATTGCCCCTCTCGCACCCCTGGGTGCTTGGGATTACAGGATCCGGGTCTCCGGCTGCTATCGCTTAACGCCAGGTCCGTGGTACATAAGGCTCCCCTCATTTACGACCTCATACAAGAGGGGAGAGCAGACCTGGCGTGCATTACGGAGACCTGGTTGGGCCATGAGGGGGGTGTTCCCCTCATTGAATTATGCCCACCAGGCTTCCAGGCGTTTCACCAGCCAAGAGCCCAGGGCAGGGGCAGGGGTGTGGCGGTGGTTATTAGGGAAAGTCTTGGACCTCAGAAGGTCACTGTGCTTCAGATAGGCGGGTGTGAGTCCCTTTTTGTGAAGTGGGGCCTTGGAGTCCAGGTGGGCCTTTTTGTTACATACGTGTCTACCTGCTATGTTTGATCAGCCCTGCCAGAGCTACTGGATGTGTTAGCCGGATTCACAGTTGATTTCCCCAGGCTTATGGTCCTGGGGGATTTCAATCTGCCTTCCATTGGCGAGACATCTGAGTGAGCTCGGGAGTTCATGGCTTCCATGATGGCTATGGACCTAACTCAATTAATTCAAGACCCCACTCATATCAGGGGACACACGCTCAACCTGATTTTCGTCTCTGGACAGTGGATGAATGATCTAGATTTAGGGGATATTTCTATCAAGGAACTGGGGAAGACCCCTTGCAGGATAGGGCTGAGGAATTTGTTCAGTATCTGCAGGATAAAATCGCTCAGATTCGGACAGGCTTGGAATCTGACTGGGTAGATTCGGGCAAGTTGACAGGGATGAATCTTGTGGAAACTATCTGGGATGAGTTTGACCCTGTGACGCCCGAGGGCATGGACAAGATTATGGGGAGACTCAGTGCTGCCACTTGTGTGCTGGACCCATGTCCCTCTTGGTTGGTTTAACCTAATTCACTTAACAACTGTGGCAAAAAAAAAAAGTCGTAGCATGGGGCAAAGCTCATTTAACAACAGAAATGTTGGGCTCAAATGTGGTTGTGAATTGAGGGCTACCTGTACTTCTTACATACAGAAAAGCTAGTAATCCTTAGCAAAGGGAACAGACTTAGATTCTTTTGTCAAATAACCTGACCTTGGATGTTATTATCAGGGTTATTTTTTTAAAAAAATCATCCAGTGAAAAAAATGTAATCCGTGGTACATAAGGCTCCCCTCATTTACGACCTCATACAAGAGGGGAGAGCGGATGTTATTTCATTTATGATTTCTGAATAACTGGGAAAGTCACAACAAGCTGCTCAATTATATCATTCTCAGAGTTGAAACACGATCTAAACTTACTAAAACAAATGCTCTCCTTCCTCTCCCCCAGATTAAGCAACTGGCTTAATCAAGATTTTTGCAATATTCCTAAACGGGTGTTAAGAGTTGGGGTTAGCAAGCCCCAATTTGAGACAAGATTGACCCCAAACCCCCACAAACTCCAGTGCTTGGCTTATTTTCATAGCAACTTTATCTACAAAGATTGCAGGTGAGTGTTTTCTTCACATTAAAACAAAATCAAAATACTTATGTCTACCGATGAAACTTTTCAAGAAGCCCAATAAAGCTGGACTTCATAGGCACATTCATATAGACAACAAGATGGAAGCTACTGCTATCTCCAGTACGTTTCCCCTATGTCTCCATTTATCTCCAGTACGTTTCCCCTACGTCTCCATTTATCTCCAGTATGTTTCCCCTACGTCTCCATTTATCTCCAGTACGTTTCCCCTACGTCTTCCATTTATGGCCCTAGTATTTGTTGGAGGTTTCCCATCCAAGTGCCAGTCAGCTCCAACCCTGCTTAGCTTTCAAATCTTGGCTGAGATACAAAAACCAATAAATCATTCAAAGTACCAAGGAAAGGAATTAAGAGAGGCAAAGAAGAGATAAGTGTTCCAATCTAGCATCATATCAGTCAACACTTAAAAGATGTAGGTAGCATTTGGAGTAAAGAGTAAAGGAAAAGGTTCCCTTTGCATATATGTGCTAGTCGTTCCTGACTCTAGGGGGCGGTGGTCATCTCTGTTTCAAAGCCGAAGAGCCAGCGCTGTCCGAAGACATCTCCATAGTTATGTGGCCGGCATGACTAAATGCTGAAGGCGCACAGAACGCTGTTCCCTTCCCACCAAAAGTGGTCCCTATTTTTCTGCTTGCATTTTTACCTGCTTTCAAACTGCTAGGTTGGCAGAAGCTGAGATAAGTAATGGGAGCTCACTCCGTTATGTCGCGCCAGGGATTCGAACCACCGAACTGCCAACCTTCGGTGCAGTAACACACCGCAGTCAGGGGGGGGGCAACTCCCCAGCCCTTCTCATCCCAGACTCAAATCCCCACAACTTTCACGCTCGACGCCCCCCACGAAGTTCTTCCCGCTCACCACAGGATAAACTTACCGCCTTTCCGGTCGCTTAGCAACAGGGGGGGAGGCGGTCCCTGCGCGCGAAGGATGTAGCGTAAAACAGCGCTTCGCTTCCCCCCCCCCGCCCTGCCATGACAGAGCAGGTTCCAGGACTACAATTCCCAGAAAGCATTGCGTGCCGTAGGAGATACGGTAGGAGACCTCTCCGGCGTACGAACTACACATCCCGCCATGCTCTGGGCCAGCCTTTGAAAAGCGTTGTGTGCGCTAAGGAAGTACGAGCGTAGATCGAAGCAATTGTTAAAGTGAATAAAATAGAGACATTAAAAAAACCGCATGTTTTCAACGGGGCTGAGCAATCCTACAAAACTACACGGGCATTCCAGATCCAACCTGTGCATCCTCGTCGGGGATTTTTTTTATTTTTTAAAAAAGTGACAAGGAGTGAAGTTCAAAGACTACAAAATATGAAAAGATTGCAAGTGACCGCTAGACTTTTTTTTTTTTTTTGCAAACACACTTACAGCCCTTTGTTGGTTACCGATCGTGTGTGAACGTTTTACCTTGGCACCGCTTGTGTGGTGAGAGGGAGCAGAAGGAAAATTAGATCCGGCTTGAGATCTAAGCGAGCAAAACCCAACTGAGGTTCGAGTTTTAGTGCAGAAGCTGGGACTGACGTCTTCCGGATGATTTTCGGTTTAAAAAAAGGAAGGTTTTTCGAATTAGCTGCAGGACAAGAGGGACTTTTGCAAATGGAAACAGCGCCTCTTGTGCAAGGATGACGCTCATGTGAGCTAAAGGCTAGTGGGGGCGGGGGGGTTAAGGAAGTTGTCCCTTCCCCTCCCCACGTGATGCTGAATCAAAGTTTTGAAGAAGTTGTTGTTCATACTGGGTGGTTTCAAAAATGCACTGTAGGAAGTTAGCACCGGCCCCTCTCCAAGGAAAATGAGACAATACTTTAGTAAATATTAAAAGGGCAGAATATTTCCCCTAAAAGGGAGGCAGAAAATCAGCCACCCCCTTTGTCAATGGACCATTAAGGCCTGGGTCAGGCTATTCTACATAACAAAGATCTATCTCCTTCAGGCAGAGCCATAATAGGAATTGCCCAAAGCCCTTTCATTACATCATCACCCAGCATGAGTCAACCAAGCTTGGGACTCAGGACAGCCTACAGAGTTGCCCCTGCATGACCCCATTGGAGTCTGACAACAGATCAGAATACAAGCTCAAATTCAAAGCTCAATAGAGGATGTGTGCATTCGTAGATTTTCACGGGTACAGGTATGCAGGTCTTGGCATATTCGGGTCTTTTCCCGTGTAAGATTGAGAGTATCTTGGCGACGTTTCGACGAGGTCCCACTCGCCATCTTCAGGCTGGTGTCTTCGGCTTCGTGCTTGTGCGAGCAAAGCGTGATCGGAGTTGCCGTCTTTCTATAAATATTGGTGGGGGTGGGGGGAGTGCTGCCTTTGTTGCTGTAAGCGGGTTGGTTGGCTGTGTTGTTACATCTTGATTAGATGTAACAGCATCTACAGCAGCAAAGTCAGCACTCCACACACCCCCACCAATATTTATAGATAGATAGATACATTTCGGGTCTGAGCCTGGTGCCGAAGCCAATGATGGACGCCAGACACGAGGTGCAGGTTTTCTGATTGCTTTTTATTGGAGGGATCCAAGGAAAAGGGTTCCTGGTCTAAAGGCCAAGAACCAAGAACAAAGGATTAAGAAAGCTTTATACATTTTCACTAAAGGAGAAGGCGGGATAAGGTGAAATAATAAGAAATATCCTCTAATAAACATTTTAGCAATAATTCTACAATTTGTTCTATTGGTCTATAGCTGTCCCATTCCTAAGCCTTGGCTAATGAATGCTCCAGGAGTTATCTAATAGACATTTCATTTGCTGCAGACCATCTCCATTGCTAACATTTGGCTGAAGTCTGCAGGTTGTCTAATCCTTGTTCTTTTTATCAACTTTCTAACTACACTTAATTGCTACAAGCTTCACACATGCATATTTCCTGTTGATAAGCAGTCTTTGTTCTTGTGAGACAGACAGACCCCCACACACCCCAATTACAGTCTTCCTGGTTTACTTTCAAGTGTGTGCCATGACCTTGCTTTAGCAGCCAGCCAGCCCATCAGCCCATCTCTGGAGATTTTCAGTCATCCAAGTCCTGGTTGTCCCAAAGGGGTTTTTTTCAAGAGGCAACTGGACTTGCTGGTTTTTCTTTGAAGCCGTTTCGCTTCTCATCCAAGAAGCCCCTTTAGCTCTAACTGGATGGAAGGGAATGGAAGGACCCAGTCAGAGCCGAAGAAGCTTCTTGGATGAGAAGCAAAACATCTTCAAAGAAAAACCAGAAAGTCCAGTTGCCTCTGGAAAAAAACCCCTTTGGGACTAAGGAGCTGCCACAAAGAAGAGGGGCTCAACCAATTCTCCAAAGGCCCTGAAGGCAGGAGAAGAAGCAATGGATGGAAACCAATCAAGGAGAGAAGCAACCGAGAACTAAGGAGGACTTATTTCTTGGCTGTTAGAACAACTAGTCAGTGGAACGCCTTGCCTCCAGAATTGTGGGTGCTCCAACACTGGAAGTTTTTAAGAAGACTTTGGACAACCATTTGTCTGAAATGATATAAGGTCGACTGCTTGAGCAGGGGGCTTGCACTAAAACAGCGGTCTCCAACCTAGGCAACTTTAAGCAGGGAGGACTTCTGGGAGTTGAAGTCCTCCAGGCTTAAAGTGGCCAAGGTTGGAGACCCCCCTGCACTAGAAGACCTCGAAGCTCCCTTCCAACTCTGTTATTCTGCTATTCTGTTGAGACGACAACTTCCTGAAACAAAATATAAAAAAAATAGCAGTTGTCTCTGACTCAAAGGAGCGCCATCCTTGCACAAGAGGCGCTGTTTCTTTCTATTCGCAAAGGAGTGGGGTGGGTGGGTTAGAAGTGGGGGAGGGTGGGAGGAAAACCAGGCTGGGTGGAATCGCCCTGCCTACAATTCCCAGCATGCAATGCACCAGAGGCGGTTTTTCTGCATTCGTGCGAACGGGTAAGCGATCCAGAAGAAGCAGATTTTCGTTGGAGGTAGGTGTGTGTGTGTGTGGGGGGATCCGTGGAGTTGCGCGCGAGCGGGGGTGCAAAGCTAAGGAAAGGAACCGAGTCAGCCAGCAAGGCTAACAACAGCGACCCCCCCCCCCCAAGGGTTTTGGCTTGGATCTGATCCTTTGGAAGAGCTGGGATCGCTCCTTTCCACCAAAAGTAAGAGGGTGCAGGGGGCGGGGGTTTGTTGCCCGCTCTTGGGCTGTGATTGCGGGATCGGGCAGGAGGGAGATCGGGGTCTGCTGTAGAGGTGCAACCGATCCCCACTGCTTAACCCGAGCAGCGAAGAAGCGATTCCGCCCCCCCACCCACCCCCAAAAAAGAAAGGGAGGTGAAAATATTGGAGGATGGAGAATTGATCGGGATGCAATGAATTCCTATTGCATGGAGGGTTACACGAGCTCAGTCTTGTCTATGCCCAGGGTTCTTTAAGTCTCCCACCGGCTGGATTCACACAACACGCTAAACTCCCATCCAAAGATCGCCGTGGCTTTGAGATCGCGTAATGCAAAGAGTCCATAAAGGTGGAGGGACGGGATGGCTTTGATTCAGACTAAAAGCAGGGGGGCGGGGGGCAGGACTGACGGATGAAACTGGCCAAGGAGAGATTCAACCTAGAAATAAGGAGGAACTTTCTGACCGTGAGAACCATCAACCGACGGAAGAGAAGTTGCCTTTGGAAGTTGTGGGAGCTTCATCCCTGGAGGCTTTCAAGAAGAGACTGGGCTGCCATCTGTCAGAAATGGTGTAGGCTCTCCTGCTTGGGCAAGGGGGGGGGTTGGACTAGATGACCTACAAGGTCCCTTCCAACTCTGTTATTATGTAAGACTTCCCGAAACAATCCTGAGCTCAAACCACCTGCAAATCTGACTCAGAGCTGCCTTTAAGAGTCCCAACTTTAAGAAAAGAAAAGGAAAAAACGCCAAAACTTTACAGTTTCTCTGCTTTAACATTTCCTCTGCCTCTGTTTCGTTATTGTTGTTGTTGTTGTTTTGAACAAAATTTTATTGGTTTTTAAAAAAATATTCAAGGAAAGGGGTAATGGATAAAGTACAAATTTTGACAGTTACATTATTCAGGAAATGGCCCTCCCCCCCATTCTCATAACTTTCATTTGCTAATACATTAGATTGTTATTACTTAATAATATTTTGTCAGCATATAAACTTTTATCTTAAAATAGTTTCAATCACTTTATATCACACAGATTTTCAAGTTCATTTTTGTGATCTGAGTTTTCTCAGTGTTGCCTCTTCTCCCCCACCCACCCCCTGGCAGAGCTCCGGCACCTCCCGTGTCCTGTATGTCCTGTGTAATGTCATCAGGTTTATCTATTTTTTTCCATGAAGGCCTCAGCCTCTATGGTTGTGTTGATTCTAACTCTCATGTCCTCCCAGAATATTAGCATACCTTCTGGCAACAGCCATCTAAACCAAAGAGTCCCAACTTTAAGAAAAGAAAAGAAAAAAACTCCAAAACTTTACAGTTTCTCTGCTTTAACATTTCCTCTGCCTCTGTTTTGTTGTTGTTGTTGTTGTTGTTGTTACTTTAAGGAAATTGCTTCCAAGCTGACATTCTCTAAGTGAATTTGATGACATATTTCCATTCTTGTTGGAGCAGGGGCTTGTAGTCTAACACATTTAAGGGGTTGATTTTGTCCTTTCTTGAATCCATTAGGTTTAACTTTCCATACTATTTTTCTCATATGTCCCAGTATACTAATTTTACAGGGAGACTAGAAGTATATACAATAGTATTTTATTGAGATAGGTTAGAATATTTTGCAAGGCTGATTGTGCTTTTCCTCCTCTTCCTCTTATATAGCATTTTTTTTTCAACTTTGGCCTTTTCAGATGTCTGGACTTCAACTCCCAGAATATCTCAGCCAGCCTTTCCACGCTGGCTGGGGAATTCTGGGAATTGAAGTCCACACATCCGGCAATTGCCGAGGTTGAGATATACTGTTATTAAATATACAGGTAGTCCGCAACTTACAACCGTTCATTTAGAGACCAGGTGAAGTTAGAACAGCACTGGAAAAAGTAACTTATGCCCATTATTCACACTTACGACCATTGCAGCATTACCTGACCATGGTAATCAAAATTTGTGCTTGGTGCTTAGCAACTGGCATGTTATATAAGGCGGTTGCATTATCCAGGGGCCGTGTGATCCCCATGTTGTAACCTTCTCGGCTGGCTTCTCACAAGCAAAGTCAATGGGGAAGTCAGATTCGCTTAATGACCATATGATTCACTTAACAACTGCAGTGATTTGCTTAACAACTGTGGCAAAAAGGTTGAAAAATTGGGCAAAACTCGTTTAATAACTACAATCTTTGGTCTCAATTGTGGTCGTAAGTCAAAGACTACCTGTAATAACAGGATCTTGAAAACTGGTCCAAGTTTGTTCCTTCTTATATTACAGTAATACAACACAATACAATAGTAGAGTTGGAAGGGACCTTGGAGGTCTTCTAGTCCAACCCCCTGCCTAGGCAGGAAACCCTATACCGTTTCAGACAGATATTAAGCAATATTAAGGTTGGATTGAGTTTCTTTGTCTTTCTTTCCTTTATTTTTGAACTCTTATCATCTTTTGTGGCTGTGTGATGCCTTCCCCAAAGTCAAAAACTGAATTTGAGATATTTTTTCCTCCTCACTCTCTCACTCCTGCAGGGAATTGCTTCTCAACAAACATGTTACATACCAAAGTCAAAACAGAAAAACCAGGTAAGATGCCTCAGGAACGGTCTGCGGTAAAACTCCAAGGCTTTGAATGTTATCCAACCTCTTCTCTCCCATTCTTCAGCTTGGATTGCATTAAAAGTAAACTTTATTTAGCTTTTTAAGAGAGCAATCCACAGGCCTTTGGGATTTGCCCGAAACCTGGAAAAAAAACCAGGCAACTTAGAATAACTTTATTGTCACTTGGAATCTACGCTAATTGGGACACATTAAAATGAAATGTCATTGCATGAAGCTCTCAAAGGTTCGCCCCCTCCAACATACACTGTATAAACATGACTAAATAAATAAATACAAAATTTATAATACAAAATTATGCTGTATACTCACATATATTGAAGGAAGGAAGGAGAGGGAGGTAGCAGAGGGAGGAAAGATAGATAGATAGATGATAGATAGATGATAGATAGATGATAGATAGATAGATAGATAGATAGATAGATAGATAGATAGATAGATAGATAGATAGATGATAGATAGATAGATAGATGACAGATAGAGAGATGAGAGAAAGAATAACTTTATTGTCAATTTGAATGTACACTAATCGACATACATTAAAATGAAATTTTGCTGCATTCAGCTCTCAAAGGTTCACCCCCTCCAATATACACTATATAAACATGACTAAATAAATAAATAAATACAAAATTATGACTATAGCCACACATATTATAAGATTGAATTTAGCTTAAAAAAAGATAAACCATGCATTCTTCTCATTGCTTTATGCTGGAGTAACAATATCTCGCCAATCCATCCTCAGATCTTGAAACGGCCAATGCTCGAAACCGTCTTGATGCCGTCCTACAGTGTCTGCTGGAGAAAACGGATGTTGACAGGTAAGAATCAGCAAGGCAACTGTTCGAAAACACATAAAAATGCAAGTAGAAAAATAGGGACCACCTTTGGCGGGAAGGTAACAGCATTTCATGCGCCTTTGGCGTTCCAGGCGCCCTATTTTCGGCCTCCGCATCCCATTTTCAGCCTATGCATGCCCTATTTTCTGCTCGTTCTGGGCAGCAGGGATCAGAATGGGCAGGAAACAGGGCATGCAGAAGCCAAAAATGGAGGCAGCAATAGTCAATGGCAATCCCTGCAGCCTGAAACAGCTGATGGTCAGGAGGCCGATCCAACCAACAATCAGCTGCTTGTGCTAATCAGGCTGTGCTGAATCTGAAACAGGCTGTTGACTCTTTGCTGCAAGGAGGCAAATTGCTGGGAGGCAGAGGCCAAAGGGTGGGGGCCGGCGGGTGGGCAGGGCGACACTCAGTGTATAAGGTGGGGGGGGATGCGTCTTATACTCCGAAAAATACAGTAGTTGTCAGGGGGAACCCTGAAGGGAGCATTCATGTTTTGGACAAAGCCGGTTACATTTTCCCCGTTTCTTTTTTTTTTCCTGATTCATCTCAGGGATCCAATGGAAGAGGACCCTGGAAAGACATCATCAGATGCGCTCAGCAAGTAAGGGGCAGCCATAATGTTCAGCCTTCTCCTTTATCTTTGCACTTTGACCTGCCTCAAGCCATTAGCTGAATTCAGGCAGAGAAAGGATTTTTCTAGAGGGGTTCAGTTGGCAGTCAGGCATTGAGATGGTTGGCTTGTGTCTCCTGCAGCATCTTTGAAATCCTTTGCTTTGCTCTTCTTTCAGAAGTACCCAAGAGGAATTTGAGAAATGGGTCCCAAAATCTCTTCCCCAAGCAACCTCCAACTTTTAGAATATCCCGTACAACAACCAGCAATTTATCTACCTAATTATCCTTCTTTCTGCTTGCTTGCTTTTGAAAAGCTTTTTCAAAAATGATGCATTAAAAAAGTATTTACAATATTTTTACAGATATTTATAATATTCATGATTACCAAACTTTCAAAAAGTTTACTAGTGGTCTGGGACAGCAGGCCCCAAAGAGCTGAGGAATTTATATCCTTCCGGGTGTAACTGGACTACAACTCCCAGAATTCACTGTTGGCCATGCTGACTATGGCTTCTGAGAGTCATAGTCCAGCAATATCTGGAAGCTACAGCTTTCCATCCCTGCTCCGTCTATAGACTTGCTAACCCCAACTTCCTAGAAAAGCAATTTTCTTTCTGGTGGGGCTGTTGCCTGCTAGGTATTTCCTAACCTCTCTTGCTTTGCGGTTGCAGGGACCCTTCTCCTATTGCTACAGGAAAGAGGTATGGTTCTTAGCCCTGTCCTTCTTGCCTACTGATGACCACAGAGTGGGAGAATAGAAAGTTTTCTTACTGAGTTCAACTGAAGATCTAAAGGAAAACGGAAAAAAAAAGCACGCGAGCGTGGGGCACAGAATTCTGCAGCCTGGTTCACACGCCATTGTGTCGAATGCCATCGGGGTCCGGTTAACACATTGTTTCCAATGCTGGGTGTGAACTTGGCCTGCGGGTTTTGTTTTGGGATTACTTCCCTGGCAGGTTCTCGCAGCCAAAGAGACAAGCAAAGGGGTGACTTGCTTGTTCAGTTGTGGGAATGAGCGCAGCCAGTGCCTCCTGCTCCCTTCCTTGCAACAGCATTTCGGATGCAGTGCTTTCTTGAGAACGGCCTTCTCAAAAGCAACACCCCGTCTCTTCTCAATTTCAAGGCATCTCCAGCTGCAACTGTGACCGGAGACACTACCCCCCCCCCCCCCAAAAAAAAGGTTTATCATTTCGTACTCTCCGTTTCCTGGATTTTCAGTTTTGCTCTTTGCAGCCCGGAATAGTTTGGAATGGGCGTGGCCTAGAAATACTGTCAACTCATATGCAAACCAGGCAAATGACTTGTCGTTCTTGCTGCGGTTGGGTTTTGAAAAGCCGATCGCAAAATTGACAGGAAGGAGAGCAATTTGGATGGTCAATGATCCATTTCCCCATGGCCCCTTGGGTTGATTGTGTTATTTATTCAAAGTGTAGATGTTTTATACCAGGGGTCTCCAACCTTGGCAACTTGAACACTTGTGGACTTCACCTCCCAGAATCCCTCAGCCAGAGGAACTCTGGGAGTTGAAGTCCACAAGTCTTAAAGTTGTCAAGGTTGGAGACCCCTGTTTTATACTATACTAGCCGATACCCCAGCGTTGCCTGGGTATTTATTTATAGGGGGGAAATGTCCGGACCAAATGTAATTTCTAATGTTGGATTTTCCACCTTACCAGAGGGAGACCCCTTGTGGAGTACTGTGAAGCCTTACCGTGGCAACTCCACTGCGCTGTACAGTAGAAGCCATTTTAAGGCACAACAGGCTGTATCTTAACAGAATACACACCCCAAGGGGTGTTTAGGGGTGCCTTACCCCATTAGTATTTGTCTCAAGAGACTAAGTCATTGTGTACCAAGTTTGGTTGAAATTGCTCGAGGCTTTCCAGAGTTATGCTGAAACATACACAAACACACATCCATTTTAATAGAGAGAGATGAAGTAAAGAAAACCAGGCGTACACATTTTTCTTCAGGGCCAAGCTGAGAAAACAGCACGCAAAAGAAACTAAGAAATTGCAGATTTGTACACTTTGTGGACACACCATGACTTGGTTTCCAATCGTCGTGTATGGCTGCTTGTTGTTTCCAATCATATATGATAGCCGCGGAAGTGCAGTGGTTAGAATGCAGTACTGCAAGCTACTTCTGCCGGCTGCCTGCAATTTGGCAGTTTGAGTCTCACCAGGCTCAAGGTTCAACTCAGCCTTCCATCCTTCCAAGGTCGGTAAAATGAGGACCCAGATTGTTGGGGGCAATATGCCGACTTTATAAACCGCTTAGACAGGGCTGTAAAAACACTGTGAAGTGGTATATTAGTTTATGCGCTGCGTACTACTGTTACATCTGCCAGTGTTCAGATTCATGGAATCCTAGTGCAGGAAGGGACGGTTAAGTCCAACGTCCTGCCCAGTGCAGGAATCCCAATTAAGCCTCCTTCACAAAAGGCTCCCTAGCCTCCTTAAAATGAAAATTAAAAAAGCTTGAACGTCTTCTCCATTCATTCTGGGTGTTCCAGGTACCTTGTCCCAGGACACCTCTGAGATCAGGTTCTTCAGAGCCCATGGAATGAGTCATAACAGAATTGGAAGACATTCTCAGAAGTCTCCCTGTCCCCTCTGCTCAGTGCAAAACCTCCGGTTACTTGCATCACCCTCTAATGCTTTTGTGTTCTCAGGCCTTCCACCCGATTCTCCCATCACCGTCGGAAGAAGAGGAAGGAGATGGACGACGGACTCACTGAAGGAGGTCCACAAAAGCAGAGTGAGTGGAAACACCAGAGCTACCTTGGTGACCCCTGAGCCAAGTCATTGACTCTGGGGAGAGATAAATCACTATAACTCTGGAGCAATTTCAACCAAACTTGGTACACAGATGACTTACTCTCTAGAAACAAATACTGTGGGGGTAAGACACTCCTCGGGGTGTGGGTTCTGTTAGGATACAGCCTGTTGTGCCTTAAAATGGCGTCTACTGTACTGCCGTAAAATGGTGCAGTGGAGTTGCCGTGGTAAGGGCTTTATGGTACTCCACAAGGGGGGGGTCTCCCTCTGCTAAGGGGGAAAATCCAACATTAGAAATTATGTTTGGTCCGGACATTTCCCCCCTATAAATAAATACACGGGTAACGCCAGGTTTTCAGCCAGTTATCTCATAAAAACTCGATTTCTGAAGGGAGGGAGGAAGGCATCATCCAGCTCTGATTTAAGATCTGTCTCTTAATTTTTTCTTTAACGCATCTTTATCCTTGCAGACACTTACATCATTAAGCTGTTTGATCGAAGTGTAGACCTGGCCCAGTTCTCCGAGAACACTCCACTGTACCCTATCTGCCGAGCCTGGATGCGGAATAGTCCGATGGTGCGGGAGCAAGAGCGGTCTCCCAGCCCAAATCTGCCTACCCTGATCGAGGACGAAGAGGTATAGAGCAGGATTCCCTAATCCAGTTTCTAGTGGGAAAAGTCTTTTCTCACCAAACAATACCTGAGCTTACTGCTTTCCACCAACTTTGCTCTGGGGGCTTAAAATCTATTGCGCACCTTTCTCTCCATTGTTGTTAGTTGTGAAGTTGTGCCCGACCCATCGTGACCCCATGGACAACGTTTCTCCAGGCCTCCCTGTCCTCTACCATCCCCCAGAGTCCATTTAAGCTCACCCCGACTGCTTCAATGACTCCATCCAGCCACCTCCTTCTCTACTGTCCCCTTCTTCTTTTGCCCTCAATCTTTCCCAGCATGAGGCTCTTCTCCAGGGAGTCCTTCCTCCTCATTAGGTGGCCAAAGTATTTGAGTTTCATCTTCAGGATCTGGCCTTCTAAAGAGCAGTCAGGGTTGATCTCCACTAGGACTGACCGGTTGGATCGCCTTGCAGTCCAAGGGACTCACAGGAGTCTTCTCCAGCACCAGAGTTCAAAGGCCTCCATTCTGGACCATAAACACTCAGCCTTTCTTATGGTCCAACTTTCACAGCCATATTACCATCTGGCAGACGGTACAGAACAACAAAAACAAGGACAAACAGGCTGAAAAACAGCCTCTGTCCCAGAGCAGTAACTATGTTGAATTCTGCTATATAGTGCAATGTTAATGCAGTATCGGCGGTATTCAATTCAATTGTATAGAATGTGAAGGATGTTTGTTTGTGTTTTATTTTTTTATGTATAATGTACACTGAAGATGGCATTTAATTTCGTGGTACGAGGTGCAATGACAATAAAGTAAACTAAAATAAAATAAACTTACGCACTGCATTTCAAGAACAAGTCCGATGAAGGCTGCGAAAGTTGAACCCATTATTTATTTGCTTATTGCTTGGCCCTCAACTCATCTTTCTCTCCTCTCTCTTCAACTCTGGGACCCCAGGGTGTCGAAGTCTTAAACGGGAAGGTCCAGGATGTCTACAAGCTACCGTCGCCTCTCCCTTGCCAGACAAATCCCGCGGGGGAACCCGTTAACCTGCGTATCCCCTTCCCGCCAGCATCCGAAGAGGAAACAAAAGTGGCTGCTGAAACGGTCAGACCATCCTGCAAATTAGGGGGGGGGGGTGATGGGGATGAGAATATACAGGTTGGATGATAAAATAGCAAATGGTAGGGATTTTAATGACCTTTTCTCATCTGAATCCCCTCTCACTATGACCTGGGGCAGTGTGCATCAGACTCTTAAGACAGCACTAGCATTTTGAATTTGAAATGTATTTTCAATTGTCTGGCTGGATTCACACAACATCTTCTTCTTTTAATGACCCCATAATCCAGGGGTGTCCAAACTTGGGAACTTTAAGACTTGTGGACTTCAACTCCCAGAATTCCCCAGCCAGCGATTCTGGGAGTTGAAGTCCACAACTCTTAAAGTTCCCAAGTTTGGACACACCTGCCGTAATCCCTTGCGGGGCAGAGTTTGCGCAACTGAATGGAGCTAGTAGAGTGTTTTCATGGCCAGATGCCCTTCCTGTCGCCAATGTGGAGTTTTGTTCATAAGATGTGTTCTTTGTGTGCCCAGAGAGAGAAATATCTGCCTCTACCTAGGATCGATCTCACAGCCTTCTGATTGGGAGGCGAGAGCTTCACTTCTAGGCCACCGCACCACTCCTGGATTCACACATGTCAAAACCTAAATCAAAGCTAAAAAAAACAAACTGTATGTTGCTATATCACATCCTAAATAATTTTGTTAAATTATCTCCCTTTTTCTGGGTTTTCACAATGCCATAAACGAAACATCCTGGATTCACGTAATGCAATAAATTATGCAGCCGTATGCACACGCAATAACAGAATAACAATCCCACCAACCAAAGCTTGTGGTTTGTTGTATGAATCAAGCCACCGCATTTTCAACTGATTTGATTGTGTGGTGTGGACAGAGTAGGCTTTTGTGCCAAGATGTTGGAGGGGAGGATTATTTTAGAACGCTTGTCTCAGTTCAAGTGAGGAAATAATACTTAGAAGAAGTTTTGATTTAAAAGAACGGGAGGAACAGAAAACAGGAAGCTGAATGAGTCAGAATAATCTTAATATATATAAATGGCAGTGTGTGTCTATGTATGTTCCAGCATAACTCTGGAATACCTCGAGCAATTTCAACCAAACTTGGTACACAGATTACTTACCCTCTGGAAACAAATATTGCGTGGGTAAGACACCCCTAATACCCCTTGGTGTTCTGTTAAGAGTCTGTCCTGCCTTAAAACGGCTTCTACCGTACTGCCTTAAAATGGCTTCTACTCTACCGAGTGTGGAGTTGCCATGGTAACGGCTTCACAATACTCCACAAGGTGGCTCCCTCTGGTAAGGGGGAAAATCCATCATTAGAAACTGTGGCGACGTTTATGGAAGGAGGGTTGGGATAAATAAGTATCTGGGCAGCACCGGTTTATCAGCTAGTGTACAGTAAGTGCAAACTTAAAAATGCAGCTAAAAACTGAAGATGTGCCACCAATTAAATCACTATAAGTAAAATAAGCCAAAAAGGGAAATAGGATTTCAAGTTTCACAGACAGATATACTCTTGTTAAATTGAAGAGGCTCATTAGGACATTTGTACAGTATCTTAGCTTCATAGCAAATAAGTGATCTTGTCTTATCTTTCTCCTCTCCCATAAACCCTCCCAGACTTCTGAAGCGGTCCCTTCAATGTCCACCCTCATCTACAAGAACATGGAGAGATGGAAGAAGATCCGACAAAGGTAGGGTTTGTGTAAGAGAAAGCCAAACTGTGGGCCAGAGGCAAGTGTTCCAGCTATTGGTCCCGTGGGAGAATCACCGTGTAGCGGGAAACAGTTTGTGGAAAGGGTAGTGCAAAAATCCATGTGTAGTGGTTGACTTGTGGCCTGTTTCCAGGTGGAAAGAAGCTTCGCAGAAGAACCAGTTGCGCTATGCTGAGAGCATGAAGATCCTTAAGGAGATGTATGAACGGCAATGAAGAGTGAGGGGGCCTCATGTCTTCCTGGAATCCCTTGTCTTCTCAGCTGACATGATTGCTCCCGAGTTTGTCTATCAATAAATGCGGCTTTTGTTTGCAGATTTTGTGAGTTTGTAGATTTTGTGAGGTTGGGACTTCACAAGAAGACATACCAGGACCCCTATAAATTGTGCATGCTATGACCCATGCCTTTCCCAACCTAGTTATCCATGATTAGCTGAGCTGTGGCCTTGGTTCACACAACATGCTCAACTATAGGTTAATGACACTAGCTAGGTTCCTTCCACATTGGCCACAGCCTGACTTCAACCGGTATATTGTGCAAATACGATTCATATGTTTAAAGAGGTCATCTATGTCAAAATTGAACAGCCCTCTCTCAACAGAGGGGGAGGGACACGACATCATCTATCTCCAATCTACAACACAATCCTTTCAACAGTTCCAAGAAGGCTCCACACCCATTTGCACATCTCAGGTAACCCTGAGGACAAAGATAAACCTCCAAGTGGCCTCAACAACTCTCTTAAAGGATGCAAATGACCAGCAAGGAGTATAGATCTTTCCATTCCCCACCATCCAGCCAGAGCTGAAGAAGCTTCTTGGATGAGAAGCAAAACGTCTTCAAAGAAAAAACCAGAAAGTCCAGTTGCCTCTTGAAAAAAAGCACCTTTGGCACAACCAGAACCTGGATGACTGAGAATCTCCATGTACAATTCATATGGTTAGTTAATCGTTCCAGTGTTGTCCAGTCCTAGAAAATTTACCTAGTTCTTTGGGCTAGCCATAAGGAAATATATTATGCAGACATGGTCATAGACTTCTGAACAACTACGCAGCTTGGACCTCACCCAATATGATTTCAAATTCAATATTGGCATCCTTGAGGACGTAGGCATGGTCCTCAAGGGAACAGTCTGTGACATCCATGCTTTTCCTCTCCTTCTCCCCGTAGAGGTTTCAGTGTAATAAATCGATCTTGTAAATTGCCACGTATTATAATAAATTGCCCATGTAAATTAGCTTGGCATTGGGATACATTAATTAAGCAGCTGATGCATAACAGCTGCTCACTCTACTGGGCTGTGTAAAGACTTTCTGGACCTACCTAGATTGCCAAAATAGGAACCGAGATTGTATTTTGAGACAAAAAGTTCTCCCCTATTGGGAACAGTTAGAACTTGTTAGCCAGCCTAACGTTTCCCACAATGCACCTTGATAATGTGCTTTTTATAGTAGGTATTCTTAAAGGAGAAAGTAAAGATGATGAAAGCTCAGTTAGTTGAATGCAAGGTCCTTCTTTTCACTAGACTAGCCACGCCCAGCTCCTGCAACCATTCATTGTATGTTTTAGCCTCCAGTCCCCTAATCATCTTGGTTGCTCTTCCCTGCACTTTTTCTAGAGTCTCCACATCTTTCTTTTATAGTGTAGTGACGTAGGCCTATCTATAGCCTATTATGCAAACGTGTCTTTTTCTATCTTCCTCCACAAAGTTCATGATAGGTTCCAGAGAGCGTTCTCAACTTACTCTTTGCAACTGGGCTGCGAGCCAAAGATCATTGTGACTCGACAAATATGGCAAATTTTGTTATTCCTGCCACCCCTCACATGCAAAGGAATACGATGCTGTAGCACCCGTCAATAATTCTTGTGAGCCCTGCTAAGTAGGCAGGTTTTCTAGCCATTCAGAGATGCATTTTAGGGGGAGAATCATTGTTAAGATGGCATATGCTTCAACTCTAAGGAGCAGCCTGGTTTAAGATGATCCTGTGCAGCTGGTACATCAATCACGGGCACACATGACTCAGTTGTTCCCTAAGGTACAAGGTGAAGAGCCAACATCTAAAAATCCTTCCCTGACATCAGCTTTCAATTGTGGCTGCCTCTGAATGTTCTGTTCTTCTGCTGTGGTTGAACTCCTAAAACATCATAATGACAAATCAGAGGTAGACAAGCTATAAAACAGGGTTTACGATCCCAGTGCAATGTTAGATAATATGCAATGTTAAAAATATGGCGTGATATGTTGAAATGAATTTGGAGACCGCAGGGCTGAAAAGGGACACTTTGGTTGTGTTTTAATCCTTATGCTAAACAGTTGTGTTTAGTGGTGGGATTCAAAAAATTTTACTACCGGTTCTGTGGCATGGCTTGGTGGGTGTAGCATGGCTTGGTGGGCATGGCAGGGGAAGGGTATTACAAAATCCCCATTCCCACCCCACTCCAGGGGAAGGATACTGCAAAATCTCCATTCCCTCCCACTCCAGGGGAAGGATACTGCAAAATCCCCATTCCCTCCCACTCCAGGGGAAGGATACTGCAAAATGCCCATTCCCTCCCACTCCAGGGGAAGGATACTGCAAAATCCCCATTCCTTCCCCACCCCACTAACTTGCTTTCCAGCTCAGTTCTCCTGTGCAGGGCAACAAAAGAAGACCCAGCCGATCCCCATTCTCTCCCTGCTTCTGGGAGAAGGATACTGCCAAATCTCCATTTAAATGTTTAGGAAGTAATTTGGACAGAGGTATGATTTAAGATGTTATAGATAGCTATAGATAACTATAGATAACTAGAATCCAGAAGAACCTAAAATCTATAGAAGAATCTAGATCAGGGGTGTCCAACCTTGGCAATGTTAAGAGTTGTGGACTTCAACTCCCAGAATTCAACTTGTGGACTTCAACTCCCAGAATTCCCCAGCCAGAATTCTGGGAGTTAAAATCCACAAGTCTTAACGTTGCCAAGGTTATAGACACCCCGATCTAGAAATTCAATATAGAATCTATAGATAAATATATAGGGCAATGCTATACCTATACACCAAAAGCGAAATAGAGATAGTTATAAAGGGGAGTGGAAATCACATTTAGAGCAAAGCCAAAAGTAAAGAGGGCAATGTGGCCAACTCCCAGGAAAACAATATGCCAAATTGCCTGTTAAATCTTTGCAAAAAGCAGGTTTTTTTAAAGCTGTGTGGCACCAACCCAATAGTTGCTCCAGAACTGCACCTTGAAAATATGTGCTTTCCCTGTTGGCTAAATGTTTAAAATAACTTTGGTAGCTTTCCATTGGATTTGCCACACCTAATGTATCTTGCGTCAATGCCACCCACCTCCTTCACAATCCATTCAGGGAAGAATGCAGTTAAAAGCCATCTCTATTAATTCTGGGTGGAGATTAGCTTTTTTTTTAATGTCCTCATTAAACCTAATATAGACAAGTAGCAACAGATTTGAGAAACAATTCCTTTCATGGACATTGTGTATCTTGGTTGTATGATGTGCATCCACCTGGCTGCAAGATTCTCCTTGGCACAATTCAAAAGTCTTTTATTCTCTATCTCGTTAACTAAAAGCGTTTTCTTTTTCTTTCAACCTGGGAGCTAGAGATTATCATCTCCAAAGGATGGTTATTGATGTACATCTATCCCACTCCCTGCTCCTGCCTCCTTTCTGCAGAAGAGCCCATAACTCCTTCTCCTTAAGTTCATTAGCAGGGAAACCTTTTTATGTGCTGTTCTAGTTGATCATCCATAAGATTTGTTTTGTGCATCTGCACCCATTCATTAGAAATTTCATCTGTTTTCACAAAGCACAGATTTCATTTCCCCCTCCCCAAGATATTGTAAAAATAAAAACCAAGGAGCACATGGAAAACCTGGACAGATTAAACATCAAGGCCAAGCTAATGACAACAGATGCATCAACCAGCCTTAGGTATTGAAACAGCTGATAAACACCAACATTTAGGATCTATTGTTTCAGTGTCAAGAGACCTTTATTGGCAACTAGCCGATAACCTGGCGTTGTCCAGGTATTTATGTATAGGGGGAAAATGTCCGGACCAAACGTAATTTCTAATGTTGGATTTTCCCCCTTACCAGAGGGAGCTCCCTTGTGGAGTACTGTGAAGCCGTTACCATGGCAACTCCACTGGACTGTACAGTAGAAGCCATTTTAAGACACAACAGGTTGCATCTTAACAGAACACACACAGACACACCCGAGGGGTGTTAGGGGTGTCTTACCCCCACAGTATTTGTTTCCAGAGAGTAAGTCATCTGTGTACCAAGTTTGGTTGAAACTGCTTGAGGCGTTCCAGAGTTATGCTGGAACATACACGCACACAGCCGTTTTTATAGAGAGAGATTATGTGTTTGATGCAAACAAACTGTATAGTAACCCGGTTCCTTTCTCACACCAACTTGAAGTCGAGGCAAAACTAATTTAGTCAAGGGGCAACTCATTGCACAGCTCAAATTCTAGCAACAAGGAAGCGAGCGTCCCCAGCCCTTCGAAAAATTTACTTTCTCTGTAATATCCCACACATTTCTAGAAGATCCAACCATGTCCAACCCCTCCCCCCCCCACAGCTCCTTCCCTTCAAGCTAATTGCATCCTTTCCATTCCTCTAAACCAAGGATAATAACTTCAGGTTTATGGGCAAGTATCCCTCGGGCAACATTTGGCTCTTAAGCAAAAAAAAGCACTTTATTGCAAATGGGCATTTATACAAGGAAGTCAGTTCAATATGAAGAGTGGTACAGAGTAAGCCTACAAAGGAAGAGAGAGGTTTCTAGCCAGAGGCAGAAAACGACACCCTCTTCTCTAGTAGATGGACTGAAATTTTGAAGACAACCGTGTCTTTGCTGTCAGCATCCCCAGCAGCCAATAGCAGGGTAGGAAAGGAACGTCACTTCCTTAAAGGCTTAAGAGTGAACAAACCTTGTACCTAACAAGCAAAGGAAGTCCAAGCTCACATTGCCGGTATCTAATAGGGGGGGAAACAAATATGAAAAATCCTGGGGCAGGCTGCTATTCTCTTTATTTCCCAGTGACAGCCGGCTTTTCTTGGCGAGTGATGGGAATGCTCCGTTCCAATGCGGGGGTTTTAGTGGGGGCAGTGATGGAGAGCACTCCCTCCGGAGACAAGGCGGAGGTGATAGCTGCCGGATCGACCCCCTTGGGGATCGTGTAGCGACGGTGGAACTCCCGGGAGATGTAGCCATGTTCGTCCTGTAAGAACAGAGTGAGACCAGAGGAATGAATGGCGAAATAGAGAAGTGATGTTACCTGATACTACAGGTAGTCCTCGCCTTACACCACAATTGAGCCCAAATTTTATGTTTGCTACGTGAGACCATTAAATGAATTTTGCAGGTTTCTCGCCACGGTTGTTTAAGTGAATCCCTGCAGTTGTTAAGTTAGTAACGTTTTGGTTGTTAAAAGAATCTGGCTTCCCCATTCAGTTTGCTGATCCGACGGTCACAAAAAGTGATCCCATGAGCCTGGGACACAGTAACCATCATAAACATGAAGCAGTTGCCAAGCATCCAAATTTTGATCATGTGACCATGAGAATGCTACAACGGTCATTATGGGTGAATGGTCACTAAACAAACTCTTGCAAGTCAAGGACTATCTGTATTCACATACTCTCTGTTCAGAGTATTTTTTCTACTTGCATTTTTTTACGTGCTTTCGAACTGCTAGGTTGGCAGAAGCTGGGACAAGTCACGGGAGCTCACTCTGTTGCGCCGCGCTAGGGATTCGAACCGCCCAACTGCCGACCTTTCTGATCGACAAGCACAGCGTCTTAGCCACTGAGCCCCCGTGTCCCCTCATGTTGAAGATTACTAATGTATAAATTGTAGCGTATATTAACCCAAGGGTAGGATTAAGCACTTTGTGTAAGATCAACCTTTTCATACCACACCCTAAATGCATCTTTGTGTGAAAATGCTGAGGAATGCAAATTCAATTTGAGTTCCAAGTTAAACACAGGTTTAAAAATGCGGCTTTAAAATATGGTTTCCCCCTCGCCAGTCTGGTGTTTTTACAAGGTAAAACAGCAGAAGGTGTCACAAGCTACGTACCGGACGTTCCTCGTGCTTAGCGTGTACTTCAATGTAGTCGCCTACCACCTTCACATGTATCTCTTCGGGTGAAAAGTGCTTGACATCCAGCAAGACAGAGAACTTATCCTTGTCCAGCTTCATCTGGAAACAAGAATGGGGGGGAAAGTGAGTGAGAAACTACCAGCCTTTTGGAATCTAGCAGAAAACATTTGCCTGGGTAGTTGTGCAGACACACACACAATTAAACTGTATTGGTTTTTAAGCCAAAGCTGTTCAACCTTTTGCAACGTTAAGACCTGTGGACTTCAACTCCCAGAATTCCTCATGGCTGCCTGGGGAATTCTGGGAGTTGTAGTCCATAGGTCTTAAAGTTGCCAAGTTTGGATACCCCTGGTTTAAGCCATTTCTACTGGAAACAGATTCCACCCGTAATTTAATCCCCAGCCAGAAACTGCTTTATGTCTCTACAGTACATCTATAACCCGTGTTTTCATATTTTTAAATCCATGGCTCTTTTAACACCTGAAGGTTACCAGGACAGGTTTGAGCTCAGACTTCCATAAATCATCTTTGAACACCTTTCCCATTAAGTCACAATGGGGCAGTGCTTAGAGTGCAGTACTGCAGGCTACTTCTGCTGCCTGCCGGCTGCCGGCAATTTGGCAGTGCAAATCTCACCAGGTTCAAGGTTGACTCAGCCTTCGAAGGTGGGTAAAATGAGGACCCAAACAGTTGGGGGGCAATATGCTGATTCTGTAAACTACTTTGAGAGGGCTGTAAAAGCACTGTAAAGTGGTATATAAGTCTAAGTGCTATTATCCTTGGCAGCAGGTAGAATGCAAGATTTCCCCACCGCACCCCATCTCTCTCAAGGACTGCCTGGAAAACATGAGCATGCAAGTATCTCATAGGAGCACAGATTACAAGCATGCCTGTAGTAGGGCATCTGTATTTCTATAACAACCAATCAGAAACCATCCAAGTTATATAGGGTGGGACCACTGCCTATGTTACTAGGCAACAGTCATCCATCAAAGAACGATTGGTCCAATGGCCAGCCTCTCTTGCTACCATCCAGATGTTAAGTTCCAAGTCTTTGTAGTTAGAAAATGATTTACAAATGGACTCTTTGTAAGATCTGCATAAATTGGAGCAGCCCATTATTTGTATTTGTTAATTCAACCTGCCGAAACAAGAAACCAAGTTACTTGATTGGCTTCCTCGGGTTGCTTTGTGGGTTTAAAAGTTTGGCAGGGGTACCTTGCAACTAAACTAACAGCCTCCTCCTCACTGCCCAAACCTTCATGTTCAATCATGGATAGAAGGCAAGAAGTCAAAATCTAGGGAAAGACGAGGTGCTCTGTACCCCAAAAGCTCCCCAGGGTAGGATTTTTTGGCGGTGAGGGGGGGGGCAGATAGTAGTTTAACAGGAACATCATCTATCCTGCTCCAGAGAAAAGTATTGTGAATTTAACTAACAGGTGAGTTTGGAGAGTGCCCTACGCCACAGCCTACAGAAGAAACTGCAGCTGGCCAAGTTCATGCGATCCATTAAACCTTAACTAATTAATGACTGACAAGCCTTCATAGGTGGGTTTACTTAACACGAGCCAAAGTGGCTCCTTATTGACTTCACCAGCCAAGTTGCAATCTGGCCAAGGAACAGCTTCTTCTGTTCCCCGCTGACTTTCTAGTCAAGGGAGCCAAGGGGAAGGGCAGGCAGCCATCCAACAGGATAGTGTTTCTTCTACGCCTTTAGGGCTGCCCTGTGCCAGTCCGCCAGCCTGGAGGGCAATTCGGTTGGCATTGTCCTTTCGGCTCGGCCAGGGAGAAAGAACGTTACCATAATAGGCAGCAGGGCTCTGTCATTCCACCTGGCACACTCTTCTATGCCTGCCCTGGGTCCTTTCATTCATGGCCCCGGCCCTTTTCGCCCCTTTGCCCGCTAGATGCGCGCAGCCCCGTTCCCACGGCGCCCTTAGCACGAGAGTCCATGGCGGAGGAGCGGGGAAGCCCAGAACAAAGCCACCCAAGATTCGACACAAGTCCTTTCCCAAGGTGGCCAAACGGGCAGCTGGTTCCCCAAGACCCTCCAAGTCCCGAATAGAGAGATGGGGGAAGAGAGAGGGGGGGGGGAAAGACAGGGGGAAAGAGAGAGGGAGGGAGAGAGAGGGAACGGAGGAAAGAGAGGGAAAAGAGAGAGGGAAGAGAGAAGGGGAAAGAGAGAGGGGAAAGAGAGAGGAGAAGAGAGAGGGAGGGCGAGAGAGGAAAGGGGGAAAAGAGAGATGGAAGAGAGAGAGAGGGATGAGAGAGGAGGGGAAGAGAGGGGGAGAAAGAGAGGGGGGAGAGGGAGGAGGGGGAAGACCCCCTAAAGTTGCCCTCTCCGCTCGGTCGCTGCGCCTACCTCAGACAGTCCCGTGTCCGGCATGCTGGGCATCTGCATGGGGGGGAAGCGCATGTAATAGGGGCAGAGAGAGCCCGACAGCAGGTCGCTCTCCATCAGCCCCTCTCCGAACCGCTGGTCGAAGAGGCGAGGCGGGAAGAGCGAAGGGAAGCCCATGGGGCGGCGGAGCCAGGGGTGCTGGATGGCGATGTCCATGGCGCAGGAGGGGAAGGCGGCGGCTCTGCAAAGTTTCCACTGCACCGCGGAGACGCAGACGGAGAGCCGGGCCTGGCCCGTCCCTTTTATAGCTACAGCCGCCGCCGCCGGTCCGCCCACCCCGGCTCTGGAACTCGCTAGAAGCCTTTCGGCTCTTCCCGGCTCAGCGCGTCGCTTCGGTCCCTGGGGGTCAGCCCGCCTCCTCGGGGCAGCCGCTCGTCTGAAAGCGGCAGCGGGGCTGGGAAGCCCTCCGAGCGCCAAAGGAGAGTTGGGGGGGGGGCAGCTGTTCCAGCTGTTCCCTTGCCTTTGAGAGTTGGGTCGGGAGATCGCAAGTGGACCCGGGGGAAGCTGGTCGATCCATGGGAGGGGCTGCTGTTTGCCAGTCTGGATTTGGGTCAGGAAAAAGGATCGTTCCCCCTCCCCAGCTAATTTCAGACGTTACTTTATACACGGGTAGGGGAACTAAACGCGCGCGAAAAAGAGCGAGCTAATTCCCGACGTTGCTTTATACACGGGTAGGGGAACTAAACGCGCGCGAAAAAGAGCGAGCCCTGCCCTTTTAGATAGATATGAAAGGGAAGCGCGAGGACTGTTAATGCTCCGGATTGCGAGGACGGGATGGCCACTAGAGCGCAGCAGGGGGTTATGGTGCCCTCTAGAGGCTATCCGGGGTACTGCAAGACATTTTCTGATAATAGTAGCCGTTGTAACTTTATCTATTGTACTACGTTGCTCTTCGACAAATGACTCAGCCTTTTTCGGGGGGGGGGGCATGGCGATGTCATCGTTTCTTTAAAACAGCTTTTTTGAAAGGGTCTATCTCAGAAGGCAGGAGAGCATCTGCAGATGGCCAGCAGTGGTTATTGTATTTGTATTTATTAGTTTGTCAAACGTGCAAGATACCAGGTATAAGTATGGACATGAACAAAAGAAATGAGTACAAATAAAGGGGGACAGTAGGACAGGGACGGTAGGCACGCCCCCTTAAGGACCTCTTAGGAATGGTGTGAGGTCAACAGTAGACAGTTTAAGGTTGAAGCTTATGGGGGGTTGAGGATGTAACCACAGAGTTGGATAGAGCATTCCAGGCGTTGACCACTCTGTTGCTGAAGTTGTATTTCCCGCAATCGAGTTTGGAGTGGTTAACCTTGAGTTTGTATCGATTGCTTGCCCGTGTATTATTGTGGTTGAAGCTGAAGTAGTCATTGACAGGTAAGATGTTATAGGAGACAATTTTGTGTACTGTGCTTAGATCATACCGCAGGCAGCACAGTTCCAGATTGTCCAAGCCACAAATTTCAAGTCTGCAGGCATGATCTCTACTCTATTGTGAGTAGAGGAGTGGAGTACTCCTCTAGTGAAGTGTCTCCTAACACTTTCTGGGGTTTGCACAACTGGACTAAGGCAATCTGGCATCTGGCAATTCCAGGAAAGAGAAGTTTTTATGTTGTGGCACTTTCCCTGTGGAACATCATTTTCCTCCCCCCCCCCCCCAAATTGGCCCTCGTCTGACTGACCTTCCAGAAAGTCCTTAAAATCTGTTTTTGTCATCAAGCCAGAGTTCTCATGGACTGTACAGTAGAAGCTGCCAAGTGATACCATTGTTCATAAGTTTTGGAATTTATTTTCCTTTGAATCCTGTGTTTTTTCCCCCTTCTATTTATAGTTTTTAATTGCATTTTTATGGTTTTGTTTCTCAATTATTTTGATTGCTTGGTTTTTGTTATTAACTGTGTGTGCTACCCAGTGTCACGTGTCTAAATTATAAACTTCATAATTAAACTAGCCCCAGAGGTCTTGGTTCATGCGGCATACTCATCCACACCCAAACTAACCATGGTTAACATTGGCCAGGTTTAGCATGTCCCAATACAGTGGGTAATTCTGGAACAGGACTAGGTTACCGTATATACTTGAGTATAAGCTGACTCGAGTATAAGCCGAGACCCCTAATTTTACCCCAAAAAACTGGAAAGTTATTGACTCGAGTATAAGCCGAGGCTGGGAAATGCAGCAGCTCACGGTAAATTGGAAAATTGGAAGCTTCAGCTATTTCCACAACCACCTAAACAATTTTACCATAATTAAAATTAAATTCCTTTCAGGAGTGCGATGGGACTGTATACACATAAACACGAATAGAAAACCGGTACTTTTTTTACATACATCTATCTATCTATATATTTATTTTTTTATTTTAATCTATATATACACACACACATATATATATATACACATATGCATATATATATATATTGCTCGTTTGCGTCCGGGGTTCATGCTAGTCTTTCATGCTATGAAACAGAGCATGCGCAGGCTCCTTACCTCTATCGCGTTTAAGCTGTACTGCGCCTGCGCAGTAGGACTTTCTTCATTCGCAGCCCATCCGGATGACGTGTCATCCCGGAAGCACCGAAGCCTCGGCCGCGCACAAGTCCTCGGTAAGTTCTTTTTTTTTTTTTTTTTTTTTTTGTTCACTGGAGTATAAGCCGAAGTGGATTTTTCAGCCCAAAAAGTGGGCTGAAAAATTCGGCTTATACTCAAGTATATACGGTAAGCGTATTATGTGTACCCATCCAACGCTTGTAATGCAGAAAGGCCAGAGTTGTGTAATAAATTATTTTGGTATTGGATGTGTTTTTATTCTAAGTTTTTACTGATGAAACATTTTACAGCAGAATTATCCAACCTTGGCGGTTGGGGAAATCTGGGAGTTGACATCCACAAATCTTAAAAGTAGCCAAGGTTGGACATCCCTGCTACAGATTAAGCTTTGTATAACAACACAAACCACAAAAGGGAACACAACAGGAACATGTTCAAGACTTGCTTGAGCAGGGGGTTGGACTAGAAGACCTCCAAGGTCCCTTCCGTCTGTTACTCTGTTACAAAAAAAAGTGCTTCCTACAATTAAGTAACACTGACGATCATTTTAAGAAACAAAGTCACCACGGAAAGATTCCTCCTTAAAACATAAGAGTTTGCATTTACTTTAGGAAACACAATGTGTAATGCCTTGGTAAGGCCACACTTGGAATACTGCATTCAGTTCTGGTCGCCACGATGTAAAAAAGATGTGGAGACTCTAGAAAGAGTGCAGAGAAGAGCAACAAAGATGATTAGGGGACTGGAGACTAAAACATATGAAGAACGGTTGCAGGAACTGGGTATGTCTAGTTTAATAGAAAGAAGGACTAGGGGAGACATGATAGCAGTGTTCCAATATCTCAGAGGTTGCCACAAAGAAGAGGGAGTCAAACTATTCTCCAAGGCACCTGAGGGTAGAACAAGAAGCAATGGGTGGAAACTAATCAAGGAGAGAAGCAACTTAGAACTGAGGAGAAATTTCCTGACAGTTAGAACAATTAATCAGTGGAACAGAAGTTGCCTCCAGAAGTTGTGAATGCCCCAACACTGGAAGTCTTTAAGAAGATGTTGGATAGCTATTTGTCTGAAACGGTATAGGGTTTCCTGCCTAGGCAGGGGGTTGGACTAGAAGGCCTCTAAGGTCCCTTCCAACTCTACTATTGTATTGTATTGTAATGATAAGAAGGTCACATTTTCCCAAAACCTACCTCCTCTGTCAAAAACACAAGAGCCAGATGGCTGTCAGGGAGTACACTCACTCCCAAACTTGATGTGTTCCAGATGTGTTGTCCCCTTGCCCCAGTCAGAGTGACCGGTGATCCTGGATGATAGGACCGGAGGACCAAAATAAGAATAATTGTTCTAGGTTAAGATAAAGCCCAAACTATACGAAGTGTGCTTCCCTAGCAAGGGAAGAGACTTGCTTACACCTCTTTTTGCTTGATCAAAGAGATCTTGCAGCCCGCGTGCTTAGCAGCTTCAGCAGTTTCTGTGTGTGGAGGGTGGTGATGTAGACACCCTTGGAGGTAGGATCAGAAAACCGGCCCTGCCAGGGGCCACCTGGGAGATGAATCTGGGGAGGCTTGCTGGAAACATATTGTAAGCATGTTTGCCATATGTCTATGGAGAATCTCAGTCATCCAGGTCATGGTTGTCCCAAAGGTGATTTTTCAAGAGGCAACTGGACTTCCATTGTTTTTTCTTTTGAAGACGTTTCGCTTCTCAAGCTTCTTTGGAGGAGAAGTGAAATGTCTTCAAAGAAAAACCAGAAAGCGCAGTTGCCTTTTTTTTTCTTTAAGTGTGTTTATTTATTCTAAAAAAATTTACAAACATATTAATGCGTGAACAGTGTGGCACCTGGGCGTCATACATTCTTATACAAATAAAATAGCGTTAGTCACAGCTATTACTTTCAACCAACATATATATATATTTCTAATACATATTGATATAAAGTTGCAATCTGTCATTATTTGATTATTTCATGTTTTCTCTTATTATTGCTCTTATTTTATTATATAAAAGTGTATACACTAATATTCCCCTTTTCTCTTATTTCTTTTATTCTAACTTAATCATGTTATCCTTTGTTAAAAAAAAAAACATTTTCTTTCTATTCTACCTCACTTCTAATAATGTGACCTGTCTACAAAAAAAGAAAGGAAAGAGAGAGAGAAAAAGAAGCAAATCAAAACAACACTAAAAAAATCATCTATCCATCATCTCTTGCCCGCTTCAATACTTCAATTGCTATGCTTTTTTCTTTTGGACTTATCTCCCATATTCTTCTCTAAGATCTTTATCTCTCTCTCTATCTGCTTCGTAACTGTTCAGTCTAAGTATTTTTCCCTTCTCTACCTTCCTCCACTGCCCTATTTTCCAGGATTTGTGCCCATGTCCAGTTGCCTCTTGAAAAAGCAACTTTGGGACCTGTTTGCCATCTTGTTTTCATGGAACCTTGCATTTTACAGAGCTGGCTGTTAATTTACCACCTATCATTTCAAAAACAGACCTGGTAGAAGTATTAACACAACACGTCACTTTGAATTAGGTTATTTTATTTTGTTGAAAGCTTAGCATGTTATGTTGGCCTGACCCAGTCGGTTAATTTAGTACCTTGGTGTACTGTATTAGTAAATTATACTCAGCAGCTAACTTTAGCAGGCTGAATGAGGGCAATTTATATTTTGAGATTCTGAATCATGCCAAGCCCCCATCCAAACTCCTCTTGAGAAATGTAATTCTGTTTTTCTTTTTTTTAATCCAAAGGACTGTCACTCAGCTCAAGGATACTTTAAGCCAGCCCTGAGACTGCATGGTTTGAGTTCACCCAAATTATGTACCATCAAATTGGTGTTGACTCTTAGCAACCACATCATTGCTCAGTTTACATTGCGGTGTATATGGCAAAGCCAGGCAATTGATTTAATTTAGTACTGTAAACCATTGTTAACTGAGTAAACATGTTTTGCAAACTCAGTGGATAGAGCTGTGTAGCCCCCCTTAAAATCAGGCTAAAATAAGTTTGGATAGATTATGATATTGTGGGTTTGAGTGGTGTGGTGGCCTAGAGTTAGGAGTTCTCACCTCACAATCAAGAGGCTGTGAGTTTGATCCTAGGTAGAGGCAGATATTTCTCTCTCTGGGCACGGTGAGAATATATCTGCTGAATATAACTCTGCATTGGCAACAGGAAGGGCATCTGGCCAGAAAACATTCTGTTCCATTCAGTTGCCAGGATTTCAACCTGTAAGGGATTCTGGGGTCATTAAAAGATGGTGATGATGATATTGTGGTTTTCATGGATGTTTAGGGTTTTTTTAAAAAAAAATTAACTTACTATATGATTTTACCTACAATTTTCTCTGCTTTATCTCTCCAAACAGCAGGATCGGCGTTCAATAACAGCAGCAGAGATGCCAGGGGACACAAGGAGAGACGCTAAAGTCTCTTTGCTCATCTTTCTACTACATGTAATACTCAACGTATGACTATTTACTATACCGAACAACTCTTCAAAGTTGTGACAGTGCTGTAACTTGCAAATGCATGCCAGTTGCCAAGCACCCGAATTATGCAGATGTTGTGGCTGTCGTAAGTTCAAGGACCAGTCATAAGTCTCTTTATTCAGTGCCATTATAACTTCAAATAGCAATGGCACTTATCTACCGCTTCACAGTGCTTTTACAGCCCTCTTTGAGCGGTTTACAGAGTCAGCCTATTGCCCCCAACAATCTGGGTCCTCATTTTATCTACTTCGGAAGGATGGAAGGCTGAGTCAACCTTGAGCCGGTCAGGATCGAACTTCTAGCAGTGGGCAGAGTTTGACTGCAATAGCCCTTAGACTTATAGGCAGCTTCATAGTGCTTTTGCAGCCCTCTCTAAGTGGTGTACAGAGTCAGACTCTTGCCCCCAACAATCTGGGTCCTCATTTTACCCACTTCGGAAGGCTGGAAGGCTGAGTCAACCTTGAGCCTGGTGAGATTCTAATTGCCAAATTGCAGTACTGCACTAACCACTATGCCACCGCGGTTCTAATAGTCACTAAATGAATGGTGGTAAGTTGAGGACTATCTGTACAGTATCCCCATTGATTTTCCAGGAAAAAGCCTGGTCTAAATCTAAAGCAGCCACATGCCTATAAAATAATATAATATAGATATCATAGGGGGAAAGCAAGTTCTACAACAACCTCACTCTTTCTCAAACTGCACCATTTTGTCCTGTTCTCATCCTAAATTTGTTAGAGCATGTCGTGAAGCAATTTCCCACAGTCCAAGCCCAATGGGGCTGAAACTTGTCCTGCCCAGCCCTGGAGCAAACAGCTTTCTTAAACTGCTGAGCAAAGAGGTTTTCAGAACTCTGAAAGAGGAACACGCCTGGATGAATTTTTAATTTAGTCTTCCATGCACAAAAAAACCTTGCTTTTTTTTTGTGCCAGGTTACCTATCGTTCTAACATGCTAAGAACAAAGTACAAAGCAAGTAGTAAGCCTTCTCCAGTGGTTTATCTAGTAATCCTTCCCTCTTCTGTCTTTCCTCGGGGCCTTCAGTCTATCACAGAGTTTCTCAACCTCAGCAACTTAAAGATGGGTGGACTTCCAACTCCCAGAATTCCCCAGGGGGTTTCTGGGAGTTGAAGTCCACCCATTTTCAAGCTGTTGAGATTAAGAAACCCAGATGCTCGGTATCTATAAGAGGAAGACTTATCACACACACTTCCTATTGCGATAGTCTCATGAGCTGCGGTGGCGCAGTGGTCAGAGTGCAGTACTGCAGCCTACTTCTGCTGGTTGCCGGCTGACTGCAATTTGGCAGTTGGAATCTCACCAGGTTGACTTCCATCCTTCCGAGGTGGGTAAAATGAGGACCCAGATGGTTGGGGGCAAGAGGCTGACTCTGTAAACCGCTTAGAGAGGGCTGTAAAAGCACTGTAAAGCGGTATATAAGTCTAAGGGCTGTTGCTATTAGCCAAGAATCCTCAAATTTGGGGACTTGGCAATCATTAAGTGATTTACGCCCAACTGTATGACCCTTTTGCGATGGTCATTAAGCAAGTCATTGCAATCATTAACCAAATCCATCTTCTCCCATTTGAGGCCTCCTGGGAACTTGCAAGTGATGGTCATGTGATCTTGCAACCATTTTAAATACATGCTGGATGCGAAGCACCCAAATTGACTACCAGGATGCTACAGTAACCATCACTAATTTTCAGTGACGTCGTCCTTTGAATGGTCATTAAATGAACGGTCATAACACGAGGACTACTATACTTCAAAGTGCTATTGTGGGAGGAAACGTCTACACCAGGGATGTCAAACTCGATTTCATTGAGGGCTGCATCGGGGTTGTGTTTGACCTTGGGAGGCCAGGGTGGGCATGCCAGCTTGATGTCACTCGTGATGTCACACGGGGACACCTGTGGTGGCCTAGGTGCTCTACCAGGGAAAACGGGCTCCCAAGCTCTGTGTTCGCTGGCAGAGGTACCGTGGGCCAGCGTGGCACCTTCGCTGTTTCCAGGCTGGGCCCACGGGCCAGATCTAAGCACGCTGTAGGCTGGATCTGGCCCCCGGGCTTTGAGTTTGACACCCCTGGTGTACACTTAACTATGAGGAACTGGGTATGTCTAGCTTAATGAAAAGAAGGACTAGGGGAGACATGATAGCAGTCTTTCAATATCTCCGGGGCTGCCACAAAGAAAAGGGACTCAAGCTATTCTCCAAAGCACCTGAGGGTAGAACAAGAAGCATTGAGTGGAAACTAATCAAGGAGAGAAGCAACTTAGAACTAAGGAGAAATTTCCTGACAGTTAGAACAATTAATCAGTGGAACAGCTTGCCTCCAGGAGTTGTGAATGCCCCAACACTGGAAGTCTTTAAGAAGATGTTGGATAACCATTTGTCTGAAACGGTATAGGGTTTCTGCCTAGGCAGGGGGTTGGACTAGAAGACCTCCAAGGTCCCTTCCAACTCTGCTATTGTATTTGTATTTGTATCTATGAGTAAATAACAAAAAAACTGAACCATATGTCTGATTTTTATACTAACATTTTTTTCCATCTAACGTAAGACTTTCCACTGCAATAAAATCCCGAAGTATGGATCTTCCCTATTCTTAGTCACTTTATTTTCAGCGCTTCCAAGCAAATAACAAAGGCATTCCATTTAAATTCAAAGATTGCCCATGGGATGGAGTAACTGAAACCACCAAACTGATTTTATTACATTGACCACTATATCAGACACTTGCTGTGAACTCCAACCCCACACCTAATTAAATGTCTTGGTCAGTTTTATTTTCGGATTCAAATGATTCTATTTCCTTAAGAGTGGCCAGATGTTTTTAGGGGATAGGTAAGATGTGCAGCATCTTGATCTGATGCCTGATTGATCTGTTTGCAGTGATCTAATTGGTTAATCAATATCAGTTTTCCCCTATGTAAGGTGTTTTATGGACTGGTCATTGACGGGGGTCATTTTTATTGTCACCCAGAATTATGTACCACTGTTGCTTTCTGTTTTGGAAGAAAACAAAGCAGAAGCATGATAATAACATAGCTCTGGGTTGAAACTTACCTCTTTGATTTACCACAAGTTTAATTGCTGGCAATTGCCGCTTATAACCGAGAAATAACCATAAGAAAGGCTGAGCGCCAAATAATGGAGGCCTTTGAACTATGTTGCTGGAGAAGACGCCTGCGAGTCCCTTGGGCTGCAAGGCAATCAAACTGGTCAGTCCTAGAGGAGATCAATCCTGACTGCTCTTTAGAAGGCCAGATCCTAAAGAGGAAACTCAAATACTTTGGCCACCTAAAGAGAAGGAAGTTCTCCCTGGAGAAGAGCCTCATGCTGGGAACAATTAAGGGCAGAAGAAGAAGGGGATGACAGAGAATGAGGTGGCTGGAAGGAGTCACTGAAGCAGTAGGCATGAGCTTACATGGACTCCAGAGGATGGTAGAGGATAGGAAGGCCTGGAGGAACGTTGTCCATGGGGTTGCTATGGGTCAGACATGACTTCACAACTAATAACAACCACTGAGAAATATTTCTACACCAAAACTCACCAGGTACATCAATTTTGACCCATTGATGCTGAAGTATAAATCACATTACAGAGTTAGGATAATTAGCTAGGCACGCACTATATTCCCCAATTAGTATTGTCAGTGGATAATATTACATTGGATGAGTCGTGTGTGCCAAAGCCTCCATCCTAGAGAGGTTATGGCAAATCAGTGCTGAGTCTCTCTGTTCTTCCCAGTGGGAATAATGCCAAATAGTCATCTCAGACGAATGGCCTACATTAGAAATACCAGCGCATCTAGGCAATGTCCCGCCCACAGCACTTTTCCTCACACAGGGGTGGGAGGGAGGAGGATAAAGCATTAAGCTCTTGCCTAGCAATCAAAAATCACCCCCCCCCCGTTTAACTTCTGAAACATGGCACAAAAAGCTGCAGAATTTTTGCACATGCTACAGATTCCTGAAAATCTCGGCATCAGCATAAATGCTTATACCCGTTTCGAGCATTTGCAAAAAAAAAAAAAAATCAGGCTGATTCCAAATACCAGGGAAAGCGTCTGAGCTCTATGAATGCCGACGGGATTAAAGAACACTCCATTTTTGGTTAGAGCCGATTCGCTGAGGACCCTTGTGAAGAAATAATTGTCTTAAATGACATAGTACCCTGTTTCCCTGAAAATAAGTCTGGGTCGCCTTTTCTTTTGGGCACCAAAATAAGGACCAGGGCTTATTTTCAGGAGGCGTCTTATTCCCCCCAAGTACAATGTATGGGAGGCTCACTTCTTCTGCTTGCTTGTGGTGGGGCAGGAGGCCACATGGTGCACCAGTGCCACTGCCATGGGGTGGAGTGGGTGCAGCTGCCCCAAGTGCCAGGCACTGGCTTACCTCAGGCCCCCCACAGCCAGGCTACACCTGCTTTTTCCGGATAGGTCTTATTTTCGGGGAAACAAGGTAGAAAACAGAGCATGATAAAAAAAATGAAAAGGCACCCAAGATTCCAGGGGAATCAGCGTCTTTGATGAATGATCTCAGCCTCAAGGAGACTCATTCCATATTAACTTGGTCTCCAAGGATTCTTGTGTTTTGCAGAGGTTTCTACAGCTTGTTTGCTTGGACAGATGTGGGATGCAGCAGCGTAGGCATGTTCTATTGCCTGAAGCAGATGTGATCATCGTTGGATTAACAAAGGATGCCTTGTGCCAGGTGGCCACATTGTACTAAAAAAAGGGTGCTGTTTTTGAAGCCAGCAAAACCTTCTCTCTCTCTCCGAGTTCTTACTTCTGCGCCCTGGAAAAGCAAAAGGCCGTCATACAATCCCCGCAACAGCTTTCACACAAAAACAAAGACACACACACACATCTAGCAAATGAGAAAATTATACCGTGTCTAAATTTGTGAACGCAGCTGGACTCATTCTGCTTCTTCCCACACTGTTGTTTTCAGCTCTCCAAAAGTTAAACTCAGATTGCAGCCATCCTGGCCCTCATTTGGCATTGCCAGAAGCCGTCTTTTTGTCATTTTTACTGCCCATTTTTTCATTGGGCAGATTGGAAGAAAGGGGGTGAAACTCAGAGGGTGTCTAGCTCTGTTGCCTTTGGCTTGCCAACATATGTGACGTGTTTAAAAAGGACACGCCAGGGAGATTTGTGGCGAGGCAAGAATGGGATTTTTTTTTTTTTTTGCAGCTCCCATAACTCTACCCGCCCGCCAAATCAGAACTATCTTCCTTTCTATCTTCTTGTGTCATTTGGCTTTACTTAAAACCACCAAACATGCACATACCCGAAGGGCGCCGTATTACCCTTTGCCAACACAACTTCCAATTTTTGATCCCTTAAGCAAGTATGTGCAAACCCAAAAACCTACGTAAGGCCCTCTGAGGTAATTAGCTGAGGTAATTTATTAAGAGATGACTCTCTTAATAAATTGGAACTTTGAGCAATACTTTGCCTTGGACTCTGATTTACCGTATTTTTCAGAGTATAAGACGCACCTTTTTCCCCTCAAAAAAGAGGCTGAAAATCTGGGGGCGTCTTATACACTGAATACAGCATTTTTTTGCCTCCTGAAACCCCGCCCCCTTCACCAAAATGGCCATGCATAGCCTCTAGGAGGCTTTCAGAGAGCTCCTGGGGACTGGGGAGGGCAGAAATGGGCAAAAAACGGTCTGTTTTTTGCTCAATTTTACCCCCCACCCCCCAGCATCCAGGAGCACTCTATAAGCTTCCTAAAGGGTATCCATGCCCTTTTTTTAACAAAAACCGGGGCCGTTTTCATCAGAAATGGGTGGTTTTTTGCTCGTTCCCCCCCCCCAGGGGGCTTGCACTCTGCAAGCCCCCTAAAGACTATTCATGCCTTTGGGGGGGGGGGGGAAAACAGGCCCGTTTTCGTGAAAAATGGGCCATTTTGGGGAGGTTTGCAGAGTGCAAAAACTTTTTTTTTTTTTTGCCTCTTCAAAACCTTGGTGCGTCTTATACTCCGAAAAATGAGGTAATTTTGGATATTATTTGGATTTTCCAGTCAATCAGAACTGGAAGGTATCAGCAGCACAATTCTCTACTGCCCTGAGGCAGTGAACACATGAAGTGAAAGTGGTAAAACCGGTTCAATGTTAATTTTTATCATGCCCACCAGAGATATTATCTGCCCTCTTATTCCTGCCCTCCTGTGACATACAACTACAGTCAAGAGAGAAGTTTGGTGAGGTAGTGAAGGGGCTGGCCTAGAAACCAAGAGAGTCTGAGAGTTCTGGGCCTGCCTTCAAGCATGAAAACCAACGTTGGACCAAATGTCTATGGAGATTCTCAGTCATCAGATCACGGTTGTCCCAAAGCTGCTTTTAAAAGAGGCAACTGGACTTTGTTTCTATTTGAAGATATTTCGCTTCTCAACCAAGAACATCAAGCAAGAATGACCATGGTCAAGAACCGTGATGGCAAACCTATGGCACGCATGCTGAAAGTGGCACGCGGAGCCATGTCGCCCAGCACGCCCAGCCTTGCCTGTTTGTCTTTAAGGTTTCTAGTGTGCATGTACGAGCGCCGAACAGCTGCTCTTCACAGGCGCAGCAGTGTTGAAAACTGGTGTGCATGCGTGCCAGAACCCAGAAGTCCAGCTTTTCTGGAGCATGATCCATTCATACACACGGCAGTGCTGAAAACCGGCTGGCGCATGCATGCTAGAACCCGGAAGTTTGGCTTTTCCATAGAGTGACAACGAGCATGCACGCAACATTTCTGCGTGACCTTTTTGGTACTCAGTGCCGAAAAGTTTAGCATCACTGGTCAAGAATAAACAAGCAGCTCAAAGTTCATGCACTCAACCAGACACCTGTTCTGAACGAGAGGTTTCACCCCACACCACTCATCCCTTTCTCACAACACCATCAACGCTGGAGGCCAACAGGAAGAGACCATCCTATCTTTATTGATCATCTCTTGTAGTCAAGGAGAGTCGGAGTTGATGATCCAGACAGAGGACCATATAGAGAAGAGGTGCCCCCCCCCATAGTTTACCACAGGAGAATCCTAACCTGGATTCCATGAAAAGGAGATATTAAGAAAAAAATTAGCCGGGGGGGGGGGAGGGGGAGGCTATTCAAGGAGTCCGACAGTAAAATGCAGAAGTCCATCTTGAGGACCTTAAGGAAGGAGGTGTATCAGGGGATGCCCAATGGAATGGTGAAGGAAAGATAGTCGCCGAGTTCGCCCCACTCGGCCCGGCGTGCCTGGAAGATACAGCTCCACGTTGTGAGCACAATCGCCCAGAAAAGGAGACCTAAGGCTGACCGTTGCACATCTGTGAAGAGGTGGAAAGAAATGACCAGAAAATAATTAAGCATTCCTCCAATGCTTTTATCTCCCGTCCCAGCATCTCATCAAGAACGGAGTTCCAGTCAGGGCTGTTGTCTTAGGGGGGGGGTGTGTGTGTGTCAAACTCGATTTCACTGAGGGCCGCATCAGGGTTGTGTTGACCTCGGGGGGGGGGGGGGCGCAGCTCGATGTCACTTGTGTCGGAGGGCACCTGTGTGGCCAAGTACTAAGGCAGCATTTCCCTCAGATCCTTCCTCCCTTCCCTCTTCATTCTCCTTTCTTCTTCTTCCTTCCCCCCTTTCCTTCTTTTTCTTTCCCTCTTTCCCTTTCTCCTTTCCTGTCCCTTCCAATGCAAAAGGGGAAACATTTCTCATTTTGTTTGGCTTTTAGTTTGTTTTGCTAGCCTTCTGCCAGGAAAAATGGAGCTCAGGAGGGCCACGTGTCCCGTTCCCCCCCAAACCCTATTTTTGACCGCGACGGCCTCCTACAACCTCCTGCCTCCAAAAACAGAGCTTGTGGGAGCCACACACAGTCCTCCCAAACTCCGTTTTCTCTGGTAGAGGCACCCCGGGCCGGTCCTTTGCTGTGTTGAGGGCGGCCCCCGGGTCTTGAATTTGACACCGGGCTTAGGACATACTGTACACACAAGAATACCCTCCTGCCCCCTCGTCCTCCCAGGAAACTCACAGCGCTTGATCTGAAGCTGCTCAGTGTAGGCGGGTGCTAAAAAGGCCTCTCGGAAAAACCAGATAACGTTCACCAGCCACAGGAAAGGGAGCAGAGCAAAGCCACCTAAAGAGACGGGAGAAAGACATTATTATCTATTCTATTTTCTTCCAGTATCTGATATCTTTTAATATAAACAATGCTACACTTCAATGGTTAGATGGCCTAGACATTGACATTTGAACATAGATCTTTTCATTTTACCATATTCCACTAATCTAATAGAAATATGATTTTTATATTGCTAGTCCATGTATGATATGCCATACGCTAAATAAATAATAAGCTAACCTGTTAAATCCCCGTAATCAAATAGTAAATTATATTTTACAGCAATGTTTATCAAGCTGGGCATCTTTAAGATGTGTGGACTTTAACTCCCAGAATCTCCCAGCCAGCCATGGGGACTATATTTTCCTTGAGCTAGCCCAGTGTTTCCAAAGTGGACTTTGAAGTGGCCTGGACTTCAACTCCCAGAATCCCCTGGTCAGCCAGGGTGAATCTATTTTCCTTCAGCTAGCCCAGTGTTTTTCCACACTCAACCACTTAAAGTGGCCTGGACCTCAACTCCCAGAATCCCAAAGTCAGCCAGTTTAATGTATTTTCCTTGAGCTAGCCCAGTGTTTTTCAAAGTGGACTTCAACTCCCAGAATCCCCCAGTCAGCCAGGGTGAATCTATTTTCCTTCAGCTAGCCCAGTGTTTTTCCACACTCAACCACTTAAAGTGTCCTGGAGTTCAACTCCCAGAATCCCCGTCAGCCTCTTAAGATCCACCGACCCACTTCCGCTGAGCCCCCTGCCTCTTGACCCCTTCTTTTATACAAGGACCCCAGTCTTATCCCCTCCCACCCCTGGCGCCCTGCAGAGACCGAGGGCTGCATTCAGGGGCTTGTGGGGAGGGGGTCCCCCGAGGCCGCTCCTCCACCGCTACCACACACACACCCCAATCAGGCTGCGCTGGACCCGCTCACCCAGGTAGTATTTCCGGCAGAGGTTCAGCTTCTCTTCGTTGGAGACGCGCTCCAGGTTCATGGTGCCCACGGCTGCCCTCCCAGCCCCGCGGCAGAAAGAAAGGAAGCCCCGCGCTGAAGACTTGAAGGAGCGGGGCTCCAGAGGGGACCCGACCCGCCTCGCTCTTCCGACGCCCGCCCGAAAGAGAGCCTCCCCCCTCCCTTTCCCTCTCACTTCCCGGCGCAGCTGCTTCCTGGCAGAAAGCCCCGCCCCGCCGCCAGGAACTCTGGGAGCTGTGGTCCGCAAGCTGCTGGGCAAATGCCCAAGGAGAGATGGGAGGGCAGGAGAGGCATCCTAAAGGTGCTTTTTCAAGGGACCACATAGACGTAGATAGAGGCACACTTTCTCTATGAACGGCCTAAAGTGATCTCGCAGGTCGCTTTGGACGACAAGTCCTCTTCTGTTTGTTTGTTTGACTAATTGTGGCTTATTCTGCTAGAACAGCTAGTCACAAGGAGAGTTTTTCCTCCAGTGCCATCACTCTGTTAAACAACTAATCCCCACAACACTGTCAATAATTTACTAAGACTGCATTACTATTATTCTTCTCATCCTTCCTGGTACCTATCTCTTCCCACTTATGAGTTTAACCGCGTTGCTGGTATCTTTGCAATTTATATTGTTTTATTTGTTTCCTAGTACGATTTGATTGCTTATTGGTAATCTATGACTATCACTAAGTGTTGCATTTTATGATTCTTGATGAACGTGTTCTATTTGACTTTATGTACACTGAGAGCCTCGGCACCAAAGACAAATTCCTTGTGTGTCCAATCACACTTGGCCAATAAAGAATTCTATTCTACTCTATTCTCATTGCGGCTTATAGGATTTGTAGTGCAAAGTCGCCGAAGAGACGTGGGCACCCAGATGTCTTCTCTGGCTCACACAAAGGGAGCCAATCGGAATGATAATACAATCTGCAAGCTCACCCCGAGAAAAAAATAAAGTACTAAAAATTGCTTTAGGTCATAATTAAGCAAAAGCAAATTTAACAAATAAAAATAAACAAAAAGGCTATAATTAGAACTTCCTGGATTATTATTATTATCATCATCATCATTATTATTCGGGATCCAGCCCAGGCCCTCTGCCATTCTACCACTTTGCAAAGTCTACTTCTTGAAATCAACAGGGTGAAATCACGCCCACCCCGCCGCATGATGGGATTGCATTTCTCATCGGAGAAGAGGATGCTGGTAGTTGTAGTTCTTTTTTAAAAAGGAAGTCATGTGCGGAACTGTGCTTCTCCGTGTGCTGCCCGGGTCAGTTTTTTAAAAGTAATGTTTATGAAAGTGGGCACTTTTAAAAAAATGGTATGTGGACTTCAATGCTTCCCCAGCCAGCAAGACTCTGAGAACACTGTCAGCTGCATTTAGTGGTAAAGGAGGCCAGTAAGCCATTTCAGGCAGCAATTATTTTGAGGATTGCTTGAGAAAATTCAGAAGGTAATCCTCGACTTACAACTGATCACTTATCAACTGTAAAAGCTTCAAAAGACCCAGAAAAAGCTTCTTTTGATCTGGATTTGAAGATCCAATATCCACGCTCTTCTTTTGCAGTCACAGGACTGCATTTTGGGCACTCAGCAATCGGCCCGTATTTACAGCACAGTCTTTTGCAGTGTCTTGCAGTTACTCTTACGTTTTTGCCAGAAACCGGTGCTTGCTTCTGGTTTCTGGCAAAAAAAAAAGAAGCCCCACAGTGAACAATGGGTTCACTTCACCACAACAAAAAAAGGTCGTAAAATTGTGCATGGCCGCACACTAACTTAATTTACAAGTCACTGTAAACAGCAGGTTCCATTCTAGTCGCAAATTGTGAACAATTATAGTCGCACGTTGTGTATTCTCAATTCTGTTATAACCAAGGAAAGTTCATTAAATCACAGAACCACCGTCCTGCTCCAGAGAGGTTTTATTCTACATTCACGCATTCTCCTTCATCCTGAAATTTAAAGCAACTGAAGCCATTGTTGTGGCCAGCCAGCAGCCAGTGGTGCTGGTAGGACAGTCGGACAGTGAGGAGGTTGGGGAGGAGGATGGGCCAGTCCTGGAGGCTGGGGAAGGCTCGGACGAGGGCTCTGCATCAAAGGCAGAGATGGGACCGAGGCCGTCTGGCAGTGGTCAGGTGCCTACAGAGCTAGGCAGCAGTGAGGCAGAGGAACAGCTGGAGCCTGTTCCCAGTGTGCGCATGCGCAGAGCTGCCAGAAGAAAAGAACAACTCAGAAATTAGGGTCGACTTGGGAGTAAAGTCACAAGTGGAAGGTGATTGGTTGCTCCCATAGGAAATAAAAGAGGAGCGAAAGCGGAGTGGGATTTTGCAGGAAACCATTCGTTCGGTCGTTAGATTCATTTCAGGAGTGTGAAGATCTGTCCGTGAATCTCAGAGACTCTGCCCAGTCTTTCCTTGCACAGCACTGTGTTTGGAAAATATTTCCATGGCAGCTTTCCCAGATAGATACGGTTTGTAGTCATAAATATTCCTTTGAAAAGACTCTTTGCCAAGCCTCTGTTGAATGTGAATGGGAGGAATTCACATTCTTTTAATAAAAGGGGTTTTGCTGGGACCAGGACTCTTGCCTTGTGCTTTTGGGGGAAGCCTAGGTCAGAACAGCCATAGAAGACACAATCTTGTGTCAAAATTGCTTTTTATTTAAAATTATACCAACAAGAATCCAACCCTTTCCCGTCTGAGTTGACTGAGCATCTTAAATAAAAAAAGTGCATAGAAAATAAACAGGTTTAGAAATTTGTACAACTATTTACATCCTCCTGGGTTTGATGTATTTTTTTTTCTTCTTCTTTAAAACAGAGGATCATCTTGGAGGAAGGAGGGGGGGAAAAACCCACAAAATTTAAAAGTACAAAATAAAAGATTGTTCTTGCCCCACAGGATTTGGGGAGGTGCGGAGGGGGAAGAAGAGGAGGAAGAAGAAGAAGAAGGGAAAGAGGTCTATGAAGCAGAAGGAGAGGGGCACAAATAAGAGGTGATTCTTCCCGCATTTTTTTTTTTTTTTTGCCCTGGATCTCTGCGTCTCATAATTTCAAGCCACAAAAAAAAATAAAAATAAAGACCGAGCTGCCGCTAAGAGCTTTTCCTCATCACCCACAAGACCGGCATCCCTGATGCTCTTTGGAGATGATTGAGGCCCTTGGAGTCACACGCTTCAAGGAATTAAAAAGGATGAGTCAGCAATGCAGCAGCCCACCAAAAGGTTATGCCATGATTAAGCTCCCCTTCCATCCGCTTGGCCTGGCTTCCCGCAGACACCGGGAAGAGGCTGGGCAAGCGTATGGAACTGGAAAGCCAGGTGAGGGACCGGTCTTTAATTGAGGAAACGACGGCAGCGCTTGGCTCCACAATTGCAAGGGAGTTTGCTGCCGGCGTCTTCGAAGGGGAACTTGTAGTCGTAGGTGAGTTCTTCCCCCCGGAAGATCCGGCGCAGGGCGAAAATGACAATATGCTTCTGGCCTTCGACGTGGATGACGCGGGAGTAGCAGTTGGGCTCGCAGGAGTGGTTGATGAAGCGGGCGGCGTTGCCGTGCATCGTGGCGTCCACCACATCAAAGTCATCAATGCGGAACATGTAGCATCCAATGCCCTGCGAGGAAGGAAAGGGGAGTTTAAAGAGAATCCACGGAGCTCGGGGTTGTGTTGTTGGGATTCTTGGTTGTGGAGAAGAAGCCCTAGTCCTCATGAAGGAGGAGAAAAGTTGGAAATGAGTTCGGCCCAAGGGACAGAAAGTTTGAATGGGGAAACCCCAAGCTTGCGATGATGAGGTTACCTAACTTGATAACGGCAGGAAGAGAAGGATGCTCAGAGAACATCAAGAACCCAACAGAGATAAGAGGAGAACAAGCTGGCATCATGTCTATGGAGATTCTCAGTCATCCAGGTCATGGTTGTCCCAAAGGTGCTTTTTCAAGAGTTAACTGGACTTTGTTTTTTTTCCTTGAAGATGTTTTGCTTCTCATCCAGTGGTGGGATTCATTTTTTTTTTTACTACCGGTTCTGTGGGCATGGCTTGGTGGGCATGGCTTGGTGGGAGTGGCAGGGGAAGGATACTGTAAAACTCCATTCCCTCCCCACTCCAGGGGAAGGAAACTGTAAAATCCCCATTTCCTCCCGATCAGCTGGGCCTCGGGAGGCAGAGAATAGATGGGGATGGGGTCAGTCAGAGGTGGTATTTACCGGTTCTCCAAACTACTCAAAATTTCCACTACTGGTTCTCCAGAACTGGTGAATACCGCCTCTGTTCTCATCCAAGAAGCTCCTTCAGTTCTGATCTCAGATCAGAACTGAAGAAGATTCTTCGATGAGAAGCAAAATGTCTTCAAGGAAAAAATGAAGAAAGTCCAGTTTGCCTTTTGAAAAAGCCCTTTTGGGACAAATTGGCTACCCATGATACTTCCTTTCCCAGCATGCACTCCCCCCCCCCTTTTTTTTTTCCCTTTACCCTTCCTTCACCAGCATACCTTGCTGTCGTAGTACTTTTCACGCTTATCGGTGAGCACCGAACGGATGACAATGCCGGAGTACTCAATCACCATCTCGCCCGCGTCAATGTTGCGCTTGCAGAACAGGCCCCGCCCATGGATGGCTGACCTGAAAAGGGAGAGAGCATTTGACAGGTGAAAACTAACGAGAGGGCATACGAATTAACCCAGGGAGTTGGTAGGACTTTTGCTCTCCCAAGATCCTGGAACAATTACAGGACACAGCTTTGTCTACACTTTGTCTGGAAGACTTAAACAAGTGATGATTTGGAGGCTAAAATATATGAAGAAAAGTTGCAGGCATTGGGTAAGTTCTAGCTTAAATGGAAAGAAGGACTAGGGGTAATATGATAGCAGTCTTCTACTATCTAAGGCACGGGTCAGCAACCTTAAATACTCAAAAGAGCCACAAAGGTCCTAACCAGAAGCCCCCTATTCAATTCCGGAGCCGACCGGAAGTCTGGTTCCCGCACCATAGAGTCTCCTCCTAGTGTGACATCCTTTTTCCTCTACCTGTCATAACCGAAAGCCCTATCAATTGTGGAGCCGACCAGCGACAGGGAGCCGCAGCAGAGGGATGAAAGAGCCACATGTTGCTGATCCCTGTTCTAAGTGGTTGCCACAAAGAAGAGGGAGACAAGTTATTCCTCAAAACACCTGAAGGCAGGACGAGAAGCAATGGGTGGGAACTAATCAAGGGGAGAACCAACCCAGAACTAAGGAGAAATTTCCTGATAAGTCAAGAACAATTTAATCGGCGGAACAATTTGCTTCCAGAAATTGTGGGTGCTACAACAATGGAGGCTTTTAAGAAGAGATTGGAAAACCTTTTGTCCGAAACAGTGTAGGGTTTCCTGCTTGAGCAGGGAAGGGGGCTGGACTAGAAGACCTTCAAGGTCCCTTCCAATGCTATATTCTGTGATCCCTTTGAAGCATTACCTGTACACTCCCACAGCCTCTTTGGAAGTTTTCTTCAGGTGCCGAAACCTCATGGCCATGGGTAGCTCCAAGCTGGTAGCTCGCCTAAGATATAATAGACCAGATCAGGCCCTAAACCACACAAGGACATGACTGGCTCTTTCAAAGCTATTACATAGGATATTGTGAACAGGCGTAAGATTTGGGGCAGGAAATCACACACACCCCTTTTTAGAGCAATACTTTGGTACAGACGTGACAGAAAGATTGTTATTAGGGATACAGGCTATTCAGGCTTTTAGTTTTATGAGCTAAAGAAGAAAAAGCACTTTACAGGTTTCACATCTCATTTATCTCAAAATCAGTAATTAAGATTTTGCAGGTTCCCATTAGAACCTAATTAAAAGCTATCATGCAGCTCTATTGACATCAGAAATCTAAGAGTTAATTAACCCGCTTTCAATAGTTGTTCTCTAGTCATGAATAAATCTGCGTCTACAATGAATGCCCATAAAATCTGGAGAAATAGATTGATGGCCTGCAAAATCGTCAAATTTGAAACATGAACACGTTGTTTCTTTATTGGGAAAATGGGGAGCCAACTCCGTACTAATAATTAACTTGCTAACAAGTGGTTAGTAAGAAAATCAAGCGGTTCTTATCCTAACAAACATTAAAAAAAGACAAATAGAATGTTTAAAATCTAGCTGCCAAGATTTCTGCAACACAGAAATCTCCTTTCAATAAGCCTGAATCGAGTTGTTTTGGTTGCACACAGCTGCCGGAAATGACATTACCAAACACAAGAGTCAGAACAGACGACACGATGTCTACTCCAGCTTCGGGAGAATGAAACCGAGAGGGCCTCTTTACCTGGTGGATTTCAGCTGCACTTCATCTTCTTCTTCATCGTAAGGGCCACCATCAGGAAGCACACGATGCTGAGATGCTAAGAAGTTGAACATGTCAAAAGTGCATTTCCTGAAGGAGAAGGAATAGAGGATTGTTCAGAACCCAAATAGATTGTCTGTCCTTTCAATCGCTTTTTCTCGCGCATTCTAGCCTGCTTTCCAAAACCGACTGGATCAGGAACCCCTTTCTATTGCTGCACAGGCTTCAAATAAAGGTAGTCCTCGACTTATGACTATTTGTTTAGCAACCACCCAAAAGTTACAACAACATGAAACAGGTGACTTATGACCGGTGCTTGCGCTTATAACCATAGCAGCATTCCTGTGGTCATTGTTCATGAACTGGTGCATGGCAATTGACTCGTATTTATGGTAACTGCACTGTCCCAGGGTTAAAAAGTAAAAGTTCCCCACGCATGCGTGCTAGTCGTTTCCAGCTTTAGGGGGCGGTGCTCATCTCCGTTTCAAAGCTGAAGAGACAGCGCTGTCCGAAGATGTCTCTGTGGTCATGTGGCCGAAGGCGCATGGAACGCTGTTACTTTCCCACCAACGTGGTCCCTATTTTTCTACTTGCATTTTTACATGCTTTCAAGCTGCTAGGTTGGCAGAAGCTGGGACAAGCTCACTCTGTTACGCGGCACTAGGGATTCGAACTGCCGACCTTTCTGATCCTAACTGTCCCAGGGTTACACGATCATAATTTGCAACTTTCTTGGATGGTTTACAACAATGGAGAAGTTGTCCCAGAAGGTCACAAATTCTAATTAGGCGAGCACCTGTATTGGTTATTATCCTGTACCAAAAAGAAAAAAAAAGGGAAAGTTATTCGCCCACCTGACATAAACTTCAGCCCGGGCACAACCGTGAGGATTGAGAGGCAGCTCCTCTTCCTCGCCTTCGTGCTGGTGGTATCGGAATTTATACTTGTGGCAGGCCTTGGCCCCATACAGCTGCTCCACTAGGAAGATGACAGCATCGTGATGCATCCCCAACATTCTCACTCCATTCATCCCTGTAAGGAAAAACAGGTGTGTGCAATTCAGCCCCCAGGCCTGGTCCCAGGAAGTCCTGCTTGCACAGAAAAAAGCCTAATGCTATGCTAATCTACCTTTCCCTCCTTCTAGCTTGTTCCCTTCAAATGGAAAAGGCTGAGAAATCCCAACTGGTACAGAACTTCTATTACCTGCAAAGGACAAGTGTTTGAGCCGGGCATTGGTGCGAGCTTCCTGGACCTTCTCAATCACTGCTTTCCAGGCACCTGAATATAGACAGAACACAAATGAATCATTATATGGAGTGGTGCAGTGGCCTAGAGGTGGAGCTCTTGCCTCACAATCAGGAGGCTTTGAGTTCGATTCTAGGTAGAGGCCGATAGTTCTCTCTCTGGGCACGATGAGAATATATCTGCTGAACAAAACTCCGCATTGGAGACAAGGAGGGCATCTGGCCAGTAAACACTCGGCTCCATTCAATTGCCCCCGACTCCACCCCGCAAGGGATTAGGGGGGCATTAAGCACAACAGCAACACGTGAATTATTATATTAGGAGAGGCCTAGACAATTCACTGCAAATGTAATCGGCTATCAATGTAAGGCGATTCGGCAGAGGGTGACTTGGGGTACGTCTAGGAACTCCAAAGGGTTCTCAAGCAAGCCTCCCCTGACTTCTACCGACACCCCAAGAAAATGCAACCCATCCGTACTAATCCACCATTATTTAGGGAGCTTTGCAGGCAGTACAGAGCACCCAAGAGAATGGTTAAAGCAGGGGTCCCCAACCTTTGGGACCTCAGGGACCACTAAATTCATAATTTTAAATACCCTGGGCCACTCAAAAGGTTTGCCTAATGACCAGCTGGGTGGGCATGGCCAATTCGATGTCACTCACATAAAGGGGCGCCTCGCCAGCCTCTACGTGCCCCTCCCTTCCCAACTACTCCTCGCGTCGCCTGCCCGCCCAGACTCCTTAGGGCCCCAACAGGAAGCAGTTGTTGGGAGCTAAGCAACCACCATCAGAAAGAATTGGCAGCCAGTTCCAGGCCATGATGCAGTCCCACTGGAACAAGGTCCTCCAGCTCTTTGCCACCAGTGGCGCTTCCCTCCAGCCTTCGCCCAAAGCCCCACACCAGGAGAGTGAAGCAGACCCCAAGTTGGAATTTCTGCCCCACTCCGACTCGCACCAAAAGACCCCGAAGGGGGAGACTCTCTGCAGCAACACAAGCGTTCATTGCACGCCTCCGTCCCAGGGGCCGTAGTTTGAGGACCCCTGAGTTAGTGCAATACAAAAAATGCAAATAATTTGTCTGCAGACCACCAAAATTTTCTCGTGGGCCACCGACCACCATTTGGTGACCGCTGGGTGAAAGGAATTCTGCCAAGGCTGGTCCCCTTCCTCACCATCAATGCTGTCAGCCTGCACTTTAAAGCCATCTTCGCTGGTGATCTCAAAGCACAGGTGGGGCTGCGTTTTGCGTGGCATCTCATTTTCTTTGTCCTCCTGTTTCAGGTTGTCTTCATCTGAGCTGGAAAGATCTCCTAGAGGCAAAAGAGAGGCCCAACTCATTGGGGTTTCTTTGTATACTCTGTGGAGACTGCCTGGGTCAAGACCTTGGGTGACAGAGTGGGACACAGAAGGGCCAAAAAATACAGGTAGTCCTCAACTTACGACCAGAATTGAGCCCAACATTTCTATCATTAAGGAGGACATTTGTGGAGTTTTGCCCCATTCGACAACCTTAACAACCTTTCTTACCACAGTTGTTAAGGGAGTCACTGCAATGGATAAATTAGCAACACCGTTGTTAAGTGGATCTGGCTTCCCCGTGGACTTTCGCTTGTCAGAAAATCGCAAAAGCAGATCACATGACCCTGGGGCACAACCACGGTCATTAGTATGGACCAAGCATCTGAATTTTGATCACGTGATCACGGGGCTGCCCCAAAAGTCCTTAAATGTAAAAAATGGTCACAAGTCACTTTTTTCAGCGCAGTTGTAACTTTGAAAACGGTCAATAAATGAACGGGGGCTACTTGTATGAGAGCAGAGGGAAAAATAAGAAAACTCAAGGATCTTCTTGGGGGGGAAAATGGTTTGGCAAGAACTGTCATTTCACAAAGCATAATTTAAAAAAATATATATCCTTGGGATTTTGAGAAATTGTTACTCCCCTAACATTCTCAATCAGGTATTTCTTAAGCTCGTTCTTTCCAGATGTGTGGAGTTGCAATTGCAACTTTCAGAATTCCAGAGTCAGGTATGCTGTCTGTTCGAGCACTGGACCTATATCCCCACCCTAACCGCTTTATAGTGCTGGGATGACCAATTGACCAATGCATTGTGTATACATTCCAATTTTCTGTGTTTATGTAAGTATTCCTCGACTTACAATGGCAATTTCCATGGCTGAGTGATGTGATTGCAAAGCACGACTGCATTGCTCAGCGTTAGCAATCCCTGCAGTCTCATTGCTATTGTTAACTGAATCCCACAGCTGCTGGGCAAGGCAGCTTCCTGCTGGCTTCCCACAGGCAAATCATAGGGGAAACAGGCAGGAAATTGAAAGTCTCAGGTGGCTTGCAAGCAGGATGGCAGGGAAGCGAGTGGCTGATGCTGGGTGAGGGAAGTGTGGTGAGGCCGGGGTGCAGGGAGGTGCAAGGGAAGTGAGGGTGGAAGGAGGCACGGTGAGGGTCACAGAGGTGTAGTGAGGATTGGGGAGGGTGAATAGGGTGTGTGAATGAGGCATAGGGCGGGTCCAAGAGGATACACAAGGGTTAGGCTGAATGGCCGGTTCAAAACTACCCATTAAATTTTACGAGCAAATGAGGATTTGGATTCTCAGAACTTCCATGTAATTCCCACATTAGGCTGGTTATCCCCAGGGGTTAGGTAAAAATTGCCATTTTATTTTTGAATTTATGCTGGTGTAGGACATAAGGAAGACTGGTATGAGTGTCCTGGAATATACCCCGTTTCCCCGAAATTAAGACAGGGTCTTATTTTCTTTTGAACACACACACACACACACACACACACACACCGAAATAAGTGTGCTTGGTCTTTTTTTCAGGGAGGTCTTATTATTTTTGAGGTGCAGGAGGCCCCTTAACCTCAGCCCGCAGATCAGCTGATCCAGAGAGGGCCGGAAGTTCTGTCTGTTTCTGGCACATTCCTGCCAGCCCTACCATCACTTGGCCTGCCCCTCTTTTTGCACCTGCCATTAAGAGAAGGGGTGCAGTAGCTAGGGTTTGCGGCAGCAGCCTCCACCAGGCCGTTCCGCATGGATGGCAGGCGCATGTGGGAAGGCGTGGGGCATTTCCCCCCAGGAAATGGCAGGGACTGGCTGTGCATGCATTTAAATATTTTAGAGGGGAGGGCTTATTTTAACACATCCGATTGGGCTTATTATCTGGGGAGGTCTTATTTTCGGGGAAATACAGGGTATTTATCAAGAACTAATCGAGAGCCTCCCAACATTTCTGGAGCCCTTTCGCCAAACCGGAGGGAAGCAGAAGGCTCTACCTGCGTATCGATGCCAGACGTGTTCCAGCAGAGACTTCTGGATCTGCTCCGGGGATGCAGGATGGGAATGCAATGCAGCCAAGGAAGGAGAATGCTCCATCGGAGACCTGTAGAGACATCGGAAAGGAAAGATTTAAGGGCCAGCCAGCAAGCAAACTCCAGAGTTCCTGTAGCTTGAAGCCAATACACTTACTGCTCGTTTTCGCTGACGATGCTCGTCTCCTCTTTGAACGCATCCAGGTTTAGGACACCCTTTGTTGTGGGCGTCTTCATCCGTACCCTCCCAATGCTGCAGGGCAAAGGGGCCAGTTCAATACACAACACACGCATGCACACGCGCTTGCATAAATACAGGAAGTCCTCGACTTACAACGGTTCGTTTAGGGACTGTTCGAAGCTGCAACGGCTCTGGGGAAAAGGGACTTGAGACCATCGGAGGAGCCGCCCCCCCCATGGTCACGTGATCAAAATGTAGACGCTTGGCAAATGGTTCATTTGTACGACGGTCACAGTGCCCTGGGGTCATGGGATCCCCTTCTGCGACAAGCAAAGTCAAGGTGAAGCCTGATTTGCTTCATGACCGCGTTGCCAATCTGAACAACTGCGGTGATTCACTTCTAAGAAGAGTGGCAAGAAAAGTCGTTCAACGCGGGCACAACTCACTTGACAAAATTTCTCGCTTAGCAACGTAAATTCTGGGCTCAATTGTGGCTGTAAGTCGAGGACTACCCGTAGACACTTGTGCGAGAGGAAACCAATGCGATTTAGAGATTTCTGCAAAGCCGCTGGTACTGAAGCTGACTGAGGGTGCAGCTATCTTCAGCCAATCACGCAGCTGCGAGCAACTAAGACTCCCGACACCCAGTAGCTGACTCAGAGATAGATCAAGGTGACTGGGAATTGGGGTTTGCTGCATTCCCCCCACCCCGATGTTTCAAAATGGCTTTATATTGTGATGGAGACATTTGTATTCTCTTCCCCAAAATTCCCCAAGACCATTTATGATTTTTTAAATTAAAAAACAAAGCTGTAAAGCCACGTAATAAAATCCTCAAGTTGGAGCTTCGCACATTTTTTAAAAAAATACCGAGTTGGGGTTTTGTGGGACATTTAGTGCAAAGCCAAAGAGATGAGCAGGTGGTCCAAAGAAAGACGGTGAAACCCACCCTACAAGTCAAAGAAAAGCAATTGTGCGTTTTTTGGTTTTCCGGACACAACTGGGAAGCATAAATGACACCATGAATGAAAATCTCCAAGCAATCCAGGATGAGCTCTTATGTTTCCATTCGTCCCTGCTGCTGCTGCCCTGCCCCAAGAACAGAAGTGACCCACCAGGTCAATAAAAGCTACTTTGACGCCACGAGTGTCAAGTTGGACTGAAAATGTTCTAGATTCCCAAATCATCAAGAAAGCATAGAGCTGAACAGCAACCTCACCTCTGCCGAGGAAAGCACCTACAATTAAGACTAAGCTACTCTTTGTATTTTCATCCTGTTCTTATCTTTTAATGTTATTTGTGCAGTTAGCTGCCTTTTGGATTGAGATAAACTACGCCCGCAAACCAGCTGAGTGTAAAAGCTAATAGCAATAGCACTTAGACTTATATACCGCTTCATACTGCTTTACAGCCCTCTCTTAAGTGGTTTACAGAGTCAGCCTATTGCCCCCAACAATCTGGCTCCTCATATTACCAACCTTTGAAAGATAGAAGGCTGAGCCGGTCAGGATTGAACTCCTGGCAGTGGGCAGAGTTAGCCTGCAATATTGCATTCTAACCACAGCGCCACCATGACTCTGGTGGAATCTGCCCCCCAATCACCAGATTTCTCACACTAGGACTTTTTTTTTAATCCTACAAAGCTACCGATTTATTCTCATTCCATAGAACTGGAGCTACAAAACAAGGAAGAAACCAGAAAAGACTCCAAGCTGGTAGGATGGGCATTATTCACTGGTACCTATTTCTGAATCCATGTTTTCTCCATCCATCTCCACCTTGAGAACCACCAAACCTCAAGATTATTATGTGCAGAATGGCTCTCTCTGGTGTTATTTTGGGATGGTGGCAGAATACTTAATATCCCCCCCCCCAAAAAAAACCCATATGTATGGAAATCTGGTGTTAGAATGGGGATAACTTTAGATGGAACTGCAAATATATATATATATATCCAACATTCTTGCATCTATATTAAAATGATAGTGTTTAAACCAGGGATGTTCACAGGCATGTTTTAAGATTTGGGGACTTCAACTCCCAGAATTCCCCAGCCAGTTGCGAGTTGAAGTCCACAAGTCTTAATAGTTGCCAAGGCACCAGGTCTTATTTTCGAGGACGGTGGTGGTGGAGGATATCGCCCACTGACTAATCGCGCGCATCACTGCCAGTCTCCTTTTGCTGTCAGAGGCCTTGAGGAACTTTTCTGCGGCTGGTAAAGCTTTCCGGAAGGCCTCTGCATCCGATCACAGAACTCCAGATTGATCCGGAGTGCTGTGATCGGCTGCAGAAGCCTTTAGGAAAGTCTTGCCAGCTTCAGAAGAAATGCGCCAGCAAGGCAGGTGTCGGGGGTGTGCGAGGCCTGGCTGCAACTGTCTGAAGGCAAGTAGAAGGGCAGCTTCCCATCCCCACGCTAGCTTATTTTTTTACCCGTGCACCCTAGAGCGGGTGGGGTCTTAATTAGGGCTTATTTTGGGTGTAGGGCTACCTTGGGCACATATGTAAAAATCAAGCTAGGACTTACTTTTGGGGTAGGTTGTATTTTTGTGGAAACACAGTACGTAATTAACATGGGAGGAAGAGAAAAGGAATAGCTAAGATGCCTATACTTACCCAGGGCCTATTGTACTGCCGGAAATGCAATTATTTGCCAAGTGATCAGGAGTAACTATTGGGGATACAGGAGGAGGGGGCTCCTTGTCATTAACTCCGTCCACTTTTATCTTCTTGACGGGCACATTTCCGACAAAGGTGGAAACTCTCTTGACCCGGATGGCTGGGCGAGGGCCGGGCAAAGACACCAAGCCAGGAATACTAAGCACACCAGAATTCATGGCGACAGGTTGAAGAAGACAAGTCTGCGGGAGTCCTAGGGAAGGCGTCACCAGAGCTGGGGTACTCAGTGCCAACTGCCCACCGCCAACAGCCTGAGATGTGGTGCCCACGACGTTCATCATGGGTACCATGCTAAGTACTGGGCCCCGGATCGTCCAGGTGGGCAAGGGGTTAGGAGCCAGGCCCAGAGGTGCCCGCAGAATGACCGTGCCAAGGTTGGGAGCAGCGGACAGCGGTGTGGGGTTTGCTTTGAAAGCCTGTTCCCCGTCTTGAGTGGCCAATGGGCTTTCCTCGCCTTGAACTGCCATGCACACCTGGGCCAGCTTGTTCACCAGAATGATTCTGGAATTGGGCTTTTGTGCCTCGGGTCCCAGCACTGTCGTCACTTCAGGGGTGGGGGGCACTTGGGCACAACCGAGGGTTAAGGTCGGAGCTGGATCCGGAGCAGGGCTGGGATGGGCTGACTCAGTGCCGTTGAGGCTGGCAGAGGTAGGCGGTGCCAGTGGCAGTGGCATCGGGCTGAGGCAAGAAGGCGGGCTGGCCTTGCTCTCAGGGGCATCCATATTCTTCAGCACAAAGTCCACAATGTCCGAGGGCAAGTCCTCTGGAGCTGGAGTGGGGCCGGCCAGCTCTCGCTCGACCCTGGGCTCGGGCTGCTTGCCCTTGGTGGAAGGGTGTCCTCCTGTCGCGTCCGCCTCACTGTCAGTGCCATCGTCTATGCCATCCAGCTGGTGGATATGGGGCAGCGGGAGATCCAGCGGGTAAGGCGGCAGAGGTGGGTCTCGGGTCACCACTGTACGCGGGAAGCGGAAGTAGCAGCCGGCCTCTCCTTCCTCCTCACTCTCGCCGTCGCCCAGCCCATCTAACTGGGGCAGGCCCAGGTTGGGTGAAGGGGGACATGTCCGTGGCCCTCCCAACTCTTCTTCCTGGAAAGGCTCATCCAGAAGGCTGTCGTCAAATTCCAAGTCGGAGACATTGAGCTCAAAGGCCAGCTCTGGCGGCACAGGGGGGGAAGAGGGTGGGGGTGAGGTAGCTACGGGCCGCTGCTCGTCACACCCGGCTGAGGTAGAAGGATGTCTGAAGCCATTCCCAGCCGTGGGGTAGTCTGGGAGGGGTGGCATTGCCCTGAGAGAGGTGCTGGGGGGGCTAGTCCTGCTAGCAGGGGCCTGGGGTGGGAGAAGGGACCGGCGGGGGCGGGGGTTGCTGCTAGGTGACATGGGGCTGAGGCGTTGCGTGCGGCGCGGAGGAGGGAAGTCTGGGTCACCCACAGTCAAGATATGATGGGACATGGATGATGCGCTTCCTGCAGAAAAGGGGAGGGAAAGAGAAAAAAAAAAGGAGGTTTTAAGAAGAGCGAACATGCATTGGCTGCTGGGGTCTCTCCTGGTCAGGAATGTGCTGTGGGTACAAACCCCCAACCTATCATCCCATCCCAGTGGGGACATTTATAGTAGTATTTACAAGGCGCCTGTGTGACACTGCTTAGAGTTAGAAAAGGGTCAACAGCAGAAGTGAAATCCAGAAGGTTCTGGAGAACCGATAGCAGAAATTTTGAGTAGTTCGGAGAACCGGCAAATACCGCCTCTGACTGGCCCCAGAGTGGGCTGGGAATGTGGGAATGGAGATTTTGCAGTATCCTTCCCCTGCCACACCCACCAAGCCACGCCCATAGAACCAGTAGTAAAAAAAAACCTGAATTTCACCACTGCTCAACAGCAAAGGGTTGGGCTTAGTTCTCTTACAGCTACGTAGGGATTCTAGGCTGATCCCCCTTTTCACTCCACCTCCAGGTTCTGCCATCCCTTCTCCTACAGTTGGAGATGAGCCTAGCGTTGTGTTTCACATGCAATCAACCCTGGATTGTAGTCTAACACAGCGGTCACCAACCGGTGGTCCGTGGACCATTAGTGGTCTGCGAGGAAATTTTGATGGTCCGCAGAAAAATTATCTGCATTTTTATAATGCACTAAATATTATTTATCTTTTTACAAAATCATATTAGTAGTCTGTGGGATTTAAAATAATGAATGTAGTGGTCCCATGAGGCCCAAAAGGTTGGTGACCCCTGGTCTAATACAATAAAATAAACCCAAGTCATTGTGGCTCAATCAGAAAACTAAAAAAGAAAAAGAGACCCCACCACTGCTAGGCTACTTCTTGGTGAATTGGTTTGTCCCAGGAGTTGGTTCAAGAGCCAACCCTTGATTTTTAAATGCGTGACCCACACGCTATGGATGTGGACTGCCAAGTACTCACCGGGAGATGGCAACGGGCGGGACGACACCCCGCCTAGGGGCCGGCGGGTGGGGGAGTAGTTGGGCACTTTGATGCGAGCTCCAGTGAGAGGTTTAGGCTTGGAGACAGCAGGCTCTGGAGGTGGCAGAGGTCCTGGGTTCTGGGCTGGAGAGTGGCGCTCCAGTGGTGGAACAGGAGAAGGGGCCTCCTGAAGTGGCTTGTCTCTGAGGTTAGGGTCTGAAAACAGAGAACATGTCAGAAGAAGAAGCCAGAAGCAGTGGAACATGAATCAAATTCCTGGTCCCGACAAAAACCCCTTGTATTAATTGACTGTGAATTCTGCTCATTCACATCCAGCAAAGTCTTTCGAGGGAGGATTTACAGTCACAGACCTTCTCTGGCTTGGAGAGCTGACAGGCTGATTATCTGCAAACCAATTAAGCGAACTAATTGTCTTCTGCAAACTCCACTCCCTTTTTGCTCCTCTTTTATTTCCTCTGGGAGGGGCCATTCATCATCCACCCGTGGCCTTACGCCCAAGTCAACCCCTGTTCTTTAGCTGTTCCCTTCATCTCTGCACACTGGGAACAGGCTCCAGCTGTTCGTCTGCCTCTCTGAGGTCTGACTCTGATAACTGGCATACTGCTCTGGCCCCCTCTCTGCCTCCGACACAGAGCCCTCATCAGAGCCTCCCCCAGACTCCAGGACTGGCCCATGATCCTCCCCAACCTCCCCACTGTCCGAATCTGTTGTCAGCTTTGCTGGCCGCTGGCGGGCCACAACATAAGGAGGATGAGAAGGGACAGTCCAATAAGACACCTTAGAAGTTCCCAGGTTGGAGAACTCTAGGAGGTAGAAGGTCTGCAGAACTATCCAATGAGTTTGTTGAGCTGACTGCGACCCTCTGTTCCCCCCCCCCTCATTAAGGAGGACATTAAGGGGTGCAGAAAATCCTCTGTCACATTTCTGCATGAGATGGAAAAGTAAAATGCAAAAGAAAAAAGTCTCGGAAAAAAAGACTCAAACCGGACTTACCCAGAGGGGCAGCAGGACTGTGCACAATGGTGTGGTTCTCTTCCTGCATTCCTGAGGCATCCGGCTCTTCTTGGCTCAGCTTTGGCCGATATTCCATGACCCGGCATGTATATCCGCACCGCTTACGGGCATCCACTGTGCTCCAATATAACCTGGAACATCTGACGGGGATATGTTCAGAAGGAAGCAAAGGATCTCTGTACCTTATTCCTCTAACCAGCAGGCGGCCTAGGAATCAGGCACCTTTCTGCTAGAGAAGTGGGCAACCTGTGACACACACAAACACCCGCTAACAATCCCTAAATACTACCCTGTTTCCCTAAAGATAAGACCTCCGTGCATTATAAGCCCAATTGGGCCTTTGAGTGCATGCGCTAAAATAAGACCTCGCTCGCCACCTCCTGGCACCTCCAAAATAATAAGACCTCCCAAAAATAAGGCCAAGTGCTTATTTCGGGCGTGGGGGGGGTGTCAAACGAAAATAAGATCCTGACTTATTTTCAGGGAAACATTTTTGTTACTGCTGAAATTTCGTAGCAAGGTTTCCTGTCATCAGGAGAGAAAGAAAATAATCCCCCCCCCCAGTTTTTTATTTTTTAAAAAACTATATCAAATCGATGCGTGAACAGTGAGGCACCCGGGCGTCACACATTCTAATACAAACAGAACTCATGAAATTAATCATAATTATTACGTTCAGTCTGCTCATATATTTCTAGCAATACATATTTATATTAGATTACAGTCCATCGCCATTCAATTATTCCACGTTGTATCTTGCTATTTCTTTTATTATCACAAAGTGTATACACTAGTATTCCCCCTATTCTTGCTTCTGTTAGAGAAAATAATTTTTAAAGGTCCTGCAAAATTATTAAACGTGGTAATCGAGCCTTAAGATCGTTTTAAGTTCTAAGACAAGCTTAAAGTGCTTTAGAAAAAAATAAGGATCTCCAACATGCCACAAAACTGGAAGGGGCAGATTTTTTTTTTTTTAAAAAAAAAACTTTGTCTTATAAAAAAAAAATCTCATCAAACGCTACCAGAGATGTGCCCTTCCGTGTCTAGAAGGATATTCACCCTTTTCTCAATCTGGTACCCTCTAGAGCAGTGTTTCTCAACCTTGGCGACTTTAAGTCCTGTGGACTTCAACTCCCAGAATTCCCCAGCCAGCTGGCTGGGGAATTCTGGGAGTTGAAGTCCACAGGACTTAAAGTCGCCAAGGTTGAGAAACACTGCTCTAGAAGTGTATGGTTACAACTCACAGCATTCTAACTAATGTGGCCATTCAGGGAGCTTTTCAGAGGCTGGATGAAGAAGAAGCAGCATCTTTAGCTAACACATTTCCTATACAGGTCATCCTCGATTTATGACCATAATGGAGTATACCCATCGTGGTCATAAAAGGGATTGGTCAGGTGACCGACCTGATTTTAGGATGTTTGTTGCGGCAGTCGTTAAACGAACCTGCAGTTGTTAAGGAAGCCAAGTTAAATGGTAGTTTTTGGCAAAACTGTCCTAAAACACAGTGATGTGACCACAGGATTTGCATGTGCCTGCAACCCAGCGTCAAAATTCTGGCTGAGGTAAAACATCTTGAGTTTAAGACATCTCCTAAACTCCAGATGTTACCTAGCCTGGTAACGAAACGTGTGGAAACAAGCTCACAAGCTCGGAAAATGAACCTTTGCCCTCATCCTACACCTGAGCTACATATATTTGCCACTATTGCAAAATTCTGGCTCTCTAAAGGTAAAGGTTCCCCTCGCACATACAGTATGTGCTAGTTGTTCCCAACTCTAGGGGGCGGAGTTCATCTCTGTTTCAAAGCCGAAAAGCCAGCGCTGTCCGAAGACGTCTCTGCGATGTGGCCAGCATGACTAAACACCAAAAGTACATGGAACGCTGTTACTTTCCCACCAACGGTGGTTCCTATTTTTCTACTTGCATTTTTACACGCTTTCGAACTGCTAGGTTGGCAGAAGCTGGGACAAGGAACGGGAGTTCACTCCGCTACGCGGCGCTAGGGATTCAAACTGCCGACCTTTCTGATCGACAAGCTCAGCGTGTTAGCCACTGAGCCACCGCCTCCCTCTGGCTCTCTTTAGGATCTCACTAAAGAATGGAACGTGACACTACAACAACTCAGAAGTGGATACTCACTGGTAGCCGACAGGTAAAAGCCGCCCCTCGCATTCGGACAAGTCCGTCAGCATCCCCAAACTATCAATCTTCATGGAGCCTGGCAGCAAAGACAAGATTTGGGAAGCCGTCAAGGCTCGCAGGAGAAGATCCGACACGCTTCACCAACTGGGCAAAAGTCCCTGTGAAATTCTACTGCGGGAGTCTCTGGTTTTCCGTGGGGCTCGCCCCCAAGAATGCCCCGGTGGGTGGTGGCCCATGGAAATAAATGGGGGTGGGCTTTCTACCTCAGACTACCCATAGTGGTAAAATGCTGTGGGGCCAATATGAAGAGAGAAAGCAGCTGCCTGGTGGGGGAGTCAGACCACTCGTTTCTCGAGCTAAGTCTCGTCTATTCTGATTGGCAGGTGCTCTCCAAGGTGTCAGGCAGGGGACTTTCCCAGCCCTACCTGGAGATTTGATGGGACTGAACTTGGGACTTTCTGCATGCAAATCAGCTGCTCTACCACTGAGCTACAGCCCTTCCTGCAAAAAGAACATAGGAAGCAGTCTTCAACAGAGTCCGAGCCCCCTGTCATGCTACTCAACACTGCCTGCACGTATTGGGAGAGACTCTCAAGGGCGGGTGAAGGCCGGGGAGCATCCCAGCCTTATCCAAAGATGCCAAGACGGAGGTTGAGTTAGCCTCTCCCCATATGCAATAGGGGCCCACCAATCCCTCCTCCCCCTCGCATTCCCAACTAGCAACCTGAATTTAATCCCCCACCCACAAAGATGAAACAAAATCCACCTGCAAAATAATTCTGGGTAGCCGAGAACTGAAAGCAGGGGGGTGAAGGGGGTATAACGCCAGGCAGGTATTTAAAGGGATCTATTCGTTTATTTACAATATTTAGGGGCTGTTCTGTTTGTGAGACTATTACGATCTAAAAAGAGATTTCAGGAGAGACGACAAATTTAAAAATGGGTGAAATATTAAAAAGTGCCAAACCGCTTAGAAGTAAAATCAAAAGGGACTCAAGCATGCTCTTTGCTAAAAAAATAGAGTCGTTTTAAAAGCCCAAATGAGAATATTTTATCCCGAAACAATACGGAGCACCTTCAGAATGCCATTTCATCATTGAGGAAGGTTGGCTCCAGAGAAGAAATTCTCTTCTGTTCTTCTCTAGATACTACTAGTAGTAGTAGCACTTAAGACTTATATACCGCTTCACAGTGTTTTACAGCCCTCTCTAAGCCAGTGTTGGCGAAACTTTTCAGCATCGAGTGCCAAAACGGGAGTGCATGCAGGTGGGGGGGGGGGGGAATTGGAAACCAGAAGAGCAGCTCCACGGCGTGCATGCACTCACTGGGAAGCTGGTCTCCCGATTTCTGGAGCGCATGCACGCGCAAAGACCAGCTGGCCAGTGCACATGCCAGAAACCAGAAGCTCAGTTTCCCAGTGTGTGCATGCGCACCAGGGAGCTCCTCTTCCGGGTTCCAGTGCTCCTGTGCATGCAAAGACCACCTGGCCAGCGCGCATATGCCCACCAGAACCCAGAAGGGCACTGCTAGCCTGCCTGGAGAGATGGCTCTGCATGCCACTTTTGGCATGCGTGCCATAGGTTTGCCATCCCGGCTCTAAGCGGTTTACACGGTCAGCTTCTTTCCCCCCAACAATCTGGGTCCTCGTTTTACCAACCTCGGAAGGATGGAAGGCAGAGTCAACCTTGAGCCGGTCAAGATTGAACTCCTGGCAGTGAGCAGAGTATGCCTGCAATACTGCATCCTAACCACTGCGCCACCAGGGCTCACCTAGACACCAAGGTAGCTGTCGATGCAGCACTTGGAGGAAACATTTTCTTTAATATTGTCATCTAGACCTTCCCATATATATATATAAAGCCACAGAAGCCACCAAGATCAGGTTTAATTCGAATTCCAGTGATGTGAACCAGTGTCCATAAACTGCTCCCTTTTCATTTCCATGTGGGGAAAAAAAAAGTACTACTAGGGAGTGGCAGCTGTTCTTTTGGAAGCACATGGCACCTCCTTCGCCATGCAATGCTCTCAGGTATGGCCCCATTTTGTCTCCACGCAATCTGAGGATGAGCACTGTCAGAGCAGGAGGCATGAACCTGAGGGCTGCAGAGACATTTTCACATCAGCTCCTCTTTTACCTCCCAGCCCTTAAATTCATTCCCACGTCCACCACAAGAACCTCCACCTTATGGGAGATGTCATCTACTCGTCTACCCTGGATCCCAATGCTTCCTTAGCCCACCATTGCTCATTCGTTCGCCTCCCCTCAAGTACCTATCATCATGTGGATGGTATCCGGCTCCAGGCCCACCATGAATTTCCTCTTGAAGCTGATTCCCTCAAAGTCGACGTAGACCCGCCGTAGGACATCAAACCCATCTTCAGCGACAATCTCCTAGAGGGCAGGCACAGAATTGACAGCTTCACACGCTGCTTATCCATAATTGTGCCACCGGAAGATGTGTACACACACAAACACACACAGGCTGCATTCTTTGCAGATTGCACACCTATAGAAAGCCCAGCTCACTCCTCCGGCTTTCAAAAGCCAGGAGCCATGAAATTCTCCCAGCCGTGACTTTTTTCATCCCAGCATTAATGGAAACTCCTGCATTGTCCACTCCTCCCTCTGGCAATTCTCCAACACCCTCTTCTCCCCCCCAATTCCCCTTTTACCGTTCCATCCAGGAGGTCAACGTGCTTCTGGCAGAAAACTTTTTTGTCCTCCTGGAAAGTACAATGGCAGAGGCGGGCACACATGAAGTGGTAATTACTGAGACAGGCAGAGAGGCAGCAGCCGACCGTGGCCCCGGTGCGTTGACAGTGCTCACAGCGCTAGAGCCGGAAGAGATAGAGTGAGATAGAGATAGATAGATAGATAGATGATAGATAGATAGATAGAGAGAGAGAGAGAGAGAGAGAGAGAGATTCAGCCCTTTTGGGGGGCCTTGTTTCGGCCCTTTTCCAGCCATTTTTCTACCCATTTTTAGGCCTTTTCAGCCCCCCAAAGCCTCAAAAATGGCCCAAAAAAGCCAAAAAAGCCTAAAAATGAGTCAAAAAAGCCTCAAAAACAGGCTGAAAAAGTATCAAAAGCAGGCCGAAAAAAGGCTTGAAAACAGGACATGCAGAGACCAAAAAATAGCCGGTGGGGCTTCGGCCATATTTGGTCAATAAGACGCACAGATATTTTCACTCTCTTTTTGGAGACAAAAAGGCGTGTCTTATAGTCCGAAAAATACAGTATATAACATTCAAATTCCATGGAACAGTGTGTGTGATCTGGGTACAGTTATTTTTGAACAATCATAACCCACATATTTATAGTTGTATTCATCATATTAATAACAATTCTGGTTTTGAGGCCACCACTCCCATCTCTGGCGCAAGAATTCACATTATAACACTGACATCCTGTACAAAATGTGCCAGAATGCCCGGATAAAAGTGATCTGTAATAAAGCCAACCATGTTTTCAAGGTGTGCTTCCCCTGGAGAGGGCCCGTTCTTGCTCCCCCTTCAAATAAGAGGGGAGAGCAGAGAGGGGAGGAGCAGGAATGACCCAAACTCACCATCTGCCGGCCCCGAGCCACAGCAGCATGTACGTTCTTCAAGGAGCCATCATTCTCCTCAAAGACCTCCGCTGACCAGATGGCGCAGTTGACATGAGTCCATTCGTTTTGGCCAATGTACAGCAGCCTCCCTGCGTCCTAGAGAGAAGGGATTTGGAGGAGAGGGGATGCGTGTTTGGTTCTGATTTAGTACGGTTTGTGAATCCTATCGTGGTTGATTGCCTAGCATTACTGTTAGCACTCAACTTATAACAGGGGTGTCAAACTCGAGGCCCGCGGGCCAGAGTCGGCCCACGGGGTGCTTAGATCTGGCCGGTGGGGCTGCCCTGGAAACAGTGAAGGACCGCCCCACGGTGCCTCTGCCAGTGAAAACAGAGCTCTGTTTTCGCTGGCAGAGCACTTGGGCCACCACAGGCGCCCCCAACACAAGTGATGTTGAACTGGCCACGCCCCCAATCCTCCCCCCCCCGCCTGAGGTCAAACACAACCCTGATATGGCCCTCAATGAAATCGAGTTTGACACCCCTAACTTGTAAAGTCCGTTCAAAGTATAACCACACTGAGAAAAATGACTTATGACCGTTTCTCATACTTAGGACCATTGCCCAGGGGTGAAATTCAGCAGGTTCTAACAGGTTCTGGAGAACCGGTAGCAGAAATTTTGAAGTAGTTGGGAGAACCGGCAAATACCACCTCTGGCTGGCCCCAGAGTGAGGAGGGATTGGAGATTTTGCAGTATCCTTCCCCTGCCACGCCCATCAAGCCCGTAGTTTAAAAAATTGAGTTCCACCACTGCCATGGCAGCCTACCGATGGTCACATGATCAAAATTCGGATGCTTGGCAACTGGTTCATATTTATGACAGTTGTAGTCCCCTGGGGTCATGTGACCCCCCTTTTTAGACAAGCAACGTCAAAGGGGAAACCAGATTCATTTAACCATTGGGTTACTAACTCAACAAATGCAGTGATTCACTTACCAACCGTGCCAAGAAAGGTCGCAGAATGGGGCAACATTCAATTAATGACTGTCACGCTTAGAAAGAAATGTTGGGCTCAACTGTGGTGGTTAGTCAAGGTCTACGTCAGGGGTGTCCAAAGTTGGCAACTTTAAGACTTGTGGACTTCAACTCCCAGAATTCCCAAGCCAGCAGAGCTGGCTGGGGAATTCTGGGAGTTGAAGTCCACAAGTCTTAAAGTTGCCAACTTTGAACACCCCTGGTCTACGTGTATGTGTAAATCTGGGCATTACGGCTTGTTCAACAGACCATTTGTCTGTAGCAGCAAACCAAACGGTACCCCATCACCTGTTTTATTTTTAAATTCCAAATGCTCTTTGTGGAGTTCAAGGGACGCTAATATGAGAGTGGTTCCTTCCAACAATGACGATCTTCAGGTTCAGAGCTGGCATGCTATGGCATATTACCAGTGGTGGGAGGGGTGATTTGAGGCAGTTCATCTACACTAGTGATTCTCAACCTGTGGTCTGTGGACTCTGGGAGGAGGGGGGGGCACGATGCCATCACCGGGGGGGGGGGGGGGAGGCAAAGACCTGAATAAATGTTATCGTTTAAATCCTGAGTTAAGTCTCGAGGGGTTCGTGGCCAGAAAAAGTGAAGAATACATGAGAATCACCGTCCCAAATGTGGGTTTTTTTCAACAGGCAACTGGACTTTCTGGTTCTTCTTTTGAAGACGTTTTGCTTCTCCTCCAAGAAGCTGCTTCAGCTCTGACTGTTTGGGGAACGGGTGAAGAATGAGTCAGAGCTGAAGAAGCTCCTTGGAGGAGAAGCAAAACCTCCTCAGAGAAAAACAAAGGGAGTCCATTTGCCTCTTGAAAAAAGCTCCTGTGGGACAACCATGACTTGGAGGACTGAGAATCTCCATCAACATTGAGAATCACTGATCTACAGTTCAGGTCTTGTAGGGTATCCTGAGGTTGGCCATTCCAAGAGCCGAGGACTTTGGGATGACCCCCGGCAGGCCCACTTTTACCTTGGAAGGAGCATCTCCAAACTGAAGACAGAGAGCGCACTGCCTCTTATCCTCAGGGTCCGCCAACAGCTGCTGCGGAGGAACATGCTCTGCATCTTTCCCAGCTGCAAGGAGAGAAAGAAAAACATTGGCTTTTGATCTCCGGTCCCTAAAAGGCAAAGGTTCCCCTCGCACATGTGTGCTAGTCGTTCCCAGCTCTAGGGGGCGTTGCTCATCTCCGTTTCACAGCCGAAAAGCCAGCACTCTCCGAAGACGTCTCCGTGGTCATGTGGCCGGCATGACTAAACACCGAAGGTGCACGGAACGCTGTAAGCTTCCCACCGAAGATGGTCCCTATTTTTCTACTTGCATTTTCACATGCTTTCGAACTGCTAGGTTGGCAGAAGCTGGGACAAGTAACGGGAGCTCACTCCGTTATGCGGCACTAAGGATTCAAACCGCCAAACTGCTGACCTTTCTGATCAACAAACTCAGCGTCTTAACCACTGAGGCAACGTGTCCCTTTATCTCCATTCATTACAATCGCTCTACCATTTCCTCAGAGCACAGGAGATCCTCAAAAGGTGACAGCATCTTTATGCCACAGAAAGAACGCCAGAATATCTCCTGGTAAAATCAGAAAGACCAGCTTTCTGCCCTTTTAATATGCCAGATGGTAACACTCACACTCTTCACAGATTAACTCTGTGAATAACTCTGTAATTCTGCAGCAACTCTGCACAGTGGCAGATAGGACAGTGCTCTAGAGGGTTAACATCATTGCTCAGAGGATCATTGCTTGCTCTTTCCCCTCTTTGGAAGAGCTTTATAGCTCCCGCTGCCTTAAGAAAGTTCAAAACATTCTTAAAGATCCATCTCATCCTGGGTGCCCTTTTTTTTTTTTTGAACTATTATCATCTGGCAGACGGTACAGGGCAATAAAAACAAGGACAAATAGGCTGAAAAACAGCTTCTGTCCCAGGGCAGTTAACTATATTGAATTCTTCTGTGTAGTGCAATATTAATGCAATATCAGAGGTTTCCAATTCAATTGTGTAGAATGTGAAGGATGTGCGTTCGTGTTTTTATTTTTATAATTATAATGTACACTGAAGATGACACTCAATTTTGTTGTACGAGGTGCAACGGCAATCAAGTAAAACTATGACTATTACTTCTGATTGGTTGTGCTGGGTGGAAAGATGGAGTTTCTAATCCAGCGTCTCTGCTGGTTGGCCTGATGACCAAATGGAGCAGTTCCAAGGTGGAGGTGGTTCCTTGATTGATGGCAGACTCCCCCCACCCCATCACCACCCCTCGTGCAGCGCTCTCCACCCAACCGTCTTTTGGGTTATCATCTTGATGTATCCTCATTGCATCCTTTTTCATTATTTATTTCATGGTTCTATTATTTTACTCCTGTTTACACACTCCTTCCATTTTCTTCCTTTCAATTATTTGGACTTGTCAAACTAGAGTAGTCCCGCGGAGAGATAGGCAGCAAATAAATTTAGCAAACAATAAATATTTTGGAGAGGGCTGCACTGTAGAAGGCTGCTATAGACAGTATTACAGGAGTGTCCAACTCAAGGTCCCTGGGCTGGATCTGGGCTGCAGGGTGCTTAAATCTGGCCCATGGGGCAGACCTGGAAATGTCAAAGGACTGGCCCACGGTGCCTCTGCCAGCCAAAACGTGGCCTCTGAGCAGCTTGTTTTTGGCTGGCAGAGCGCTGCGGGAGGCCAAAAACGGGCCACGCGGGGCCTACAGGTGGCCTGGTTTTGGCCGGCAGAGTGTAGCTGGATGCCACAGAGGCCAAAATCGAGGCGCGAGGGGAAGCCATCCCCCAGCGCCCCATTTTGGTTGGCAGGGTGCTGCAGGAGGTGTCCGTCCATCTCCCTCCCCGCTCCCTGCTTCCCCATCCCTTTGGCGGCTTGCGGAGGAGAACTACAATGCTGATCCGGCCCTGGAAGAAATCCAGTTTGACACCCCTGCAGTATTTGAACAGAAATCTGGCTCAAAAGAAGGAAGTGTCTATGTATTGGGGAGATGTGGGGTGAGAAGAAAGCCCCCTTTAGCAACGGTGGGTCTGAAGGTGTCTGGAAGCAAAGGGAAAAGGCCTGAGCCTTGAGGCCTTTCCATCAAAGCCTTACCTATGTTTTCAGGGCCAGCAGAACTCAGATGACTGTTGTGAGCTGAGCTGATCTCTTGTGGCTGCCTCCACTGGGCATAGATGTGGTCAGAGGAAGGAGGCAGAACTGCGTTGGGAAGCATACCACTATCAAAAGAAGTGGGGGGGGGGGAGAGAAAACAGGAAACCATCAGAAGCTGCAGAGGCTATCCAACATGGTTTTCCCCCCTCTCAAACAGGTAAGAGTTGCACTAGAACACCCAACTGTTGTCCTTCCTATCCCTCATTGTGGATCAAGCTGACTGGAACTGAGGAGAGTTACAGGTGAGCAAGAGGTGAAAGGTTTCAGGAATCTTGCTCAAGAGGACTTGCTTAATTGTAGCCTGGAAAATGCAAGATTCACACTGAAAATAGAACTTTTTTTTTTCTCTTGCACTCGGGCTTTGTTCTTTTTTTATTTCCCCTTTGGGTTCTTTACTTGCACTTTTAATGAAAAGACGAGTTAGGGAGACAAATCTAAACATTTGAAACGAAAGGGAAGAGAAGAACGGGACATAAAATCAGCCACGGCAAATACAGGCAGTCCTCAACTCACAACCGCAACCGAGGCTGGAATTTTGGTCATGATAGGTTACTGCAATCGTAAGTCCATGTGACCGGACTCAATTTTATGATCCATTATTATGACAGTTTTTAAACGGGTCACCAGGGTCGCAAGTCCAAATCCAGCTTATCTAATGGACATTTTTTTTTCTGGAAAATGGCAAGAAACAAAGCACGTTTGGGTGAGCGAGGGACACTGCAACCAGTTGCCAAATGCCTCGAATGTGATCATATAATTGTGGGGATGATGCAATGGAGAAATGGGCAACGGAGCAGCCGGCACAAAGGAAGGAGGAGAGAAAGCACTCCGTTGCCCATTTCTCCATTGCAGCGCAGAGAATCCACTGTGATAGCGGAGTTGTGTGTGTGTGTGTGTGACGGGGGAGGGGGTGTTTAACAACCCGTTCGCCTGAACCAGTGTGAACCAGCTGAATACCACCATCCCCGTCCCTCCCCAGTCCGCAGAGCCGGAAAGGTTTGGGGACCGCAATTAATTTGGTGCACCGAATTCATTTCATGGGGTAACGAAGGGCCTCTCTGTTTCCAATAGGCCCTGTCTGATAGATTCCGTATCGCCCAATATGATTTTGGAAAAGACTCTCCTTATTTTTGGTTCCGAGTACTCACTTGGGAAGGGAGCTGTTGCGGGTCCAGTGCTTTACGTCCAGAGCATCAAACCAACTGAAATACTTTCCCATCAGCTGGAAAGACAAGACCAAGAGCTCTTCAGAAGGCTACGTAGACAGGGAGCAGTTCCCATTCAGCAGAACAAACCAAGAACTCTATTCCAAACTCAGGACAAAAACTTGCAAACCCAGGATACTGACTTCCAAACCTGAAATGCAGGTTTGTTCTAACCTGGAAGTTTGCCTAACCCTGACAGAGGTTATACAGAACTATAGGAGAGAAGGTAGGAGAGGCTAAGAAGGAACAGATAACTCTATGGCAGGGGTCAGCAACCCACGGCTCTGGGGCTGCATGTGGCTCTTTCATCCCTCTGCTGCGGCTCCCTGTCATGGGTTGGCTCCACAATTGATAGGGCTTTCGGTTAGGACAGGTAGAGGAAAAAGGATGCCACACTAGGAGACTCTATGGTGTGGGAACTGGACTTCCAATCAGCAAAGGATGCCTCACTAGGAGGAGACTCTATGGTCGGTGAACTGGACTTCCAATCAGCAAAGGAAAAAGGATGCTGCACTAGGAGGAGACTCTATGGTGGGGGAACTGGACTTCCAATCAGCAAAGGAAAAAAGATGCCGCACTAGGAGGAGACTCTATGGTGGGGGAACTGGACTTCCAATCAGCAAAGGAAAAAGGATGCCATACTAGGAGGAGACTCTATGGTAGGGGAACTGGACTTCCAATCAGCAAAGGAAAAAGGATGCTGCACTAGGAGGAGACTCTATGGTGTGGGAACTGGACTTCCGGTCAGCTCCAAAATTAAACACGGGGGGGGAGGGGGGGACGCTTCCGGTTAGGACCTTTGTGGCTCTTTGAGTGTTTAAGGTTGCCGACCCCTGCTCTATGCATACATGCTCACTTTTATCCTCATGTCAACTAAATGAATTCGAGAGACCATCTTCCACCACCAACAGGTGAGGAGAGGTGAGTACCTCAATATAGAGTTCCTTTGCAGTGAAGGTGACCTGTTCTTCCTCTGTTTGTCCCAATAGGACTCCCACTATGTCCTCATTGAAGCTGTGCTGCAGAGAGAGAGAAAGCTCAATGGAGGTCACGAGTAGCTCCTGCACTCCGGGTCTTGCACATCATGCTTTTCTCCACACTCACCACGGAGGAGTAATGTCCCTGTTCAAAGAGCTTGTTGACGGTGCGTAGGTCACAGGGCCGGAGGTGAACCTTCACGCCATCATCCGGACAGCACTGCAGAGAGCAAACCAGGGGAGGAAAAGGTGCTGCTGTCACGTGGCTTACAATTTCTACCTGCCGCCCATAAGCCACGCTCTCCTAGGACAAGTGTGGTGGCCCGTCGGCTGCCAGCAGAGCCAGCTGCAGAGTCAGACGAAGAGGAGATGAAGGGAGAGTCTGTGGGCCGGCTTCAGAGCCTTTGGAAGGCTCTGATAAGGAAACAGCATCAGAGACAGGTAAAGCTTCCCCTCGCACATATGTGGTAGTCGTTCCTGACTCGAGGGGGCGGTGCTCATCTCCGTTTCAAAGCCAAAGAGCCAGCGCTGTCCGAAGACGTCTCCGTGGTCACGTGGCCGACATGACTAAATGACGAAGGCGCACGGAACGCTGTTCCCTTCCCACCAAAGGTGGTTCCTATTTTTCTACTTTCATTTTTTACATGCTTTCCAACTGCTAGGTTGGCAGAAGCTGGGACAAGTAACGGGAGATCACTCTGTTACGCGGCGCTAGGGATTCGAACCTCCAAACTGCTGACCTTTAACATCCGGTTCGCCCGAACCGGTCTGAATCAGCTGAATCCCACCCCTGGGCAGATCCAAATGGTACACTCACAAGGGCTCTAACCTCCCTAGCCCAGTGCCTGGGAGAATGTCCACCTAACTAATTGGCAGCCAGTGCATTTGGTCACCTACACCGAACACTTTGCCTTACCACATTTTGTTGGGGAAAGAAAGAGAGGAAAATAGAGAAATGCTCCCACACGATGCTCCGGAAACCATACCTGTGCACACTGCATCAGTGGCGCCACACACTTGGAGCTGAGCAACCCTTGCAGCACCTGCCGCAGTCCCTTGCGCAGCTCTGAGTGAAGGACCTCTCGCCACTTGGTCTTATCGCTGCCACAGCAGGGTCGGCATGCATACACCACGCTCTCCGGCAAGTTAGACAAGATCTCGTAGCCCTCGTCTGGAAGAGACAGGAAAGGAGGACATCTCTCATGTTCGTTCCTAGGCTGATTGACACTCCGTTTTATTTTCTCACTTCTTGCAATGGCTTGCCTTACGAAGCTGCATTTATGCAATACGAAATCCAGCTAGGGAGACACACGCCCCACACACAGAAAAGGGGAAAACACCATGAAGGACACACAATTCTAAAACAAAGCAAAATAACTCCTGCTGCAACTCTTCTGATAACACTGACGGTTTTTCCCACATACAGGTAGTCCTTGACTTATAACAGTTCATTTAGTGACCGTTGAAAAACAGACCGTTGGCGCTGAAAAATGTGACTCGTGACCATTTTTCAGAGTTAAGACTTTCACAGCATCCCCGTGATCGTGCCATCAAAATTCCGATGCTTGGCAACCGCTTCATATTTATGGCTGCTGCGGTGTCCCAAGGGTTACGGGATATCCCCTTCTGACAAGGAAAGTTCATGGGGAAGCCATGTTCACTTAACCACCGGGTTACTAACTTATCATCAACTGCAGTGATTCACTTAAGAAATATGGCACGAAAGGTTGTGAAATGGGGCAAGGCTCGCTTAACAAATGTCTCACTTAACAACTGACATTTGGGGCTCAATTGTTGTCGTAAATTGGGGACTACCTGCAATGTCCGGATTCAGATTTGACGCTAAGTTTCGTGCCATGTCTAAAATTAACAGCGACTTTGGAAAAGTGTCGTTTTATATGTTGCCTGATCTAACCTACTTGTTCAACACCCTGGTTGAAAAAAAATAGTGCAGGGGCGTCAAACTCAAATTTCATTCATTCGGGGCTGCGGTTGACCTGTGTGGGCGTGGCCGCCTTGACACCACTCCCCAACCTGCTGGCATGTTTCCTCTTCACCTTGGGTAGAGTGGGCCGAAGCCACACTGGCCCGATGTTTCCCCTTCGCCTTGGGTAGACCAGGGCGGTCCAGTGGTAGGATCCGACCACATTGCAGGCTGAATCCAGCCCACGGGTCTTGAGTTTGACACCCCTAATAGTGTAAGGACTGAAGCCAGTCTGGAAGAGATTTTGATGTAACCACAATGAGATCCAAGCCCTAATTATCTTCAAAATGTGAATGGACAACAAAATAGCTTGTCCCTGCTCAGCCGCCTGAACTAAACCATATTGCTCCCGGCCACAAACCTGAAAGTCCCTCGCACTTGGCATGAACCCAGTGGTCACAGTTGGCACACTGCATCATCTTGCTCTCGTAGTCATTGTCTTCGTAACAGTGCAAGCAGATTGGGCAGTAGTTCCCTGCATGAGGAAGAGAGACATTACATTAGGGGAGGCGATGTAGCCATCCAGCTTCTGAAACAAAGGTTAAGATTTCAACGTTTGCTCCACTGATACCCTGTACTTCAATATCCAAACGACATTCAGCCAACAAAAAACTTGGAACACCTATAAAAACAGAACAGAAGCTGGATGGCTACATAAAGCAGAATTATAACTCTGCCTCAGTGTAGAAACAGAACAAAAACTAAAATGCCTAAAAGGTTGAAAAATTAAATCAGTTTTGCCTGGCACCTGAAATCAGCAAGTCTGGTGGCATGGAGAAAATGTTGGGCTAAAACTGAGGAGACTTGAGGTTGAAGTCTATTCTTTTTTTAATAGATTTTTACATATCGTAGTCATTGAAGCTTTTTAAACCAGCGGATTAAAAACCAATACAAAGCAACATAAAGTAAGGAGAAAAAGAAATAAATCAAGAAAAAAAGCAAAAGCTGCTACGAAAAAAGGTGGAGGAAAACAAAAAAAAACCCAAGCTATAAAAGGCGGCTTCCGATATTCTTCACAGCAGCTGTAAGAGCACAGATATATTTTAATCTCTCTGAAGTTACGTCGTTCAGGTACAAGCCAATGGGGCAGCCTTTCATTCTTAGCCTACTCTATAAGGCTGTTTCTATGGGGGGAAACTGGTAGGAGTAATCTACATCTCTGTAAAAATACAGGTAATGCATAGGAAAGAGCTACCTCGGAAAGCGAGCATAGGGTAATGGTTAAAAGGATGGGCTGGCACCAGAGACTAATGGTCCATAAATTCATTAAACATATGTCCTTGTAATGAACCATTTGCTAAGCGTTCGATTGATAGCGATTATGAGCTACAGTGGTGCAGTGGTGATAGTGCAGCATTGCAGGCGTACTCTGCCCATTGCCAAGAGTTTGATCCTGACCGGCTCAAAGTTGACTCAGCCTTCTATCCTTCCGAGGTGGGTAAAACGGAGGTGGTATTCAGCAGGTTCTGACCAGTTCTGGAGAACCGGTAGCGGAAATTTTGAGTAGTTCAGGGAACCGGTAAATACCATCTCTGAATAGATGGCCCCGTGCCATCTATTCCCTGCCACCTGAGTCCCAGCTGACCGGGAGGGAATGGAGATTTTACAGTATCCTTCCCCTGCCATGCCCACCATACCATGCCATGCCCACAAAGCCATGCCATGCAACGCCCACCAAGCTACACCCACAGTACTGGTAGTAAAAAAATTTGAATCCTACCACTGGGGTAAAATGAGGACCCAGATTTTAGGGGCCAAAAAGCTGGTTCTGTAAACCTCTTAGAGAGGGCTGTGAAAGCACTGCGAAGCGGTATGTAAATCTAAAGTGCTGTTACTTTGGAAACTTTTCAGAGGATTTTACTGCGCTCACCTTTATTGTACAGCACAGAGCAGGCAGAGCAGAGACTGTAATCGCTGGACCATTCCGTGTCCCAGTTCTTCCCCGGCGCTGTCCCACAGCTTTTGCAGCGGATGCAGGCGGAACAGATCTGAAGGAAGCAGAAAGCAAAGGATTCCACCATTGCAATATAAAAGGGACAGCTGAGCCTGCAGTACAAAGATCGTAGAGTTGACTCACTCTCATTCTCTACTCTAGTGTTTCTCAACCTTGGCCACTTTTTAAAGATATATGGATTTCAACCCGCCAGAACTGAAAGTCAACCAGCACAGCAGGCTGGGGAGTTTTGGGAACTGAAAAGTCCACAAACCTTAAAAGTTGCAGAGGGTTGAGAAACAACGCCCTACGTTTTCTACTTACCCAGCCCTTCCTCTTACGGAATGGTTTGGTGGGGTAGTTGGGGCCAAGACAGGCCAAGTGATAACAGTTCCTGCAGCGCTCACACTCCAGCAGTTGCTGTCGCGGGTTATAGAAGAAAGAAAGAAAAGGAGTAAGGGGTGTGGAAAAGCAAGCTGCTACCCCTTCTACCCACGGTGGCGCAGTGGCTAGAGTGCAGTACTGCAGGGTACTTCTGCTGCCTGCAATTTGGCAGTTCGAATTTCACCAGGCTCAAGTAGACTCTGCCTTCCCTCCTTCCGAGGCCGGTTAAATGAGGACCCAGATTGTTGGGGGCAAGAGGCTGACTCTGTAAACCTCTTAGAGAGGGCTGTAAAGCGGCATATAAGTCTTAAGTGCTATTGCTATTTTGAATGCCTCGCATCTCCTAAATGAGAACTCTGATCAGAAATGCAAAATGCGCAGAAGAAAAAAAAGGGGAGAGCTAAACATAAAAGCTATGTTAAGAAAACCAGATCTTTAGAATACTTCTTTAAAAAAGGTTAAATCTTTGTTTATGATCAGGAAGTTTCTCCTCCTTCTGCTCAAATGTCTGTCCAGCCTGCCATGCTATGGGCACTATTAAATCCACCTGCCTTTCGTTCAGATTGGCAGCTTCATTCCCCCCACCCCCAATGCCATGCAGAGCTGTAATACTGCCATTTTTGGCTCCTTTAGCACCGTCTGACTTCTGTTTGTTTTTGATGTATATGTTGATTTTAAAAACTTGCAGAAATATCGCTCTCTAGGTGAGAATCCTTTGGCTGTTCACTGACAGTCCTTGACTTATGGCCACAATGGAGCCCATTGTTGCTAAGCAATGGAGCCCATTGTTGCCTCCTTTTATGACCTTTCTTGCCAGTTGTTAAGTAAATCAGCGCAGTTGTTAAGTTAGTAACACAGTAACTTAAAACTGTAGTAAAACATCCTTAAGTGAATGTGGCTTCCCCATCGACAGCTTGTCAGAAGGTCGCAAAAGGGGATCACGTGACATTGGGACACTGCAACCATTATACATACAAGCCGGTTGCCAAGTGGCCAAATTTTGATCATGTGACCACGGGAATGCTGCAACGGCCATTAACTGTGAAAAAATGGTCATGCCGTATTTTTTGGAGTATAAGACGCACCTTTCCCCCCACCAAAGAGGGTGAAAATTTGGGCGTGTCTTATACACTGAGTGTAGCCCCACCCACCTGCTGGCCCCCACCCTTTGACCTCTGCCTCCCAGCAATTTACATCCTTGCAGCAAACAGGGAAAATGGGGTTTGCAGAGGCGGCAATAGGCTATGGCAATCTCTGCAGCCTGAAACAGCTGATGATTGGGAGGCCTTGCTTAAACTGAAAGTGAAACTTGCTGTTTGCTGCACAAGGCAAATTGCTGGGAGGCAGAGGCAGATTGTTTTTTTCTTATGCTAATCAGGCTGTTTGCTGTTAGCTGCAAGGAGGTAAGTCAATAACTATAAATGCCTATAGAATGTTCAAATTATTAGACTTATTTTTTAAAGGCTGCTTTATTATTGTTCTAGACAACCTAACAAAATGAAGACTCTTTAAAATAAATGCTTGCTCTGAAGAGTGCTATTGTATCTTCTTTTAAATAGCAAAGAATAACTATACTTCCAGAAAGCCACATCAATTTTAACAGCATCTATACAAGTATAGTCTGAAATGTAACACCACAAAGAGTGTATATCATCTGTACTGTTTGCTGTTTGTTGCAAGGAGGCAAATTGCTGGGAGGCAGAGGAAGATTTTTCCCCCTTGTTTTCCTCCCCGAAAACTAGGTGTGTCTTATACTTCTGAGAGTCTTATACTCCGAAAAATACGGTAAGTCATTTTTTTCAATGCCACTGTAACTTTAAACGGTCACAAAACAAAAGGTTGTAAGTCGAGGACTACCTGTAACAAAAGTTACTGTGCTCCTGGCGCTGCAAATCAACCTCCAATGTGGTTTGTTTATTTACTGGGCTTCTATGTTGCTACAAACTCTGAATGGTTTATGGGATGACAAGAACATGCTGCAAACATGCGCAGGGATACAAGTTGGGATAATTGCCAACCTGACCGAAGTTACAATTTGGCAGACACTGAAAGGACCCAAGGTGGTAGGAATCAAAGGCACAGACACAGAGTTTTTCAACACTGGCCATTTTGAAGTATGTAGACTTCAACTCCCAGAATCCTCCAGCCATCATCTTAAAAGATGCCACGGTTGAGAAACACTGGGATAGGGCGGCAAAAGACCCATAAGGCCTTGAGACACAGTGAAGGAGCGATCTGAAATACTGCATTTGGTCAACTGTTCACTGTCCTAAGCGCACAGAAGTCAGAGAAATGGAATGTAAATACCTAAGAAATTACTTTTTTTAATGGGTGGGGGAGAAGGGTGCGTAGGAGAGTATCAGGGAGACAAATCAAGATTCAAGTTGGCTGAAAGGGAACCAGTGAAGCCATTTGGGACAGGGGCCTCCAACCTTGGCAACTTTAAGACCTGTGGACTTCAACTCCCAGAATTCTGGGAATTGAAGTCCACAAGTCTTAAAGTTGCCAAGGTTGGAGACCCCTGGTGTGGGAGATGGACTATTCATGTTAAGGAAATTAAGAGTTAAGAAAACAATAGGATGATACCCGAGTACCCATATGCCTCTAGAAAAAGAAGAGAGGAAGAGAGAGAGAGAGCGCACTCATGAAAAAGGAAGGAAGAAAGGGGTGATGGGAACAAAAGAGGAAGCCAAAGGAGGATGGGATTTCTGTGTTCTGAAACCTCAGCGTATTGCCGCTTCTGCTATTGCTACATGTGCCCGTTTTTGATTACGTTTCCTGAGTCTGGGCTTCAAGAAGGGGAATGATGCCCCACAAACTCTCTCCCCATCATTCTGAAACTGGAGATGAAGACCAAGGAGCAATTGGTTTAAAGTCACTTCCCTGAGCTTTCAAATCTTCCATCTGTGAGCTTGGAAAAGGGAAGAGCACTGCCGTTTCCAGAATGTTGACTCCTGCCTCACTTAGACAGAGCTGTTGGGTGATGCAATGGGGGGGGGGGGGGGGGGCTGCTACTTTCCTGTTAGCAGAAAAGGCATACAGGCCAAGATATTCCCTACACACACACACACACAACTTCCTTACCTTGGATGCTTTGTTTTTGCGGTCACAGACATAACAGAACTTGCAACGGCGACAACACCAGCTGTCCTCCTGTTCGGGCAGGGGCTGTTCATCCTCCTCCAGGCAGAAGGCATGGAAAGGATCACAGCATACCTGGCAGTACACAAGCTGCAGAAGAGGCAGCAGCCGTGTTAGCCATTCTACTTCCATGAAAACAGGTAGTGGGAAATCCCTTTTTAAATCCCCAAATCCCACACAATTCTGAGGGTAAAAGGACCCCGCTGTGCAGCTCCACTTTACCGATTCCAAATGGGAAGTAGAACCCCTTCCTCACATTCCTGCCTAGGGGAACTCACGCCCCCCCCCCCACCTTTCGGTACTTCTCAGGTCCCTTTCCTCGGACCCACCTGATGGAAACCTTTGCTGGCACAGAGCAGGCACACCACCTGTGTGGTGACTGGTACTGAAGTGAGGATGCTGAGTCCGCCCATCAGCCAGACGTTCTCCAAGTCACAGTCTTCCTATAGGGCACACAAGCGGGGAAACGGTTTACTCTAAAAGGTACAGAGCCACACGCACTAAATCAGTGAACTGAAAGGGAATGTACAAATCTTACAAAATTTACAAAGGGAACTTTGTACTAGGTAAGGTATACCTTGCTTCTTCTGATATGAGAGAGAGAGGGAGAGAGGGAGGGAGGGAGAGACAGACGCACAGATGGACAGACGGAAGAAGAGAGAGAGAGAGAAAGAAATTAAGAAAGGAAGAAAGAAATTAAGAAAAAGGAAGGAAGGAGGGAGGGAGGGAGGGAGGGAGGGAGGAAGAGAGAGGGGGAAGGAGGGAGACCAATCAACATGAAACTGTACTGCAAGTTCAGAATGACTCAAGAAAAATCCTCCTATGCACTTAAGACTAATAAGAACCTAGATTTAGAGATCAGAATCTATTCAAAAAATTAAAACTAAAATGAACTTCTTATACGGAGTCATAAAAACAAGTAAGAACCATCCCATCTCTTTTCATGTTGGACAAAGACGCTTACAAAACTGTGCCCTGGTACATAGATCAGCAGCTAAACCTTGTACCTGCTGAAACTGCAGAACAATCTCTGAGGGTAGTCCCGTGTGTATCATGCTGCAGTAGCCTAGACGAAAATTGTTCAGGCCTGGTTCAATAACATCTATAGAGCCACTTGGGTTTAATAGGCATAAAGCTGTAAATAACAGATTTAGGAACGGGTGCCCACTGAGATTTTGTCCCACCAGGGAATACGCTCTGGAGTCTAGCCATTGCCAACATGACTTCACTGCCGATGGCGTTCCTTTAATTGGATGTCTGAGAGACAGAGGTTCCTGCCTTACCTTGAAATCAACCCTGAGACGGTGGACTCCATCTGTGGATTTCTGTTTCCCATTCCAGCCATTGGAGATGGAGGGGAGTGAGGCAGAAGGAGGGATGTCCTGCGAAGGACAGAGAAAGGGAGGAAAGATAACAGCAGATTAACAGACTATTCCCAGATGTTCACTGTGGCTGCCTGTGGGAAACACAATGCTGGTTATTAGAATATGACGAGAGAAGAAATAAACAGATATGGCGGAAGGTAAGGAAGGATAAAGGAAAAAATTGGCATATTTTGCCATAAGGGAAATGAATCTTGGTGGGGGGAAAAAAATGACTTGGCACTTGGCTCATATCCCACTTAAAGAACACAACACGCGGTGGATTCCTTGGAGTCCCTGATGTGCACTGCGCACCTTCCTGAGTTACGATACAAACAACAATAAAACCTTGCACAGATGTACATCTTTGCCTCTCTCACCTTTTCTTGAGGGCTCACCTTCTCTGGTTTCTTCCTGGCTTTCAACTGCACCACAGGCTGCAAAGAACTTTTACGGGGCCGACTTTGCTCCTCAGAGTCCACGGGAAGCAAATCTGGAAACATACGAGCATCTTAGAGCGTATTTTCTTTGCATCAGACTCAAACAGGAGGAGAAGCTACTCTACTCTTCACCTTGAAAGCACAAAGCTTGGCAAATCCACTAACTTTTACCTCAGAGAAGCTACGAGTCAACAATAAATCCGAATCTACTGGACTATTTTATCATTGAGCACCAAAGATTTCTGGCTTGCTGCAACGTCACATCACACCAAAATGAGACCATCTCTCAGGCCCCGTCTGTATTTTTGGGGGTCATCCCATCAAAAGGTTCCTCTTAAGAAAATTGTGACCGCGATGGGCGCACCAATAGCCCTACATGCACCCTTGGACGTTGCAACTAGCCATAGCTTCACAGTATATGCGACAGGTTATCGTTTCGTGCAACTGGCATAGAATGGCTACTGACAGGCACAGTAGCTGGCCAATCTCTGCGTGGGAAGTCATGGACCAAGCGACCCAAAAGCTCACAGCTCACCTGAGTCTCGGGAAGATTTCCGGCGATGAGTGGCTGAGCCAGAGGCCGGCTCTGTGTCTGAGTCAGAGGATTCAAAGATGTCATATGAGGGCCTCTGCTTGACGCAGCGCCGGGCGGACTTACGCTGCAACAGAGAGTCTTGCTCAGCAGTCTCTGTGGCCCCCAGCATGACTTCCCAGGGGGCTGGAAACTCCTCTTGAGAATCCTCTGAATCCCAGGGGGCGATGGGCTTCACTACTGTACGGCCTGAAGACAAAGGCATGGGTGAGCGGAGCCCGGCAGTCCGACTCTAGCAGCAGGGGGATGTTGGGCAGAAGGACCATTTCCTCCCCTTTCCTCCAGCCCCCGTTGCACTCTCCCCAAGCCTTGTTAGAAGTGCACCATGAATGCAAACCCTTTGAACGTATGAGGCATGTTAACTTAGTGCAGTTGACTGCCCTCCCAACACGCTGACCAGACCAACATTCAAACCTTCTCCTCCTCAAGTGAAGAGCCCTTGGTTCTATCAGCATCAACTTTCAGCTCAACTCACTGCTGCTCAGCGCTGGAGGACTGACAAGGATCCAGAACAGATCTTGAGTTTGCCAAAAGAATACTTCTGTCTCTCTTTGCTGCAACCTGAGGGCATTGGTGTTTTAGAAGCCCAGGTTTAATACTGGTGAGAGGTGGTAACTCTCACCTGCCTTGTGGAAGAGTCCTCAACCCAGTACACTTTGCGCCCGCTGTGGCTTGGCTTAGCCACTGACCCATCTAAGGGTCTCCTCCTCAAGTTTTCATGAGCTCACTTACCTTAGCTACAGCTCATCTTCCATCTATGGTGGCTATGCTTTCATCTCCCCCTCCCTCCTGTCAGCAATCCAGGTTTACAATCACTACCCATGGCTGATGGAAATGCTGTTTAAGCCCCCCCCCCCCTCTTCCTATCTAAAAGGCTGGTAAATGGTTCTCCTCCTTATTTTCTCATTTCCAATACAAAAGAGATTTAAGCATTCTACAGCTAGGAGCAGAGATAAAGGGGGGGGGGAACTAGATGGGATTTCAGAGGCCATTACTACTAGGTTATTGTTCCTATCACACTTGGCTCAAGACTCTCAGCTCCTATAGATCCAACTTCAGTCAGGCACTATGGATTTACTCAAGAGGTTTAAAAAAAACGGCTCTGGATTGTAATTCTCCTTTGCTACAGCAAGCCCAAGGAGCAATTTTCTTCCTTTCTTAGCAGTTATTGTCTACTTTCTCATATGCAGATGAAGCGAAATGAAGGCTCTGATCCCAACCCCTCCCCCCTCCCTTGTAGGTATCATTAAGAAGGGTTATTTGGGGTGGGTGGGTGTGCCTCTCCCATTGTTAATTAATTGGTCCAGAAGTACAAATGAATTAGAAATTCAAAGGAAGGGAGGGGGAGGTTGGAGAGTCAAAGCTTCCTGCCTCTGCTCCCTTTGTGGGAGCCGAAAAAGGAGGAAGAAGCAAGTGAGGAGCTAAGGGGGGGGGGGGGGGAGAAATTCAGCAGCTCAAGAGAGATTTCCCCCAAAATGAAGCTGCACTTTCTATAGCATTTCTCCCAAGCCACCCTCAGAACTGACCTGAAGAAGGAATCTGGGCTCCATTTCTCCCCCACTTCGCCCCCCCCAGAGCAGAACAGGCAAAAGGTCTTCTCCCTCCCCCCCAACTCCTTGTGCCACCTCCCCACCTTCAGCTCCCTTTCCCAGAGTTATCTGCTCACATAAGCAAGGTTTCTTCAGTCTGATCAGCAAGGGGGGGCATTCTCATAGGCATGCAGGCTCTCCTCTGGTCAGGCCCCCTCAGGTCACAATGGCCTCAACAGCCCAGCCCCTTCCTAGTACCTGCCCATTTCCACCCCATAATCCCAAAAAAAGACAGGGCCTCCAACCCCTCCCAAGGTCGCAGCATTATCTATGGTATCCATGGCTCCACCCATCCCGGTTCTTTAGCAATCCTACAGCATTTCCTCCACCTAACAAGGGCCTTTTCCACTTTTTTTTGGGGGGGAGGGTGTTTCCAGAGGTCTTAAGGTTGCAATTCCCAGAATTCCCCAGCTGGTCTCTGGAAAGATGCCAAATTGGGGGAGGCTAAAGTCTACTTTTCAAGGCTGGGTTCTTCCAGAGCATGGAAAAGTGTGTGCGTGTGTGGGGAGGGAAGCAGACAGAATGAGGCAAATTGCTTGCCCGAGACTCCTTCCAAAGAGCATTTAAAGCAGCACTTACAGATGGTCAAAGTTTAAGCTAGGATTCTCAGCCTGGTTGGGTGGACTTCAACTCCCAGGGTTCTGAGACTTCTGGGAGTTGAAGTCCATGAACCTTCGAGGTCTAAAGTTAAGCACCAGGGGTAAAGAACAGAGAGGGAGAAGGAAGACATGGGTTTATAAGCAAGCAGCAAGCATGGGTCATTTCAGCTAGGCTGGGTTACAGCATTAATTAGGGACAAGCAGGAGGACTAAGAATCTGCTCGTTGAACAGCCAAGGTTTCCTACTTATATTGTTCCAAGAACTCCATCACAAAAACTTGGTTGCTTCTAACCTTCTGGGTGTTTTATGGTGAGAGCAGAGAGTGATGTGAGCTTGGTTTGAGAGCCGTCCCAAATTCCTGGGCTGTACCTATGCTCAGAGGCAACCTATGTCCCAACAACCTGCTTATTCAGGCCAGGTAGCAGTTTCACTGGCCCAGTAAGCAAAGTTTATTTAGTTTTCCCCATTGGGTAGTTTTTGTGGTGGTGGTTGCTGCTGCTGGTTAGCATTTGGTGCAAACCTAGCTCCATTTCTCCCTAGCTTAGGCTTCAACGTATTGTATGAGCCAAGGAAATGGGTTAAATTTGGCACGAAGGTCAAAGGTGTGCCGTAAACTCGGACTTCACGCATGTTCATAGAACTGAGCCACTCCCATGCGCTTCGGTCTAGTGATCAATGTAAGAACCTCTTGCAGGTCCCAAGCCTGTTCAACTGTGGTGAAAGCCAGGAACAGGACATCTGAGGAGGCCACAGGTTAGGGATAACAGGAAATGGGGATATCAGGACTAAGGGACCAATTCAGCCCACAGATTGGTGTGACTTTTTTTCCCTTTCACATCTGGGCCCAAAATCAAGGAACTTGGGTTTAAAGCTCTAATATTTAGCTCTTATATTTACACTGCCTATTCTAGGCTATGACTCAGGATGGTCTTACTTTCAAAGTGACTTTAGGGAAGTTTTCCCTGCCGCGAGCCTCAGCAACCCCAAGACCCATGTGCAGGACAGAGAGCATCGCATATCCCATTTCCCAAGGCCGTTTATAAGGATTAGTAGAGCGTAAGGCATCTTAAGAGCAATTAGAACACTGGAAAGCAGGATTTAAAGGTTAGACAGCATTTTAATAGTCACTTTTAAGAGGGTAAATGTTTCCATACGGACAGGATCCTACAAACACTGAACTCTGAAGGACAAGAAGGGGTCGACGCACAGCTAATGTCAGCGGTAGAAAATCTGCACCGTTTGGCAATACCATAGAAGTGCTCACCAATAATGCAAACTTAAAATTATATCAGATCAGATTCCACATTCCCATTGGAAGGGCATTTGGAAGAACAGCCCTGGGGTTTGCCAAATATTTTTGGTTTTTGGAATCTCTCTCTTGAGGAAACAAAAGACCAGATGAGTATCATCTTTCTTTGGTTGGGGACACAGGTGACTGAGGAAATGGTGCTCGAGAGGGAAAAATCTGAGGCCTTTTTTTAAAATAGCTTTGGGACAGGAGACAATGATCTAAACAGGGTATCTCTTTAAATTACATTCCCTTTAATGGCTATATTTCCGTGAAACCAAATTATGTCTCCCCAGGAAGAAACAGTTGCTGAGCTTATGTCCCCAGGATCGAGGGCGTGGCCTGGAGGTTGTGTGATGGAGCCATCTTCCTTAAGCTAAGTGGGAACAAGCCTGGTTAGCATTTGGAAGAAGGACCAGATGGGAAACCTCGGTGCACCAAATCTCAGGTTTCATGGAATCAGTGAAAGATAGCCTGCCCAAGATTGTCAACTAGATGGAAAAGCATTTCAAATTGCAACAGGTACCAATCGTTCACGATTCAGGGATAGGTGTATTGGTCATAGCATGAATCAAGGGGAGTGAGAGGAACAGCACATTCTAGGGGGAAAACAAGCACAATTCAGTGTAATGGCTACAGACAATACACATTCAGAAGAAACAGGAATATGTTAAACCAGGTCACTGGGCCAGTTAGCATTCTCATAAAAGGGGGCAAGTGCTCAGTGACAGAACTCACACTTTGTAGAAAGTCCCCAATTTAACAAAATGTAAAGACATGATGGTCAAAAAGTCTGACCTGATATGAAACAGCTTCCCTGGTTAAAAGATCAACTGGGATTGTGGAGGTAGAGCAGATCTTTGGAATTTATTTTATTTTAACATAAAGCTTGTGCAATCAAGCACACTTTTTTCCTCAGGAAGCAATTCTAAGAATGGGAGATTCTCAGTCACCCAGGTCGTGATTGTCCCAAAGGTACTTTTTCAAGGGGCAACTGGATTTCCTTTGTTTTTCCTTGAAGGCGTTTCGCTTCTCATCCCAGAAGCTTCTTCAGTTCTCATTCAGAACGGTCAGTCACAATTCAGTCAGAACTGACGCAGCTTCTTGGGTGAGGAGCGAAACGCCTTCAAGGAAAAACAAAGGAAGTCCAGTTGCCTCTTGAAAAAGCACCTTCGAGCCAAGGACAGGTTAGCTCTCCGGCCTCGGCTCTTTGGATCTGGACAGACTACAAAACTAAACTGACTGCAATGTTCATCGAGGAATAAAAAAAAAATCAAAATCAAAGGCCAAGTCCCAATAGTACTAATGAGTTTGTTGCTAAAGTGTTGAGGCCGAACTGCACGAAGAAGTATAGGAGCCCAATATTAAATCGTCCTAAATCAATAGGGCCTCTGCCCCCCCCCACACACACACACCTCAACATTCTTGAAGCAAACTGCATTAGAAATTTATTTATTAATTGATTCTCTGGAAACTACCCTTCATGAAGCAGACTTTGCTCCAAGAAACACGAACAGGCCAGGGGGGAGTGTGAGTGAGCAGACATCATTCAATAGCGGCATAGCAGTATCCCGGGGGGGGGGGGGGTAGGGGAGTGGGTGGGCAGATGATGACTTTGGATCTTCCTGAGTGGGTCATCTGATGTTCTGTATGTTTATCATCAAGCCACATAATGCATGATTTCGTTTATGACACCGATTCTGTACACAGATCCTCACGGTGACCAACTGGGCTGGCAGGAGAGGACATGACTTTTGAGTTCCTTCTCTGCCAACTTCGGTTGGGTTTCATACTGGCTTCCCCTCTCCTGTGACCAGCACAAAACATCTTGAAAGCCTTAGAGCAGGCTAGTCACTTTAGTGGGCTTGTTGATAATATTCTACAACAAGCATGTATTTTCAACAAATGTGTAGGGAACTGCAGCACAGAAACATACCATAAAGAGGAACAGCGCCCCCAAAGGAAGGATTCTGTGGTCAAGGAAATGAGCTTTTCTTAAGGAGGTACCGTTTCTTCCCAGGAATACTACATGCTTCCGCCACCCCCCACCCCGCTCCTCGGACCCTCCCTTTCTTCGTCTCGTTGGCCTTAATGCTTCTTCCCCATCCCTGACGGTTCACATACCACATTTCAACTTCTTCACAAAATCGTGCCGTGTTACAATTTAATATGTTATATATCTGCACAAGGTTGTAAAATAGAAACCCGCCAATATACAAAGTAGAGTCATCAGCAATGGTCATTTCCATTGGTCAACCCGCCTTTCCACAAACATTTATGCCCCGTTGTGATTTACAGGAAGGTAGATAAAAACAAACAAAGCCAAATCGATGCAACAATGAAAGTGTATCAAAAACACACAATTGCAAAAAAAGCTACAATTAAAGACAGTAGAAACATTAGCTTTGGACTTATACAAAACTTTTCAAAGGCAAACTACTAGAACATTAAAAAGCCTGTCTAAACACAGGCACTTGGGATGTGAAGCGTCAAACGTTATTATTCATTCCGGCATAACATAGAAATCAGGGCTCGCCATCCAAGTTTGGACATTCAGTGCAGAATTCCAGCCCTTTGGTATGGGCTGGACTTTAGCTAGTATGGTTATACAAAGGTATACAAATATTCAAAAAAGAAATGTCCCTGACTAGAAGGTCATATCATATCTAACAGGAAAACCAAAGACACACACAGAGAAGAGACCATACATCATCACGCAACCACCTCACAGGAGCACATTAGTCCAGCCATGTTCACCCACTCAACTGTTACCTTTCTTAGACAGCCGTTCCACTCGTCGTGCTTCAATCTTGTCGCATTTCCGATACCTGTCAGCCAGACATACATTGTCAGAGTAGAGGAAAAGAAAAAAAAAGAAAAACTACCTCCAACAGACTCTTCAGCTTAGGGATTCAGAAATAAGCCAGGAGAACTCAAGCTTGGGAGGGGACTTTTAGGAGAGCATAACAGCAATAGAAATAGCACTTGGACTTATATACCGCTTTACAGCCCTCTGTAAGCTATTTATAGTCAGCCTATTTCCCCCAACAATCTGGGTCCTCATCAGGGTCGGGTTGTTGCTGGCATAACTGCCGGTTTGGTGCACGCACACCTGACATGCACAGTTGCCTATAAATAGGTCTGCGCACGCGCAGAACATTAAAAATGCCAAAAAAAAACCCACGCTGCAGCGACCAGGAAACTGGTTTGGGGGCGTGGCGAGCCTGCAGTTCCTTCCGGTTCGGCGACCCAGTCGCAATTTCCACTACTGGTTCGCCCGAACCAGTGCGAACCGGTAGCAACCCACCTCTGGTCCTCATTTGACCCACCTCGGAAGGATGGGAGGCCGAGTCAACCTTGAGCCTGGTGAGATTCAAACTGCCAAATTGCAGGCAGCCGGCAGTCAGCAGAAGTGGCCTGCAGTACTGCACTCTCACCACTGCGCCTCAAACGGTAAGAGGATTGCCACTGTGGACTATTAAGTGGAAATACCCATCGATTAAATGTTGAATTCTCTAGTGTCACAGTAAGCCCTTTGTGGGGAACAGGATCGTTCCTGGAAATATGTCAGAGTCTGATATTTTGTCTGGCAGACATGCCAACTTCCTGTAATTATTTTGAAATATGTTTTTAAAAGGCAGGTGGAGTGGGTGGGCTCTGGATGCCTCGTGATGCCTGAAACACCTTTTTCTCACCTGAACTGAATTTACATTTTGTACAGCTTGTACAGCTGTTAGGTTTAATTCGATTTTAAGGGTATTTAAGGGTATTTATTTTTTGTATCTGGTTTTTAATGAGATGCCTGTACACCGCCCCGAGTCCCTTCGGGGAGAGGGGGCGGTCTATAAATCTTGAAAATAAATAATAAATACATTTGCCAGCCATTGAGACTTAAGTCCTACAGACCAGAGGCATTTTAGAAGCCTTTGAGGACAGGGCTGGACAACCAATTATCTGGAATGATATAGGGCAGTGATGGCAAACCTTTTAGACCCCGAGTGCACAAACTGCACATGCCCAAACTGAAAGGTATGTGCGCATGCACGAATGTGTGCACAGGCTGACATGCACGATCGTGCACATGTGCATGGGCGGACATGCATGCATGCGCAGCAGAGATCTGAAGACAAGCTGGCCATCGGGAGTTGGAGCATCCCAACACCGGCAGCGCAGCAAGAGGTAAGATCTTTTTCTTTCGTGAGCTTCTGTTTCGTCATTTGCAGGGAAGCAGAAGTTCACGAAAGAAATGCCATGGAGAACTGACATGGGATGAGAGCGTGCGTGCCAGCAGAGAGAGCTCTGCGTGTCACCTCTGGCACATGTGCCATAGGTTTGCCATCACAGATATAGGGTCTCCTGCAGGGAGTTGGACTAGAAGACCTCCAAGGTCCCTTCCAGCTCTGTTATTCTGTAAATGGCTGGACACGAGCATCAAGCAAGGCCAGCAGCAGAGTCCCGGGCCTTCCTCAGGACACTGTTGAAATTACCGTATTTTTCAGAGTATAAGACGCACCAAGATTTTGAAGAGGCACATTTATAAAAAAAAGTTTTTGCACTCTGCAGTCCTCCCAAAAATGGCCCATTTTTTTGCAAAAATGGGCCCCTTTTTAAAAAACAAAACAGCATGAATAGCCTTCAGGAGGCTTATAGAGTGCTCCTGGGGCTGCCCCCCCCAAAAAAACAAGCAAAAAAGGTCCATTTTCTGCGAAAATGGGCCCATTTTTTGTCAAAAAAAGGGCATGCATAGCCTTTAGGAGGCTTATAGAGTGGTTCTGGGGGCTGGGGTGGCAAAAACGAGCAAAAAAACGGCCCATTTTTCGCTCATTTCTGCCCTCCCCAGCCCCCAGGAGTACTCTGGAAGCCTCCTAAAAGCTATGCATGGCCATTTTGGTGAAGCGGGCGGAGTTTCATAAGGCAAAAAATGCTGTATTCAGTGTGTAAAACGCACCCAGATTTTCGTCTTTTTTTTGAGGGAAAATGGTGCATCTTATACTCCAAAAATACGGTAAGTAGGAAATTGGCCTTGTTATTACATCACTCTGCTAGAAGCAAGAGAGATACCCGTGTCCTAAGGCAGGGAAACAATGACTCCTATTAAAATTAGGAAATCTGCATGTATCACACGATAATTTGGACATATTAAGCTTTCCAAATATATTTGGTATCCAAATCTTCCCACTAGCTGGTTAGAGGTAGAAGTTGAAAATCAACCTCTTGGCAGGACCAGGTTGGGGGAAGGATGGCGTATGCTTAAAGTGAAACCTCTAAGACCCACACTGCTGTGGGAAATGCAATGTCCTGCCTGCACAGCTTGTAAATTTCTATTTCCTCCCTCACAGCTATGAAAAAGAATTTCCATCTTCCTTGACAAGCACGCATTGTCTCATGCGGGAGAAGACTTAAGGTTCTATTGCCATGTTTTCAGTCTTGGCCACTCTTAAGATGTGATGCCTTCCGCTCCCAGAATTCCCTATAGAGCAAGTTGACTGAAGCATTCTGGGCATTGAAGACCACACTTCTTAAAGTTACCTAGATTGAAAAAGAACTGTCCTAGTTCTATAGAGTTCCAAGAGTTTTCTTCAGGGATTATTTCCTCCGTCGTTCTGCTGTTTTCATTGAAATCTTTTTGTTTCTCTGTTCCAGGAAGATCAAGCCCCAAAGCAGGATGTTTCTCTACTCTAAGGATTGTGTGAGTGCGGTATGAGAAAACAAGGGGTCCTTGGTGCTCTCTGAGCTTGGTTGTTTTCTTGCAGATGTTTCATTATCCAACTAGGTAACACCATCAGGGCTAGTCTCTTGAGACTAGAAAAAGAAAACAGGGCTACTGAGTTTGCCTAATCACCTTCTCCTTCCTGCCCTGCTGCAAATATTAATAATAGCTAGCTTTAGAGTCCAAAGACTCGCAGCAGGCAATATGCAGGTGTAGAAAATTGTAAGACACTCCTGGAAAAAAAGAAAGGAATTCCAACAGTGAGTTAAATGCTGGCAGGGTGGGATCTGTTCAGCTTCAGGGCACTCAAAAGGGACACACTACCTAAGGTTAAGGCAGTGTTTCCCAACCTTGGCGACTTTAAGTCCTGTGGACTTAAAGTCGCCAAGGTTGGGAAACACTGGGTTAAGGTACCTAAGGTAAAGGTACATATGTGCTAGTCGTTCCCGACTCTAGGGGGCGATGCTCATCTCCGTTTCAAAGCCGAAGAGCCAGCGCTGTCTGAAGACGTCTCCGTGGTCATGTGGCTGGCATGACTAAAAGCCGAAGGCGCACGGAACGCTGTTCCCTTCCCACCAAAGGTGGTCCCTATTTTTCTACTTGCATTTTTTACGTGCTTTCAAACTGCTAGGTTGGCAGAAGCTGGGATAAGTATCGGGAGCTCACTCCGTTACGCGGCACTGGGGATTCAAGCCGCCGAATGCCGACCTTTCTGATCGACAAGCTCAGTGTCTTATCCAATGAGCCACCCTACTTAGCGTCCCTTTTGCACTACCTACTTAGAGCCAAATTATGAGAGTAGAAAAAAATGCAGGAAGCAAAAAGGAAAGGGGTTAGTCAACTCAACCTTCTAAGTGTTTGGTGTGTTTATCCCAATCTGTGTGGCATGGTGAAGTTTCTATTTACAGATAGTCCTCGACTTATAACGGGTCATTTAGGGACCGTTCAAAGTTACAATGGCACTGAAGAAATGTGACTTATAGGCCACTCTTCACACCTGCGACCGTTGCAGCATCCCCCACGGTCACGTGATTTACGTTTGGGTGCTTGACAACTGACTCACATTTATGACAGTTGCAGTTGCAATTAAATCAGAGGGGAAAACAGGTTCTCCAAATACCGGGTTACTAATTTAAGAACCGCAGCGATTCAGTTAACACAGCTGGCGAGAAAAGTCGTAAAATGGGGCAAATTCACTTTAAAATTTTCGCACCACCATATGGATTTTGGGCTCAATTGTGGTCGTTAAGCCGGGGACTACCTCTGTTTGACTTGTGCATTAATTGTGATGCAGATGTATAGGCAATATAACACACCGTGCTTAGATTTCAGTATTCTGACTCAACTTTTAGCTGCACCATTAAAGGGCGTTTAAACCTGGGTCTCAGAATGTGGAAGTGAAATATACAGTAAGGTTTAGGGCAGGGGAGTTCAACCTTGGCAACGTTAAGACCTGTGGACTTCAGCTCCCAGAATTCCTCAGCCAGCAGAATTCTGGGAGTTGAAGTTCACAAGTCTTAAAAGTTGCCAAGGTTAGACATCTCGGTTTAGGTGAGTGTTGGTGAACTTTTTGGACGCTGAAATGGGAGCGTGCGTGTCCTGGCGCGTTGGAAACTGGAAAAGCAGCTACCCGGTGTGGATATGCGCGCAGGGCAGCTGCTCTTCCAGTTTCTCGTGCATGCATGAGCACCTGCCACCTGGGCTTCCAGTTTCTGGCACACATGTTCGCACAAAAAGACCAGCTGGACGGTGCGCAGGTGAGTGCCGGAAACCGGAAGATCATCTTCCCGGCACGCGCATGTGCACTGGGCGGCTGCTCTTCCGGTTACTTGCACTCCCACACCTGTGAACACCAGCTGGACGGCGCACCGGAACCCGGAAGAGTAACAGGCAATAGAGAGATGGCTCCGCGTGCCACTTCCGGCACACGAGCCAAAGGTTCGCCATCACGGGTTTAGGGATTAACTCTGTTAAGGGAATCTTGTAATAAAACCCCCACTTAATGGAAGCTGACTGAGTGACCCTGTCCAGTCGCCATCACTCAGTCCATGCTGGGATTAAACTGATGGCACGAGGACTAAATAAGCCACTTTGAGCTTTTAGAGGAAAAGCGGGATATAAATCAAACCACTAAGCAAAGATATCACTATGTCAATGCCTGTGGTCCCCTATCTGCTGACTCCCTGACTTATGATTCTCCTCCGAAGATGCACAGCGAGTAGCTACAAGTTTCTTCGAGTTGCCTTGCCTACCTTTAAGGAGCAGAGAGTTGCTTCCTGACTGTTGAGAGGGGATGCTACACTTTGCAGCCAGGGTTTGCGCTGTAGCGTCAGCATTTACAAACCCGTAACTATAGGTAGAGCCTCTCTTCTCGGCTACGAATAAAACCCTGAGCTCTTTTCCTATCTAACGCTCAGCAAGCAACGGAAGGAGTGGACGAGCGGTCAGGGCTGGAGTTGGGGACTTCTCAGACACACTCACACGCAGCATTGCTTCTTAGTGTTTGGCCCGCCAAATTTTGGTTTGTCTAGGCAGTTGATGCATTCGCCACAATCCTGGAGCCTCAGGCATCCTTTGCACTTCCCACAGCGAGTCATGCGGTTCTTTTTGCCGTGATGGTGAGAGACGTGGCGACGCACAGGGGGCGGCGTGGCCTTGACGGCGGAATCTGGCTTCACTTGTTTCTGCTGGCCACACTCGTTCTCAGACGCCGACGAGGTCTCTGTAAAACAGTCCAAACATTAACCTGACTGTTAAACCCGATGCTGTGATCCCTAATCCCGTAAACCTCTTTGAACTCCATCCCAGACTGCAGCTAAAATGAACCTGTGATTATTAGCTGACGTACGATTCTGACTTGACAGGTTAGATCAGGGTGTCCCCGTCCCCGTCCCCCCCCCGGCACCCAAGGTGTTCAAGATTTTGCTTCCAACGGGTCAATGGGACCATCTGAGGGGTTGATAAATGGCTGGAGGTCAAGAGGTAGTTGAGAAATGATGGAAGGCCAATTGGGGTCAATTAATCTTCTGGAGCCCCTGGTATGCCGAAATATGGGAGGGAGCATACTGCTTCCCTTTTCTGTCTATCGACTCACCCTAGGAGCCATCCAGGCAGAAAGTCATTTTTTTAATGTTGCCTTGTTATATTTGTGTTGCATTTGTGCAGGTTCAATTCCCAGTAAGGGTATGGCTAGCTGCTGAGAGCTAAATAGCTTGAAATAGATCTATACTAGTCTCCTTTTATTTATTTATCAGCACAAATGCAATATATATATATATCCACCAAAAAAGGCACCAGGTCTTATTTTCCGGGAGGGGGTGTCGTCCACTGATTCATCTCTTGCATGTGTCGTTCTCCCAGCCTCCTTTTTGCTGTCAGAGGCCTTTAGGAACTTCTTCCACCGGCAAGGCTTTCCTGAAGGCCTCTGTAGCAGATAACAAAGCTCCGGATCGATCCAGAGCTCTATTATCGGCTCCAGAGGCTCCAGGAAAACCTTGCCAGCTGCAGAAGAAATGGGTCGAGGTGTGCGAGGCCAGGCTACAACTGTCCAAAGATAAGTAGTAGGGAAGCTCAACCCCCCCTCCCCTCACCCTAGCTTAATTTTTACTGTGCACCCTGGAGTGGGTGGGGTCTTATTTTGGGGGCAGGGCTTATTTTGTGCGCACGTGTAAACAGCAAGCTAGGGCCTACTTTCTGAGTAGGTCACATTTTCAGGGTAAAACAGTAGTCCTGAAGGTGGGAGACATTACCCACAGGTGCACAGTCAGCTGCCAGCAAGACTGGTCTTGAATAGTCCTGATTACTAGTAGTAGCACTAGCAGTGCTAAGTTAAAATCGTATTTATTGAATTATTTTCATATAATAAATGTTTGGGAGTTCAAACAATCTGAAACTTCATGAAGGGGTCAATGAGCTGAGGAACTCAGATTCTCACCCCACCCCCCACCCCTCCCCATATGAACCCTATATAACTAAGAGCCAAGACCATGAGACTTAAGAGCCTGGCTTTAAAAAAAAATGGTTCAGCTCTGCTTGCAAGGTGTTCCTAATATAGGCTCAAATTGCACTTTCAACAAAAAAAACTGTCATGAATACGCTTCAATCTTCAAAAGGGAGTTGCTAAGAAGTCAACAAAACGGCCCCTGCAACACGATCAGCATTACCTCTGCCTGCAGGGATCATCACACTGATGTGTAAGCGTACTGAGGAATCCAAAACGATATACCGTATTTTTCAGATTATAAGACGTACCGGTGTATAAGACGCACCAAGATTTCGAAGAGGTAAGTAAGAAAAAAAGGGGTTTTGTCCTCCCTGGCCCCCAGGAGCACTCTGCAGGCTTCAGCAGGGCTCCATTTTTGCGAAAAATGGGTGGAAAACAGGCTGTTTTCTGCAAAAACGGAGGTGTTTTTGCCTTCCCCCAGCCCTGATGAAGCCTGCAGAGTGCTGCTGGGGGCTGGGGGAAGGCAAAAATGCCCGTTTTTGCAAAAAATGGCCCATTTTGACCAAAAATGGGATGCAGGGGCAGGGTTTCAGGAGGCTGTATTTGGCGTATAAAACACACCAACACTTCCATGCTCTTTTAAGAGGGGGAAAAGGTGCGTTTAATACGGTATTTTGATATTGCTTCTTCTTCCCTTGTTGCCACCCCCCCTCTCAAACCAAACAAACCGATATATCCGGTCAAAATAAAACCTATATAGATGTTCCAGTCTTCTTCTATGTTTATTCCACCCAAGGTTGAATAAAAGCTTTGCCTCATGATGTGATTAGCAGGCATTACGTATTAAGACAGACAATTTGCCCAGGAAACAGGTTTACCCAGAGAGACAAAGGGAGGCCAGGAGGCACAAGTAGAGTGGTTAGCCAATCTCTTCCACAGATACTCACCCTCTATGGTGGGCGACCCAGCAATCTCTTCCCTCTCCCGCAGAGGCAGGGCACTCAGCCGTGGCACATCCTCTGGCACCATCGCACGAGACTGCCCTAAGGCCACCGAGGCATGCCGACAAACGTGCTTGATCCGTGGGCCCTGCACCGGGGACTCCTGGCCCTGTCAAGAACGTGCAGGAAGAACGGCCATTATCACGAGTGACAAGCAGCAGAGCTGGTTCGTCAAAACTGTTTTGACGGTTTGGCTGGGGTCCATGCATTGTGCTGAGCCACGTCGCTCGTGCTGTGAGTGGCTGAGCTCACACACAGTTTTAAACCACAAACCATGGAGCGGGGCCACGATAACTAGGTTATCAAGCACCGCGCCCAGATTTCCCCTGCTTTCGTATTTGGAATGCGGCCACATGGCTGCAAGTCAATTTACCTGCTTTCTAACCTCTTTTTTGTCTTCGGTCATGTTGAGGTCTTCGGTCGTCTCCTGTTCAGCTGGGATTTTTGGAGTCTCAAAGGCCTCGGCCTTGATACTTTGACACCCCTAGGAGAAAAGGACGCAAGCATTAATAACCCACATGGTTTGGGGGCCCCCCTCCCCTTCGATATTTAATTCCCCAAACAATCCTGCCCATTTTCCAACGCAATGGCAGCTTCCCTTCCGGAAATCTCTCAATACAGCGGCACCAATCATTTCCCATGAAACACAGCATGGTGCACACAGCTATGTGTCCCAAGGGCATGCTCAAATCACGCTAAACCATCCGATGCTTCACTGTGGCTAATTGAACAACCGATGGGCTGTTATTCACATAACACGTCAAGCCAAAACCAAACCAAACATGCCTCCCTTCATGTGTTCAAATCGCACACTTAACCTGGTAACTGTAGGAATCCAATTACAGGATTTTCCAAACACACCGAACCATAAGCTTACCAAATGGCCAAGAGTTCAGTCTATGTCACAAAAAAATGCATCACAGAAACACACTAAAAAAAGATTGACGGTCGTGATACATGGCATACTGTGTGCATGCAACCACTAGCTTTGGCACTGGTCACATTAAGCATGTTTGAGAAAGGCAAGCTACTATGGTGTAGAGCAGGGGGGGAGGGGTGTCCAACCTTGGCAACTTTTAAGACTTGTGGACATCAGCCAAGTTCTTAGGCTGGCCGGGGAATTCTGGGATTTGAAGTCCACAAGTTTTAAAGTTGCCCCGCTTGGACACCGCCGGCTTAGAGCAAAATATAAAGCCAGCCTCAAAGTAGCTATCAACTTCAAACCGTAGGTGGCAGCTTCCCCAATCCCCATTCTTCTCATTTACTGCTCAGAATATCTCAGAACCTTTAGATTTTTCCCCCCAGGGGCAGAATTTAAATAAAGATAGGACAATAAACCCAATTCTTCAAATTCTGCACCACTTCAATAGTCTTTTGAATGCAAAATGTGCAATATGTTCCCTTGATAGTTCTCCAAAACAGAGAATGCAGATGTCAAGACTTCTAACCTGGGGTGCATTCATAGAGTAATTCATCTGTTCAGTATCAAAATCGAACTGTGTGCTGTGCTCAAGCAACAACAACAACCCGAAAGCCACAACTCCCTATCCCGTGTGGGAAACGATCAGGCTGAGCCCGAGGGCGGGGTCACATGCATCATCCGTCTGGAGTCTCTTCGCCCCCTTAAGACACCTAAGTCCAGCCCCACTTGAAGTCCGTGGACTGTTATCTGGTGCCCATGTGCCTGGATCGTTAGTAGTTTACATTCTTATGCATAGGTAGCACGAAATAAACTTGTGCGGGTAGTCCTCAACTTACAGCAGTTCATTTAGTGACCGTTCAAAGTTACGACGGCACTGAAAAAAGTGACTTATGACTGCTTTTCAACTTGCGACTTTTGCGGCATACTCCGTGGTCACGCAATTAAAATTCACATGCTTGGCAACTGACTCATATTTATGACGGTCGCAGTGTCCCGGGTTCATGGGATCCCCTTTTGTGACCTTCTGACAAGCCAAGTCCATGGGGAAGGCAGATTCACTGAACAACCGTGTCGCTAAGTTAACAACTGCAGTGACTCACTTAACAACTGCGGCAAGAAAAGTCGTAAAAAGGGGGGGGGACTCACTTAACAAATACCTCACTTAGCAACAGAAATTTTCAGCTCAATTGTAATCATAAGTTGAGGACTATCTGTATTTATTTATTTGTGTGTTTATATTTCATATTTCTTAAGTGCCCCCCCTTACTCCATTTTCCCCCCATTTCCATAGCCTAGAAGAGCCAAAGTTTGCTCCAAAGGCAGAACAAGATAAGAGGTTATGAAGCTTTGTTTCATGCCTCAAACATCCCTTTCAAGTATTTTGAAATCAGAATGTTTTGGACAACCTGAGACTTTAGCAATGGGAGCCTCAAGTCCTGACAAGACATAAGTTGAAACAGCTTCCCTCAGCTTGGTAACATCCACAGGCGTTAGAACTTCAGTTCTCAGAAATCTTAAGTCGATGTGATCACTTAACAACTGTGGCTAAGAAAAGTCATAAAGGGGGGGAGAGCAAAACTCACTTAACAAATACCTCACTTAGCACCAGAGGTTTGGGGGCTCACTTGTGGTCATAAGTCAAGGACTTTTTGACCTCATTCCTGGACCCTGACTTCTTGCACCTGACTCCAACTACCCCTGCGGACGTGGCCTCCCCTTGCCACAATTCCAAAAACCCACATCTTTCAACCCGGAGGGTTTCCTCTTACCGGAATGAATTTGAATTGCTTCTGTTGGTCAATCTTGTACAGCTGCACCTTGGCACGAGTCAGCAGGCTGTAAACTTTATCCATGCTGGAGAGGGACGTGACGATGGGCTTGGGCTGCTGCACGGGGGGCTTTGCTTCCTCCGAAGAGACGCTGGCCGGCTCTGCTTCGCTCTCCGAACTGTCAGCCGCTTTCTCTTCTTGCTCCTCCACTTGCGGGGAGGGAGGCACGACTCTCCGGATGGCCAGCTTGTGAACCACGCCGGGGGAATTGACGTCCTCCATGGTGATGAGCTCCATGCTCTGACCTTCGAGGGGTTTGGGAACCTCTGTGAAGAGGGGCAAAGCTAGGTGGTTGGTCCTCCCCACCAGCTTTTTCCCGCTGCGGGTCACCACGGGCTCGCTGGAGAGCAAGGTAGCTTCTTGCAGAGGCACTGGGGGCTCCCTCTTGACCTCGGGGGAAGCCGGGACCAGGTCAGACTCTTCGGGAGACACCGAGAGGGACTCGTAGATCTTAAGGTGCGCCTCGCTAGGTGTAAACTGGGGGGCCCGTAACAAGGGAGTGCGCTTGGTCGGGGTGGAAGGGACGGGGGCTGGCGCACTGGGCACAAGCGACGCCTCCTCACTGGGCACCTGAAAGAGAGCCTTCCCCATATCTTTGGGGGACAAAGTGGGGCTGAGTGAGGTCCATCGGAATGTGGGCTCCCGAAGGATGGACCGGCGTTTCTCAGGCAGAGCCGGGGCCGTGGAAGTTATGTGGAGCACGCCGGGGGAAGATGGGGAGGAAGGGGCCCTAGAGGGGTCCTTTTCTGGAGAACCGGGCACTGAGGGGTTCAGCTGCTGGGTGGGGGCCTGCAATGGCAACAGAGAAGCTTCCTGCTTGTCTAAAGCCCCGTCAGGGACAGGGCTTTCCAAAAGCTTGGTTGCCTTCTGCGGGATCTCATCCATGAAGCGGCGGGGGGTCCGAATGAGACGGGACGACCGGGCACTCACCACCGGCATGATGAACTGACGGATGTTTTTGAGGAAGGTGGTCTTGAGAGCCGGGACCTCCTCGGAGCCAGCAACGCCAGACTGCTGAGCTGTTCCCCCGGCCTCCTCCCTCACCTTGCCCGGCAACGGCTGAGTTGCTGTGCGCCGCCCACGGCCCCGTTTCAAACACCCTGCCCTTATAGACAGGGCAACCCTAGAAGGCCCCTTCTCGGAAAGGAAGGCTGCTCCGTCGCTCGGCGGACAGGGCTGCTGGGGCTCCTGTTGCCAAGATACCTGGCTGGGCGAAGGAACAGCGTCACTTTCGGGTACTGAAGGCTTTGGTTCTGGGATGGAGGCATCGGGTTCTGGGACGGGGGCCTCCGGGGCTGGCTGCAGTTCCTGGACAACGTCCTCCAGTTGTGGCTCAGGTTTTGAGACTGGGGATTTGGGCCGAGGAGACGCTTCGGGGGCAAGGTTCTCTGACGGCAAATGTGGAGCGGGGGATTCCTTCTGATTGGGCTCGGGGTCAGAGGTATCGGGCTCCGACAAAACCGCTTCCGATTCAGAGACGGCCTCCGAAGTAAGCGGGGAGAGCTTCTTTTCGGGTACCACGCTCCACTTCCTCTTCCGGCCCCTTCGGTGACCGTGGGTCTTTAGCCGGACGTGAGTCACCACCAACTGGCCAGATTTATGCCGCCTGGCTTTGGAGAAAAACTTGAGGATGAGCGGTGGTTTCTTCAAAGCTTCGGAGGGCTCAGAAGACGCGCTGATCTCTTCTGCGCACGACGAGGGCAGCTGTACGTTATTGTTCGGCTCCGGGATGGAAGAGGAGCTGCTGGTGCTCTTGGGAGGAGGTCGGGTACCCGGTTTCTTCCTGAAGGAGCCACGTGGCCGGCCTCGTGGCCTGGGTGAGGCAGTGGAATTGAGAGCCTTCTCCGTCGGTGCTGGAAGAAGGGGAGGAGCGGTGGTTTTTAATGGGTCAGCAGGTTCTGGGTCAGCTTGAGTCTGCTTAGGATGCACCCTCAGCACTTTTGGACCCGATGGGGCTTGCCGGCCTATCCTCGCTGGAGTCCCTTTGGTCCTCTGAAGCAGCTCGGCTAAAGCTTTCACCATACGCTCTCGCTGGGATTCCACTGCCTTTTGCTTGACCAATCTTTTGGAAACGGAGTCCTCAGCAAATGCCTTCTTCCTCCTGCCATGCGATAGCAGAGAGGCACCTGTGCAAAGAGAGAGAAATCTTAGCGGTAAAAAAAATGGCTCAACTACAGGGGGGAGGGGGCACTCACAAAACTGCTGGTCAACGGCAATTTCCGAGCCCCCGACAGAATCCGCCCAAATAACTGTCCATTGCCAGTTGAAGATTGCCCTAACTCAATTTGATTGAGGGCCGCATCAGGCCTGTGGTTGACCTTGGGATGGGGGTGTGGCCGACTGGGTGGGCGTGGCCAGCTTGACACCATTCCCCAAACTGCTGGCATGTTTCCTCTTCGCATTGGGTAAACTGGGCCGAAGCAACGCAGGCTGGCTCCTTACATTTTCCAGGATGGCCCTGCGAGCCAGACCCAACCACACTGCAGTCCGGATCCAGCCCACGGACCTTGAGTTTGATACCCCTGCCCTATTCTGTTCATACAGGTGGTCCTCAACTTGCAACCCCTGGTTTAGTGACCGTTCAAAATTATAACAGCTGTGAAAAATGTGACTTACAACTGGTCCTCACACTTACAACGGTCGCAGCATCCCCGTACTCAGGTGATCAAAATTCTCACCCTTGGTAATCAGCACGTAATTATGATGGCTGTGGTTACCCAGGGTCATAGGTTTACCATTTGGAGGAGCCATGGTGGAGCATTGGTTAGAATGCAGTATGGCAGGCTGACTCTGCCCACTGCCAGGAGTTCGATCCTGACCGGCTCAAGGTTGACTCAACCTTCCACCCTTCTAAGGTCAGTAAAATGAGGACCCGGATTGTTGGGGGAAGATGCTGACTGTGTAAACCACTTAAGAGAGGGCTGTAAAGCCCTGTGAAGTGATCTATAAGATTGCTTGTGAAGGAAAGAAAAAGGGAAGGAAGGAAGGAAGGAAAATGAGGAGAAGGAAGGGAGCTGTAGTGTCGCAGTGATTAGAATGCAGTACTGCAGCCTAATTCTGCTGACTGCCAGGAGTTTGATGTTAATGGGGCTCAGCCTTCCATCCTTCCAAGGTGGGTAAAATGAGGACCCAGATTGGGGCAAGAGGCTGATTCTGTAAATCGCTTAGAGAGGGTTGTAAAGCACTGTGAAGCGGTATGTAAGTCTAAGTGTTAGTGCTATCTGTGAACTTCCCAGCCTCCTTCCTACAAGCCAACTCAGTGAGGGAAGCTGGAATCACTAAATGCCCACATGTGTTACCTAACAGCTGCAATGTTTCACTTAACAACAGTGGCAAAAAAAGATTGTAAAATTGGGCATGGCTCACTTAACAGCCACCTTGTTCATTTGAGTCTCAATTGTGATCATAAGTTGAGGACTACCTGTACAATATTGTGAAAGGCACAGCCTCATCACCTATAATAAATGAACTGCTACCCGTCCTCCTACTGATAGAATGTACACTGTACTATAAGTTGGAAATCTTGTGAAACATTCAAAACTGGCTTGCTTTCTAAAAATGAATGATTGCATTGAATGAAATGCCCAATTTTACAATATCCTAAGAAAACCGATGTTGAGGCTGTGAGAATATTTAAACTTCATAAATTAACCGGTCAGAGGCAGCAGAGAAATGCTCTGAACAGCAGACAATCTTAATGAAGAGAGCTCAAGAAAGCAGATTGTCAGGAAGAGAATCAAAGGGAAAACTTCACATCTGGCAGGGAGTCATACAACCCAAATCAAGCTGTCACGAAAGGTTTTAAAATACTGGGAATCCTATAAACCTGGAGAGCCTTAGAAGTCTTAGAAGAATCAATAAGTTGTATTAGAAGTGAGTTTTAAAAAATGCCAGCATCAGAGTCCTTGGAAGTAACAGTAATCATTCCACATTCATACAAAAAAAAATTCCTAGTATTAGACCCACTAAAAAAGCTACTGCTTCAAATATAGTGTCATAACTAGTGTGATTACTGGGCATGGACACAACTGCTGGAAAACGGGAAGAATTTTTGGGCCTGTTCTGAACAATGTTCTTCCTATATTGCAATATAACATATCCAATTACAAGGAAGTCAGAGGCCATGTAAGTGTGGGACAGCAACTTGCCTTTCAAATTGAATAAATATTGTTTCTTTAAAAATCCAACTCAGACTTAACAGCATCGGAATTGAAGACTTTCACATGAAGACTAAAAAAAAAAAAAACAGGATCGCATTCTGTCTGGGAATCAGCCTTTGAATGCTACAATACATACATACATACAGAGCAGGGGTGGGTTCCTGCCAGTTCTAACCTCTTCTATAGAAGAGGTTCCACAAATCTACCGTGCTATTTAGAACCGGTTCCAGCTCCCTCCCCCTGCCCGTCCGCATATCATCAAGATGAAGAGCGAGAGGAGGAATTCTGGGAGTTGAAGTCCACAAGTCTTAAAGCTGTCAAGTTTGAACACCCCTGGGTTTTTTTTTCTTTCTAAAGAGTTAGGGGTGCAAGGGTCTTGTAACTTGACAGCTTTAAAACTTGCACACTTCAATGCCAGAGTTCCTGAGCCAACATGACTGGAGGAGAAATTCTGGGAGTTGAAGTCCACAAGTCTTAAAGCTGTCAAGTTTGAACACCCCTGGGGATTTTTTTTTCTAAAGGGTTAAGGGTGCAAGGGTCTTGTAACTTGACAGCTTTAAGACTTGCGTGCTTCAAATGCCAGAGTTTCTGAGCCAACATTTTGGTTGCTGAGCAACAGCGTTGTTAAGTGAGTTTCACCACATTTTACAAGTTGGCCACTCCCTCCCGGTCACACGGCTGGCAAGCCACTCCCACCCAGTCACATGGTCGGCAAGCCACTCCCACAAAGCAGGCCACACCTACAGAAGAGGTTCTAAAAAATTTTGAAACCCACCACTGATGCAGAGACTATAGTTTGTCTGAATACAGACCTTTTGACCCTAAACTCAAATGGACAAAACGCATTGTACTATAGAGCGGTGATGGCAAACTGTTTTGGCACTGAGTGCCCAAATCAGAATGCCTGCATGTGCTGGCCAGCTGGTCTTCGGGTTTCCGGCACTCTGGTGCATGCAAAGACCAGGTGGTCGGCACTCAAGCGTGCACCGGAAACCAGAAGAGCAGCTGGTGATGGCACACTTGCACACAAGAGGACTCTGCATGCTACCTCTGGCACGTGTGCCATAGGTTCCCCATCACGGCTATAAAGAAACGATCTTATGGTGAGTGCGATGGGCTAGTTCCCACAACACGCTAAACCACAACTCCCACACACAATCCCATCAGCAGGGGGGAATCTGTGGGACACTCAAAATTAATTAAAAGTGTAAATGTGAAGTAACACTTGGGATTATCACTTGGCAGGATTGACAACTATTGCTGTGCTCTCAACTGAGGTTCTGGGTGAGAACGCTAAAACCCCACCAGATTGTCAGGCCTGCAGTCATATTCCTTTTAGGATCTTTGGCCTGCCACACTCTCTCTCTTATTTTACTATGCTGTTCCATTAGTGGGGAATCATGAGGAGCAGAATGTGCTGTTGTCAAAATAAAACATTCCTTTCTAGAAGCCCAAGGTCATCCTTCGTCTCCACACCTGACTGGAACTAGATGAGTGGAAATGCCAGCATGGCAGTAGAAGATTGGACCATGTGATGGACTTGTGGGAGGGGGGAATCTTTGGCCTGCCACACTCTCCATTATTTTACTATGCTGTTTCATTAGTGGGGTAATTGGGAGGGGGAATAGTAAGGAGTAGAATTGTAGAATGTGTTGTTGTCATAATAAAACATTCCTTTCTAGAAGCTCAAGGTCAATTTTTGTCTCCGCACCTCTGAGCCAGACCGGAACTAGATGGATGGATTTGTCAGTGTGGCAGTGGAAGATTGGACCATGTGATGGACTTGTGGGAGGCGGGGGGGGGGGCAAGGTTTTGAACTTTCAACTGGGTGGAAACCCAGGAAGCTTTCAGATTCGGGTTTCCACAGTTTGTACCAACATGTCTCTCTTATTAAAATTGGAACTTTGATGAAAGCTATGCCTTGGATTCTGATTTAATTCTGAATGATATTTGGAACGCTGACAAAGATATTAAGTGAGAAGGCCAGGCGATTCTCACGAGAATCTTCTGTGTTTGGCCCATGCCCAACCCTGAGATTCTTGTTTGCCAGATAGGACCCAAGCCACCCATCGATACCTATCGGGATTCCTTACCTCTTTTAGATCTCAGAGCAGCTCGCAGCGAGCTTTGAAAAGCGTCGTCCTCTGAATGGAAGCCCAGGAACTCTTCCTGCCAGGAGAAAGAAAAGTAACCATGGTCATTCCAACAGAAAGAGGGGGTGCCATGCTTATCACAGGTAACATTGCAGAGTCACACACATCTCAGCCCAGCATTACTGAAAATGTAATGTCCCCCATTTTCAAAAAGGCGACTGGACTCTTTCTTTGTTTTTCCTTGAAGACATTACACTTCTCCTCCAGGAAGCTTCCTCAGGTCTCATTCAGAATGATCAGTCCCAATTCAGCCAGAACTGAAGAAGCTTCTTGGATGAGAAGTGAAACGTCTTCAAGGAAAATCAAAGAAAGAGTTCAGTTGCCTCTTGAAAATGCACCTTTGGGACAACCATGATCTAGATCAGGGGTGTCCAAACTTGGGAACTTTAAGACTTGTGGACTTCAACTCCCAGAATTCTGGGAGTTGAAGTCCACAAGTCTTAAAGTTCCCAAGTTTGGACACCCCTGATCTAGATGACTGTGGATTTATTGAAATTTACTGAAACAGGAACAGGTTTCAGGTAGCAATAGCACTTAAGACTTATATACCGCTTGACAGCCTTCTCTAAGCGGTTTACAGAGTCAGCATCTTGCCCCCAGACAATCTGGGTCCTCATTTTACCGACCTCGTAAGGATGGAAGTCTGAGCCAGTGAGAATCGAACTGCCAAACTGCTGGCACTCAGCAGAAGTAGCCTACAGTACTGCATTCTAACCACTGCGCCACCATGGCTTTTAATGGGATACCTTTCCCCATTATCTTTGGGGAAAGAATGGGGAAAATACCCCCAGGCCCATGTGCACATCCAGCAGAAAATGTTGGCCGTTTTAATACACGGATCTCTTTCACACACACTCACACACACACACACACACACACACACACACGGAAGACTGACTCTATTCTAAAGGAAAGATGAGATTGACAATTCTGCATGGAACTTTATTAGATCTGCATTGCCTTTATTATTTATAATTTAGATTTGAAAAGTTGCCCAAGTCACGGCATCTGTCTGATGTTCCCCCCCCCCCCCGCCCAAAAAAATGCAGCAGCTTTTAATAGATTTGAATGCCTGTGGATTAGTCCTCAGTTTCAGAAAGGAAGACTGCAGGTGTTAAGTTTTGAAAACGGAGGGCGAAACAGCGAAGAGAAAAAATAATTCTACAAAGAGACCGAAAACTCTTCTTTTTTTTTTCTTTTGACAGGCGATCCGTGATAAATCGCTAGATTTCAGACCCAACTGTCAAGACGTAGTCAAGGTAGCAGCACCTGGGAAACAGATGGCAATTTTTTTTTTAAGTATGCTGCGATCAGGTACAAATTCAGTGAAAGCTGGCAGGGCTTCTGCAGAAAATCAGGGAAGAAAACAGCAGAGGCGAAGTGAGCAGCTTTCTTTTTTTCTGTTTTGGGGCCATATTCTTTCAAGATTAAAGATCACATGGCAAAGCAGTCAAACGCAGCTGTTTGCAGGGTCAGAGGGAAGGGCGGGCAGGTGAGAGAGCCTCATCTCTGCCTTTCTCATCAGCAAAGGGGAATTCTGAACAAAAATCCAATTTTCAAAATTAAGCTGACCGCTGGTACTTTGCCCCTGCGCTCTTTAGTCTCCTGTGTGTGCTCTTTGTGGATTGTTGCATCTTTACATTCGCAGCTGTAAAGTTGACGACCGTCCCAGCTGTTTCTTAAACACAAGTCGTCCTCAACTTATGACCACAATCGAGCCCAAATGTGAAACATTTTGTCAAGTGAATTTTGCCCCCTTTTACGATCTTTCTTGCCACAGTTGTTCAGCGAGTCACAGCGGCTATTAAGTGGGTCACAGGGTTATTCAGAGAATCTGGCTTCCATATCCCCCACCCCCATTGGCTTTGCCTGTCAGAAGGTCGCAAAAGGGGATCCCGTGACCCCGGGGACAATGCCATCGTCGTAAGTATGAGTTAAGCTTGCCAAGCCTCTGAAGTTTTGATCACCTGATCTTGGGGAAGCTGCAACAGTCATCAGGGTGAAAAATGGTTATCACAAGTCACCTTTTTCCCATTGCTTTTGTGATTTCAAATGATCACTAGATGGACTGTCGTAAATCAAGGATTACCTGTTGTCTTTCCGTGCTACCCTTAAAAGTGCAAATAATATGGCAATGCCAGTTGCGCCAACTCAGAAAGCTCAAACTTCCCAAGGAGCTGCTGATACAGTTCTACAGAGGAATGATTGAGTCTGTCATCTGCACCTCTATAACTGTCTGGTTTGGTTCTGCAACCCAACAAGACAGACACAGACTTCAGAGGATAATTAGAACTGCAGAAAAAACAATGGCTACCAACCTGCCTTCCATCGAGGACCTGTACACTGCACGAGTCAAAAAGAGGGCCGTGAAAATATCTACAGACCCCTCACATCCTGGACATAAATTGTTTCAACTCCTGCCCTCAAAACGATGCTATAGACCAAGACAATTAGACAGAAGAACAGTTTTTTCCTGAATGCCATCACTCTGCTAAACAAATAATTCCCTCAACACTGTCAAATTCTTCACTAAGTCTGCATTACTATTAATCTTCTCATCGTTCCTATCCCCCATCTCCTCCCACTTATGACTGCAGGACTGCAACTTTGTTGCTTGTATCCTTACGATTTATATTGATTGTTTCCTAGTATGATTTGATTGCTTATTTGTATCCTGTGACTATCGTTAAGTGTTGTGCCTTATGATTCTTGACAACTCTTGTTTTTTTTATGTACCCTGGGAGTATATGCACCAAAGACAAAATTCCTTGTGTGTCCAATCACACTTGGCCAATAAAGAATTCTATTCTATTCTATTCTATTCTATTCTATTCTAGTCTAGTCTATTCCTGCGAGCTACACCAGATCTTCATCTCCAAAACAGATGCATTAATCAACAGTAGCCCTTTCCAGTTGGTGAACCACTGGGAATGGGACCACTAGTAAGGTCACTCAGGAGTGATCTGAAAACAGGAATACACATAAAACTGAGTCCTGCCTGGCTAACAAATGCTTCCAACTTTTCTCTCCCGCCGGCTCACCCAATCAAGGTGCCGAGTAGAGCTTATTATTCAGCGCGGGACAGAAAGAGCTGTCAGCATTTTCTTCTGGCCAGGGGAATGCGGATCACTTGAAAAACAAACACGGGAAACGGAGAGGGGTCCTGCAGTTAAAAGCAGCAGTCAAGAAATGAAAGTCGAGCCCAGCTATGGAGAACCTTTTCACCACCAACTGCCCAAACCAGAACGCGCGTGCGTGCCGGAAACTCAAAGACCAGCTAGCCAGTGCGCATGCATGCACCAGGCACCTGGTCTTTGGGTTTCCGGTGTGCGCATGCACACTGGCCAGCTGGTCTTCGCACGTGCCTGAGGGCTGGAAATCTGAAGGCCAGGTGGCCAGTGCGCATGTGTGTGCCAGAAACCAGAAGAGGAGCTGGTGATGGTGCGTGTGCCCACAGAGGGGCCTCTGTGCGCCACCTCTGGCACACATGTCACGGGTTCGCCATCACGGGTCTAGCCTGACAATGATGATGATGGCAGAAAGATGCCAGGCTTCTTTCTGAAACAATTTGGAAGCACTTAGAACCCCTGAATGGCGGGATTTGGGAAAACAAAGAAAGGCAAGTGGGTTTAGGCTAGGAGTGTCCAACCTTGGCAACTTTTAAGACTTGTGGACTTCAATTCCCAGAATTCCCCAGACAGCATTATCTGACTAAAAGAGCACAATTGAGAACAGGATATATGGATCTGTAGAGATGATACAGAAATAGGAACTGTGTTTTCTTTCTTACTTGCTCTATTACGTTATAGGCGGTTTTATTATTGTCTTCTGTATTCTGATCGATCAATCAATACATAATTATGTGCCGTCATACAGAACGAGTTAGGAATTCTGGCTTACTAAACTATAATCTGCACAGGGCATCCTTGGGCAAGCAGCATGGACAGTAAATGGATAAAGTAATCATATACATTTAGCACAATATTGTCTTTAAACCAGGGATTACAAAGAAGCAGATTTCTAAACCAGGGATCACTGTTATTTTACAAAATCTGGCTTTTTAGACATATTTAACCTTAATCCCAGGTTCTTGTTAATAGTCAGCTGGGCAGGATGTTCACCAACTCAGGGAGAGGAAATGAATGAATAGGCTGTGGGGGCACAATGCCATTTAATAAAGCAGAAGCCCAGGCTTATTGTTTTGTTTGGGGGCATGCACATGAAATGATTTTATTATATTTATATTCTATCTTCCTTCCCTTTTGAAATTCAAGGCAAGGTGCAACTAATGGGGGATTTTAACTACGCTTATATCAACTGGGAAACAAACTCTGCACCAAGTGGAAGATCCAACAGGTTCCTAATGAACCTAGCAGACAACTTTGTTTCCCAAAAAGTAGAGAAGGGAACAAGGGGATCAGCCATATTGGATTTAATTCTCACTAACAGAGAAGAAATGATAGAAGGTGTTGAAGCCATAGGAACCCTGGGAGCAAGTAACCATGCAATATTGGAATTCAACATTATGCAACCACAAGTAGTAGAACAAAGTCAAACTAGAGTCTTGGATTTTAAGAGAGCTAATTTCAATAAACTTAGAGAGAGCTTGGGAAGAATTCCATGGATGAGAATCCTCAAGGGGAAAACAACCCAAGAAGTTGGGAAATTTTGAAAAATGAGATTACAAAAGCCCAGTCTAGCACAATACCAATGAAGAAGAAAAATAACATCTCCCCCCCAAAAACCAGCAGGGCTGCTTAAAGAACTCTGACAAATTGAAAGACAAAAAAGATAAGTATAAAAAGTGGAAAGAGGGGGACATAACTAAGGCAGAATATCAGCAAATAGCCCAAGCCTGTAAAGATGAAGTAAGGAAAGCTAAGGGTCATAATGAAGAAAGGCTTGCCACAAAAGTAAAAAACAACAAAAATGCTTCTTCCAACATGTTAAAAACAAGAAAAAGGTTAAGGAAACAATTGGTCTATTGCTGGGAGAAAGTGTCAAGAAGGTGACAAGCAAAAGGAAGAAAGCAGAACTATTTAACTCATTTTTTGCATCTGTCTTTACACAAAGGGATAAAACAGTCCAACCTTTCAAAAACAGCCCCACAAAAATCAGATTAGGAACACAAATTGAAATAGGGAAGAAAATGGTAAGTGAGCACCTGTCTAACCTAGATGAGTACAAATCACCAGGACCGGACAGATTACACCCCAGGGTTCTGAAAGAACTGGCAGACAAGATCTCAGAACCACTGAACTATATCTTTCAGAGATCCTGGAGCACCAGGGAACTGCCAGAGGACTGGAAAAGAGCTGATGTGGTTCCCATCTTCAAAAAAGGGGAAAAAACAGATCCAGGAAACTACAGACCTATCAGCCTGACCTCAATACCAGGAAAGATTCTGGAAAAGGTAATCAAGCAACGAATTAGTGAACACCTAGAAGTAAACAAAATAATAGCCAAAAGCCAACATGGGTTTGTCAAAAACAGATCATGCCAGACTAATCTTATTGCATTCTTTGACAAAGTGACAAAATTAGTAGACCAGAGGAATGCCATCGATATAGTTTACTTGGACTTCAGTAAAGCATTTGATAAGGTAGATCATAACCTACTACTAGATAAAGTAGAAAAATGTGGGTGAGACAGCATCACCACCAGATGGATTCATAACTGGCTGCCAACCGCATTCAACGTGTAGTCCTCAATGGAACTGCATCTACATGGAGGGAAGTATGCAGTGGAGTACCCCAAGGCCCAGGACTCTTCAACATCTTCATCAATGATTTGGATGAGGGAATAAATGGGGAACTCATCAAATTTGCAGATGAAACCAAGCTGGCAGGAATAGCCAACACCCCAGAAGACAGGCTTAAGGTACAGAAGGATCTTGACAAACGTGAACATTGGGCACTATCTAACAAAATGAAATTTAATGGTGAAAAGAGTAAGGTTCTACATTTAGGCAACAAAAACGAAATGCACAGGTACAGTATAGGTGGTACCTTGCTCAATAGTAGTAACTGTGAGAGGGATCTTGGAGTCCTAGTGGACAGCCATTTAAACATGAGCCAGCCTTGTGCAGCAGCTGCCAAAAAAGCCAACACAGTTCTAGGCTGCATAAACAGAGGGATAGAATCAAGATCACGTGAAGTGTTAATACCACTTTATAATGCTTTGGTAAGGCCACACTTGGAATACTGCATTCAGTTTTGGTCACCCCGATGTAGAAAAGTTGTGGAGACCCTAGAAAGAGTGCAGAGAAGAGCAACAAAGATGATTAGGGGACTGGAGACTAAAACATATGAAGAACAGTTGCAGGAACTGGGTATGTCTAGTTTAAGGAAAAGAAGGACTAGGGGAGACATGATAGCCGTGTTCCAATATCTCAGGGGCTACCACAAAGAAGAGGGAGTCAAGCTATTCTCCAAAGCACCTGAGGGCAGGACAAGAAGCAATGGGTGGGAACTAATCAAGGAGAGAAGCAACTTAGAACTAAGGAGAAATTTCCTGACAGTTAGAACAATTAACCAGTGGAACAGAAATTGCCTCCAGAAGTTGTGAATGCCCCAACAGTGGAAGTCTTGAAGAAGATGTTGGATAGCCATTTGTCTGAAACGGTATAGGGCCATGATGGCGAACCTATGGCACGTGTGGCACAGGTGGCACGTGGAGCCATTTGTTAGGGTATGCAAGGCGTTGCCCTGTCAGCGCCAGCGTGCCTGCACGTGCTAGCCAGCTGACTTCGGCCTTCTTTTTCAGCCGTTTTTCGCCCTCCAGAGGTTTCCCTGAAGCCTCCAGAGGGCTAAAGACAAGCCAACACACAAACCGGAAGTTTGGGAAATGACTTCTGGGTTGCCCGTAGGGACATTTTTTGCCCTCCAGAAGCCTCCGGAGGGCCTCCAGGGGGTGGAGGCTATTTTCGCCCTCCCTAGGCTCCTAGAAAGCCTCTGGAGCCTGAGGAGGGTGAAAAATGGGTCCATCGTGTGCCAAAAGCGGGGGAGGGGAGGGGGGTTTGCCTGCATAGCATTATGGGTGTGGGCACGCCCGCGCATGAGCCCCCTCCCTGCGCTCCCCCCACTTTTGACACGCGATGGGGAAAAGGTTAGCCATCACTGGTATAGGGTTTCCTGCCTAGACAGAGGGTTGGACTAGAAGACCTCCAAGGTCCCTTCCAACTCTGCTATTGGTGGGTTGGCTCCAGGGTGGATTTGATTGAAATCAAGTTGATGTAAATCACAATTTAAATCACTAGTAAAAAGGCTTAATTTAAATCAACTTGATTTAAATTATAATTTTTAAACAGCAGCTGTCATCTCTGTCCCCCAGCGGCTCCTCCTCTGTCCAGCTGTTGACTCACCGACAGTCCCAATATTGCAAGAATATACAGCCTCATGCTACATAAGTAAACTCCATTTCATGCTGAACAAACTAAACGATTAATGTATCTTAAATAGAAAACTATCTTTGGATAGATTTTTACTCTAAAAGCATTTTATTAAAATAAATTTGATTTTAAAAAATCTGATTTAAAATTTAAAAAATCCATTTTTAAAAATTATTTTTTAAACCATCGATTTTTATCCACCCTGGTTGGCTCAGTCCTTGGAGCAATTTTAGCTGACAAAAAGCTCTTTAAAAGGAATCAACCAACTTCTCTATAGTCAGATGATTACGGATGGGGGCGGGGCAGGGGGGAATTACAACTTTATTTTATTTTATATATTTATATTCATTCTTCTGAGAAGGATTTGAAGGAACCTGCGGTTTTCACCAGGCTCTCAAAGAAGCCGTCCCTGGAACAAAAAGAAGCCCATTTCCACCAGAATGTTCGTAGATAGTACATATTTCAGTGCACCAATTAATTGCGTAAATGCATGGCTGACACCCCAGCTTCCAACTAATCCGTCTTGCAACCCTGGTACACCTCAAAGAGGGATATAGTGCAAGAATGTTATTCATTCACTCTTGCATACAGGCCTGAGCTGACAAAGGCTGCTGAATGTCTCAACCCATTCATGGTTCTGTACTTTTATGCATCTTGGAAATGGGGGGGGGGGGGGGGGGGGATAAGCTCAAGAAAATACCAAGGCAAACGGAGTTCATCCATTATTATTATTATTATTATTATTATTATTATTATTATTATTATTATTATTATTATTATTATTATTATATTAATTAGCGTTTATATACCGCCCCCTCTCCCGAAAGGGACTGCTGACCAGAATTAATGCTACTGTATAGGCCAGTGATGGCTAACCTTTTCGTCGCTGCGTGCCGAAAGCACACCCACAATGCAGTGCATGCGTGACACACACACTCCGCCTGCCCTGTCCCCCGTGGAAGAGCGTGCATGGCTTCCTGCACCAATGTGGAAGCCAAAATGGGATACGGGGACGCTGCACGAGGCCCCAAAATGCAATGTGAGCACCTCCCGTGCGTTCACCCCACTGCCACCCATACGCACCTCTCCCCCGCATGCGCCCCACCCCCATGTATGCACACACACACACCCCACGTGTGCTCCTTGCCCCGCTCATGCATGGCAGAGACCCAAAGAACAGCTGGTCGGTGGGAGGCACACACACATGCACAGTGAAGCTGGGCTGAGGCAAGGGCTGGCGTGCCCATAGAGAGGGCTCTGTGTGCCATCTGTAGCACACAAGCCATAGGTTGGCCATCATGGGTATAGGCTAATGAATGGATTACAGACAATCCGTTCTTTGGCACGAAAAATTAAGAGGGAAAAATTTCCTTTCTGTTCCTTAACTTCTGCCTAGCAATCAAAGCACCTAGCTGTAAACCACAGGAAATTCAATACTCAAAGGAAGATTATTACTGAAACAGCCTACAAACTCATCTGCACAAATGTTTCTGAAGCCAGTCATAAGAAGAACTGATAGCAAGCACATTCTCTTCCTGAAATATTAATATTACACATGCTGGATAATATCAATTCTGAGAGCCGAAGTCCACTCATTTTCGAGTTGACTGTACAGGTCGGCCTCTGCTTACAACCACAACGAAAGCCCAACGTGTCCATTGCTGACCAAGACAATTGTTTTGTCTCATTTTATGACATTTCATGCCCACGGTCGTTAAGTGAATCGCTACGGTTAAGTGAATTGCTACAGTTGTTCAGTTAGCAACGCGCTAACTGAAGGTCACAAAAGGGGATCACATGGTCCCAGGACACGGCAACCATCCTCAGTACATGCCAGTTGCCAAGCACCTGTATTTCGATCAGGTGACCATGGAGATGCTGCAACGGTTGTGAGAAAACTAGTCATAAGTCACTTTTTTCACTCCGGTTGTAAACGTTGAACAGTCACGAAACAACGGTTGTAAGTTGAGAATTACAAGTGTGACTAAACACGTTGGGCAAATTTTATCTCAATCTCAATGAGGTAGCCATTCGCCTGGCTGTCTGAGGACAGTAAATGATTCTCCCCATGCAACCAACCAGCACATAAAACGTTATTAACTGAAACAAATGTGAGTTGGGATACCTTTGCTTGGGGTTTCTTCCCCTGTAAGCATGCATAGATGAGATGCAGCAATAAATTGTGTGTGCCTCTGTGTACAAATGCACATTTTGCCTTTGCTGTAACTGTAGATACATACACAGACCAAGTATAATTTATGATGTTTCCAACAATTTAAATAGGGCGGGTGTACATTATACATATTTCATCCTGCAAAAATTCTACAGTTACAGCAAAGGCGAAAGTTCTAAGAGACAAAGAAGCATGGAGTGAAATGTATATCAAAGAGACTAGGTGAGTCCAAGCAATGAGACCCGAGAGAAACTCTCGTCCATGCTAACCTCTGGATGGATTAAAATTATTGCCTGAAAGTTCATTCGGTTTGTGTCTTGGTCAACCGTCCCTAGCACATCCTAGAACTGTTCTTATTCCCGTGAGCTGCAAAATAAGGAAAGCTCTTTATGAGATACCCCTTGCCACCCATACGTAACTGCCCTGAGGAAATAGAAAACGTGGACGGACTACCTCTGGGTCCTGGCACATTCCGCAGGACAGTTGCTCATGCATTTCCAGTAGAAGCGGGATGGTACAAGCAAGTTGCTTGGAGGTTTAGTTGCTGCTACCAGTAGTACTATATCACCAGCTAAGAGGTTACATCTTAATGGGTAATGTTTGAGGTGGCATGGGGAGAGAAAGAAAGATCTTAATAGTTGCCAGCTATTCTTCTGGTTTCTGGCGTGCACATGGAGGCCGGAGAATTGGTCTCCGAGGGTGCCAGAACGCTGGAAAACACCCTCAAAATGGCCTGAAAAACAATCTGAAAACGGTCCGAAAAACGGTCCAAACACAGACGTGTGCGTGCTGGCCAGCTGGTCTTCGGGTTTCTGGTGCTGCGGCGCACACACACATGCAGATGGCATGTGCGTTCTGGTTTGGGCACTTGGTTCACCATCACTGATATAGGTTCTCTACGGGTAGTCCTTGACTTACGACCACAATTGAGCCCAACATTTCTGCTGCTAAGCGAGACCATTAAGTGAATGTTGCCCCATTTTACGACCTTTCCTGCCAAAGTTGTTAAGCAAGTCACTTCAGTTGCTAAATTAATAACACGGATGTTAAGCGAATCTGGCTTCCCCATTGACTTTGCTTGTCAGAAAGTCACAATAGGGGATCACGTCACACACACACAGACACACACACACACACAGACACACACACGGACACTTGCAACCATCATAAATGTGAGTCAAGTTGCCAAGCACCTGAATTTTGATCACATGGCCATGGGGAGGATGCAACGGTCGTAAGGGTGAAAAATGACTGTAACTCACTTTTTTCAGTGCCACTGTTAACTTCAAACAGTCACTAAATGAACTGTTGTATGTTGAGGACTACCTCTATTGCTGTACTCCAAATATTATAACCCTTCCTCACTAGCTCTGCAAGCTTTCAAACTTGCTTTCTATTTAATCTGCCCATCGCAATGAATTCCGAGGTGTACTCTATGATCCATGTCATTCACACAGGATGCCTTCAAGCCATATTTTGAGGGTTTTAATTCTGGAGGGGACAACATTTTGATAGTTGGGAACTATAATCAGATTTTTTTTAAAAAAAAAAAAAGATGCAATGAATGGCGTGACGATGAAGCACAAGGTCAGAGCTAAGAGGTTTGGGAGGTTTCTTTTTTTAAAAGTTGATATAGATTTTTTTTTCCTTTCCTGGTTTTAAACTTGTTAGGGATACTTAAGGGTATGGAGTGTCCATGCAGTTCCTATATTGCAGGGGTCTCCAACCTTAGCAACTTTAGCCCTGGCTGACTTCAACTCCCAGAATTCCCCACCCAGCTTGCTGGGATATAGCCTTGCTATATCACAAGGCCCACAGGCGGATCTGGAGTTCTGAAAAGGCTATAGTTTGGGGACATATAGTAAAATATATTTCCCAGGGATTAGAATTTTATCTTAAGAATGTATTGAATCAGGTGGCATGAAAAGCGTAATTGTCAGGCAATTGGTTGTAATGGAAAATGTAATTTGTTAGGAAAATGTATATACCATTATTAATGAAGGCCTGCTTGGTCTGTAGCGCAAAAACTGCATAGATGAACAAAGAACAATGGAATCTTTCAGTTCCCAAGTTCTACATACAGTACTTGTTTACACTAAGCAAGGATGGTAAGAGCCATTGGCAAGGAAAGGACAAACTAAAAAAAAAAAGTGAGGGAGAAATTAGTAGAAAATGAAAAAGTAGAGAAACACTTTTCTTCCTATTGAAATAGTGAATTTAATGAAGCTACACACAAGATTCATGCCTATTCAGAAAAATATACTTGTTTGCACAATTATAGCTGTGGAATTTACTAAGCACTAGATGTAGTGAACAGCTATCAATTTGAGCATTAAGGGGACTATGGCACTAACAGGAGATTGGCTGCAAATTATCACGAATTCTCTTAGGTGTATATTAATCTCCAAAATCAAAGATCATGCAGTTCTTAAAAAAAAAAAACTGGCACCCTTGCATCCTGTTTGCAAGCTTTTCATATCCATTGGGTTGGCTGCTGTATTATACACAGCAGCAAACCAGACACATCTTATAGCCCCTTTCTTTTAACAGGCAGAAACTTACGTTCAAATTCACAATTGAGATTAATTTTCATCAGTTTTGATGGGGAATACAAAGTCCTCTAGTCTCTTCTGCCTACCTGGCATGATCAACCTAAAATGTCACTTCACAAATCCAAGCTCTCTTCTGTGCTGTCAACAAGATGTCAAGTACGAAGAAATAAGAATAGGGCTTAAGGGCCCAACCCTCACAGCCTTTCTCATGCAAGCTAAGTGATGTCACTAAGGACCAGGCCAACCGTCAAGTTACACCCAAATGACAAAAGTCAAAGGAGGAAGAAAAACCTTGATGACAAAATCACCCTCACAAGAGCTCTAACTAGGCATCTGCTTTGCTTTGCCATGTAAGGCCTGCCCTGAGACCACTGTCTGTCCTAAGACGTAAAGCATTCCACCTTAGGAAGCAGTGACCCATTACAAACAATTCTCAAATCTTTTATTGGTGGCCTTGTTTTAAAAGCCACGTAGACTTTCTGTTAGGATTTATACCCTGAGAGTCTTCTAGAAGACTAGGTGTTTGATGTTGCCTGGCTTTTGAAACCTGGTCAGGAAGCCATCACCCATCATTTTGCAATCACCAACAGCAAGCTGCCCCAAATACAAAAATAGCTTGTAAAAGGCCTATTTGATGTGCTGCTTCCAAGAGGGGAAAAAATAAGTTGTAAATATTCAGGGCCGATGCCAATCAAGCCAAAGTAGGGGAAACTGCATACTGTATATTGACTGGATGACTGCAGTCTGGAAGTGGGACTCATGACAGAAAGCTCTTCCCTATCAATAACCTCTGCCAGGGGAGAGGATATCCCTTCACCTAATGCTAACCTCAACTTCGGCTACATGTTTTTTTCTCCATGTCGTTCTGGATTCAGAGGATGGAAATGAAATTCATACCCAAGGAGCTGCCATAAATATATGAAAGTCAAGCCGCCATCCAGGCTGTTCCTGGCACTTCCCAGACATTTCCAGTTTCCTGGATGTTCCCAAATAACTTTTTGAAGTTCCTGGAAGCAAGCAACGACTTTTTTCAGAGAAACCTCCAGCCCCTGCAGGAATCAAAGGATCCCCTTAGAATCCTGCAATTCCCTTAAAATCCTGCAAGGATCTGCCAAGCTGCTTTGTAAGAAGCTGTAGGAAAGGACCTCTCCGGTTAAGCTGCTTCCTCCAAGGATCAGGATACAGGAGGATGGAGGAGGAGGAAGCCTGAGCGGCAGGTGACTGTTCAAAGAGTTAACTCTGGAGGATCCAGGAAGAAACAAAGGCAGCATATGTCTGAACCGCACCACACACCCCAACTAACCAGGAACAGGCCCTCCTCCCTCTCTCCCAAAGAGCCACCTTCCTATTAAAAGAGCACCTAGGAGCAAAAAGGGAGAACAGCTGCCTCTGCAAACAAGGGCTGGAAGCAAACCCCTCCTCCACGGTTTTCCCCCCAAGGAGGACAGCATCTGTTCACCATGGCTACCCCATCACACCTGAATTAGTTGCAGACTGCCATGCCAAAGCCGGCACAAAGGGAGGAGCAGGGCTTGGTTAAGCAACCTGGGCCACCCGTTCCAGGATTGCTTCCTGGCAGCTCAGCTGCAATTCCCAGAGCTGGGTTTTCCTTGGGAAGCGCCCCTGAGGAGGGGAAGGGGGGCTATCAAAGCCCACGAGGAACCCCCCCCCCAAGCATTTAAAGCAGCCAGCAGAAGTCACTTCTGGAGCCCCTGGGGGAAGCAAGCAGCGCAAGTCAGCTAGAAACCCACCCACCCGCCTCCTCTTCCACTTCCACCTCCTCCTCCTCCTCTTCCTTCTCTTCTTCCTCCTCCTCTTCCTCCATCTCTTCCACTCTCTCCTCTTCCTCCATCTCTTCAACTCTCTCCTCTTCCTCCATCTCTTCAACTCTCTCCTCTTCCTCCTCCTCTTCCTCCATCTCTTCCACTCTCTCCTCTTCCTCCTCCTCCCCAAGGCCGCCCCTCTGAGCCAAAGAGCCGCCGCAATCCATGTGCAGGAGACGGGGGCCCGGCTCAGAACCGGCTCCGTCCCTCCCCCACCCCACCCACCCCCGACATCCAGGAGGGGAAAGGCTGCCACGACACTCGCCGGGATGGCGAGCAGCCGCCGGCCCCGCGGGAACCTCCCCCGCCCAGCCGAGCACCGCAGCCCACTTGCTGCGAGTCTCCCAGGAGGAGACGCCCGATTTTCGGGGGGGGGGGCAGGACAGAGCCGTGGGGGGGAGGGTGTTTAAAGAGACAGAAAGGTCAACCCGCCGCGTGGACGAGCCGCTGCGCCCGGCCGGGAAGGGAGCGGGCTCGCTGGCGCCAAGGGCCGCCCTCCTTGTCAAAAGGGCCGCGCCGCCTCTGCCGCCTCTGCCGCCGCCGCGGGAATCTCACCGTCTCGTCCTCGCTGCTGTCCCCCAGCAGAGTCTGCAGGCGGCGCCAGCTCCGGCTGAGGCCCAGCAGGCTCCCCAGGGTGGTGTCCGCCGCCGTTCCCGCCGCCGCCGCCGCGGCCCGCTCGCCCTCTCCGGAGGCGGCCCAGAGCAGCAGCTGCGGCGCCAGCAGCGAGACCCGCGCGCGGCTGCCGGCCCCGGCTCCCCGCGCGCGGCAGCCCCCGGGCCGTCCCGGAAAGCGGCCCCGCGGCACCGAGGCCCAGGACGACGGGGAGGAGGAGGAGGAGGAGCCGCCGCCACCGCTGCTGCCTCCTCCCGCCGCAGCCGCCGCCGCCGCCATCTTTAAACACTGAGAGGAGTCTGAGGGGGCCGGGCCACCACAATAACAATCCTCCACCAGCGCCTCCAGCCCGCGGCGCGAGGCAGCCTGGGAGTGCGAGTCCCGCGCCGGGCAGCTGTGCCCTGAGAGAAAGGGGAGGGGGCGAGACTTCGGGACCGCCGTTCCCGTCGGGCGCCGCGGGCCGGAAACGCCCTTCTGACGTGGAGGCGGATTGTGGGGGAAAGAGTCCTGGCGTTGCTTGATCCTCTGCAGTCCGGCTGAGGCGGCGAAAGAGGGAAAACTCGGTTTCCCGTCGGGCACCGCGGCCGCCTTCCAGCCCGATCGGCCCTTCAAGGCATGGGGAACGATTGAGACGGGCGTAATGGTCGCTCGCCTAGGCGAGAGAGAGAGGGGCGGGGGGGGAAGGACAGGGAAGTCGGAGGATCTTGCTGGAATGTCTGTAGAAAGAATAAAAATTCGGATTCCGCCTGTGCTTTACGACGCGGAGTACTACTGCCCTCCCCATGAACTGTGGCCAAAGAAGTCTTTTACAACAGCCTTAAATTAGGAAGGGAATCTCCTTTGCGCCTCAGCCTGAGAGGCAGCTATAAGAACTACAGGTCCCAGGATGCAGTGCGAGGCCGGAGTCCCGTTTCCGTTGAATGCTGGGAATTGCAGTCTGCGACGCGGGCCCTCTGCTGGGCCGTGCGATCTGTGCCATCCCGGAAGAAGCTATAAAAAAGGGCTTTTCCCTTTGTGATAAGCTGTGTGCACGAATGAGTTTGCAAGTTAGTCAGCCGTGCAAAAAGGTCCCACGTGTCTGGGGTCAAGTCTCGCCCCTCCACTCCTCTGTTTGATAAGGGTCAGTTTGAGGCAGAGCGTTTAACAAGAAGTCCCAACCAGCTGTTCGCTTCAAACTTGTCAGAGTTGAAGAATGAATGAATGAAGACCAAGTATCCATCCACAGGGGGTCCCCAAACTTGGCAACTTTAAGACTTGTGGACATTCTGGGAATTGACGTCCACAAATCTTAAAAGTTGCCAAGTTTGAAGATCTCTGATCTAGTATAAAATATTATCATATCCTAACTAGGCAAATAATGAATTGGGGCATTTCTATGTTATTTGCTCCAAAGAAAAGAGGGAGGGTGATAGATACGTCTGACTTCCTAGCCGGTGAAGGAGTTTCCCATTGCAGAGGTCGCAGCTACGAGCAAAATAGCAAGAATTATCCTGCACCTAAAAAATATCAACAAACGCCCCGAATATTTTTGAAAGCAAGAAGAAAAGCATCAACATAAAGTTCAAACTGAAAGTTTTATTATCCAGACCGGCTGTCATTAGGTTAAAGAAGACTGCTTCCCGCCACCTTATTGAAACTTTTGTCAACCTTTTGGCCCAGGATTGCTACTCAACGCAGTTACATTGTGGTCCTTTTTATCAAGAATCACATTGTTGCCCAAAATCTTATGCACATAAAACCAGTCCTGGTTCAATCCTGCCTTCTCTAAGTCTTATTTTGCTTGTTCTGAATGGAAATTGTTTCTTGTTCCTAATCAGTTAATGTTCATTGCAACTAATCCAAATAATTTGCGCACATCTGCACACATGCAACTGTGTACAATAAAAGTTACTGCCAAGTAAAACTATAATGACTGTAAAATTTCAAAGAAAATCCCTCAAAGCAGTGAAACAATTGACATCTATATTTCATTTTATTAAAAAACTGATATTTGATTTTTTTAACAGAACATTACATCCAAGAAATAATAAATTTTAAGCAACCCTGCCCTGGGGAAATACAGGTTTACTTAAGAAAATTACCCATATTTTTCATAGTATAAGACCCTCCGAAGTATAAGACACACCTAGATTTTGGGGAGGAAAACAAGGGAAAAATATCTGCCTCTGCCTCTCAGCAATTTGCCTCCTTGCAACAAACAGTACAGACGATATACACTGTTTGTAGTGCTATATTTCAGACTACACTCCTTCTCAATTTTTTTGTTAAAATTGCTGTGCTTTCTGGAAGTATATTCTCTGCTATTTAAAAGAATAGCACTTTTTAAAACAATAGCATGGGGCCTCTTCAGATCAAGCATTTATTTTAAAAAGCTTCTTCATTTTGTTAAGTTGTGTAGAATAATAATAAAGCATTCTTTAAAAAATAAGTCTAATAATTTGAACCTTCTATACGCATTTATAGTTGTTGACTTACCTCCTTGCAGCAAACAGCCTGATTAACACAAGAAAAAAAAAATCTGCCTCTCATCAATTTGGCACCTGGAGCAAACAGCAAGTTTCACTTTCAATTTTTCTCAATCATCAGCTGTTCCAGTCTGCCCCATTTGCTGCAAAGAGGTAAATTGCTGGGAGACAGAGGCCCCAGGGGGTGGGGCCAGTGGGTGGTGCTACATTCAGTGTATAAAACACGCCCAAATTTTCACCCTCTTTTAGGGAGTGAAAGGTGCATCTTATACAAGGTGCATCTTATACTCCGAAACAAATACAGTAACACTTTTTGAGATTAAGTCTGAAAAACGTTCAGTGAAAGACATTTTCCAGCGTCAAAAATTTTCCACATCAGATATCTGGCACTTTCAAAATTATATGAGGTTTTTTGGTTCAGGTGATTCCTTTAAAAAAATTGAGGAGTGGTTTTGATGTAACCAAAATACATGTGCAATATATTGAGTTGAATATACTAAATGCAATCATATTCTTTGCATAGGAAGGTATTCCAATATCATTTTTGGGGTTGGGATGAGAGCATGTAGCCCAGAAGTAACCCTTTTTTCCCCTTAATCCATGTTTCTCAACCTTAGCAAGTTTAAGATATGTTGGACTTCAGTGCCCAGAATTTCCTAGTCACTAAACATTGGCATAGACTGAACATTTCTTATCATTAGTTTAAGAAAACAGAAGGAGGATATTGATTAGGAATGAATGAGCTCTGAAGGACTGATTTGGCAGGAGGCTGAACTAAATGATCTCAACATCCCTCAATAATATGTATAATTTTTCACAAGGAATGAACATACTGGCAATTCGTTTTAAGAATTGCCTCACTGGAAAGCCTAATCTATTAAGGAGCCTCAATACCATGTGAATTTAAGAAGTGGCTGTAATCTTGAGTTTGAGACGTTTGGGATTAGAAACTTCACTCCTTTAATAAGGATTAGTGCCAGAGAAGAGGGAGGGAGGGGGGAAAAGCAGCCACACTGCAGCAGCCACAAGAACTCACGCTACAAGTTTGCAATTTAGTATTTCACCAGAATTACTTAGTGATTAGTAAGCGATTTTCTTACTGCCACAGGAACTGTGTTTTCAAGAGCTTCAAGCTACAGTAGATCTAGAAACACGGCTTATGCAGTTGATCCGTTTTTGGACATGGAGAACAGCCTGGAACATTAGTTATTACTAGACTTATGGTGGTTTTAAGCCATGTTTCCTCCACCTCACCAACTTTAAGTGTGGATTTCAACTCCCACAATTCCCCAGGCAGCATATAGTACTGGCTTGGGAATCTTGGGAGCTGAATCCCACTCATTTCCTCAACGTTCTGAGTTTGAGGAACATTTCCTTAAGCTACAACACGGCCAGCTATCGGTTGTTGGATAGCTCCTGGATAACCCACGCAAGTGTTTGAGCCTGCTTGGTATAGCATCAACACCTCACCTTCGATGGAAGATGATGATGATAACAGAATAACAGAATTGAAAGGGACCTTGGAGGTCTTCTAGTCCAACAATCCCCAAACAGGAAGCCCTACTATACCATTTCAGATAAATAGTTGTCCGATCTCTTCTTTATCTCTTATCTACCTATCGCATTTTTCAGAGTATAAGACGCTCTGAAGTATAAGACGCACCTAGCTTTTGGGGAGGAAACAAGGGGAAAATGTCTACCTCAGCCTCCCAGCAATTTCCCTCCTTGCAACAAACAGCAAACAGTACAGACAATATACACTGCTTGTAGTGTTATATTTCAGACTATACTTGTACAGATACTGTTAAAATTGATGTGCTTTCTGGGAATATAGTTATTCTCTGCTACTTAAAAGAATAGCACTTTTTAAAACAATAGCACGGGCCTCTTCAGATCAAGCATTTATTTTAAAATAAATTTTGTTGTCTAGAATAATAATAAAGCAGTCTTTAAAATATAAGTCTAATAATCTGAACATTCTATAGGCATTTATAGTTGTTGACTTACGTCGTTGCCACAAACAGCCTGATTAGCACAAGGAAAAAAAAATCTGCCTCTGCAGATTTGTGTGGAGAGAACAGCAAGTTTCACTTTCAATTTCTCTCGATCATCAGCTGTTATAGGCTGCAGGGATTGCTGTAGTGTAGTCTGTTGAAGCCTCGCAAGCCCTGTTTGCAGCAAAGAGGTAAATTGCTGGGAGTCAGAGGCCAAAGGGTTGGGACGGGTGGGTGGGTAGGTAGGACTATATTCAGTGTATAAGAGGCACCCACATTTTCACCCTCTTTTTTGGGGGGGGGACGTGCATCATACTCTGAAAAATACATCTCTCTTCCCACTTATGACTATAACCACGTTATAAAGTTGATATTGTATTGTTTTCTGGTATAATTTGATTGCTTATTTGTAATCTATGACATTCACTGGGTTGTATCTTATGATTCTTGATGAATATATATTTATATTTATGTACACTGAGAGCGTCTGCACCGAAGACAAATTCCTTGTGTGTCCAATTCCACTTGGCCACTAAAGAATTCTGTTCTGTTCAAAACCTCCAATGTTGACGTTTTCTATTTAGTCCTGTCCGACTCTTGGAAAGCAGCTTTCAAATATACTTGTTTTCTCCCGTGAATTCCCTCAAGCGACAGGGCCAAAATAAGAAGCAAAGAAAAAAGGTTAGGTTAGGTTAGGCAAATGAAGGACCACACCCCACCAAGCCAAGGAAACGGTTGTTTTCCCACCGCCTCAGAGGCTGAGAGGGCCGACAGAGCAAAAACGGGCGAGCGGAGCGCTTGGAAAATCCAGCAGGCCCCGGAGGAAGAGGGCTCCGTCCGTCCGCTACTAGAGAGGGCCTGGCCTGACGGGAGGCTGCCGGCGGTTCCAAAGGTGACTGTCACCAGTGGCGGGGCCGACGCCTTGCAGCCACGGGGCGGAGCGCCAGCAGCCAGCAGCTCCCCGCCAAGCCCGGAGCGAGTGAATCAGGTAGGAGGCCGGCGGCCCCTTTCGGCCGTAACCGCCTCCTTTCCACCACCACCCCCCACGCCCGCCCTGCCCCGCTCCGCCTTCCCCCAGCGAGAAACCGAAAGAGGCGCCTCCCTTCGCGCTCCGTTCGCTCGCTCGCTCCCCGCTGGAAATGTCCGGGTTTAGTTTGGATCTGGGGCCGGCCAAGGAGCCGCTCGGCTTCATCAAATTCCTCCAATGGGTAAGTCAGTGGAGGCGGTGGGCCCCGGCAAGGGCTGCGCAGCAGCGCGTATGAGTCAGGATGCCGCGCAGCGCTCCCTCCCCCCTCCTTTCCCTCCCCCCCCCGAAGGGACGAAAAACGGGAACGCAAATGGAGCAAACCGAGTGGAGGGGGGGCGGGTGAGGCGCCCCGCGCGGCTGCAAGGGCCCAAGCGCGCGCGTGCAATCCGCGGGTTCGCGCCCGAGGTGGGGTTTTTTTTTGGAGGGGGGGTGTTGCAGCCGGTTTCTTCTTCCCCCCCCCCCGCCCTTTTCCCGCTTGTCCCGAGCCAGGATCGGGTGAACTTTCCGTCCGCCCGCCCTGCTTGCACAGTCCAGCGCCTCCGCCTGCATTTTTTCCCCATCTCCCACCCTTTCCTTCCCGTTCTTCTCTCCCCACCGCCCCCCCCCCCCAAAAGAAATCGTCCTCCGGATTTATAAACACAGGCGTGGCCTCCGGGCTGCAAAATTGAATGCTTGGATTCCTTTCGAGGAAACTTTTCCACACCCTTTAAATCAAGGGTCTCCAAACTTGGCAACTTGAAGACGGGTGGGACTTCAACTCCCAGAATTCTCCAGCCAGCGTCTGCTGGCTGGAGAATTCTGGGAGTTGAAGTCCACCCGTCTTCAAGTTGCCAAGTTTGAAGTCCTCTGCCCTTAAATCCTACCGCGGTCTATTTTGGGGAGTTTTCCCTCTCTCTCTCTCTCTCTCTCACCCACCCCTCCCCTCTGTCGCATTCTTGCGCGAGGTCTTCGCCACGTGCCTAAAGCCGTGGAACCCGCCGCGAGAGATCCCGCGGTTCGAAAAGGGTGGCTCTCCAATCCAGAACGGATTCCGCCTGAATCGATTCCCCCTCCCCCGCCCTTCCCCACTACCACCACTTTCTACGGCTAGCGTCTTTCCCCAGGCATACCGGATCCAAAGCGCCCGTTGACGTTGCTGGAAGGAATCCAGAGAGGCTTCTAATGGATCTGTGTGTGTGTGTGTGTGGGTGAATAGGTTGAAATGGGGATCTTTAGCGAAGGGGGGGGGGGTTGCAGGGGGGAATGATCCTGTGGGGGGGGGGGTTGTTGTCTGATCCCGGGGCTGCGGAGGAGTGAAAGGGGCGAGGAAGCTATTGTGTAAGTTTATTCTTGGGGAAGAGAGCAAAATGGCAACCTCTGTTTCTGCTGCTACCAGATGGTGTCCTTTTTCAAGGCAATTCTGGTCCTCGTTTGTATTTCCTGTAATGTGGCTTGATTTATTGATAAAAAGGCTGGCGGTTCAGCTGCGGGTTAAGACAACAGGTTAAGACAACAGAAAGAGAGTATTTGTCGTTCAGGCTTGAATTGTGGAGTCCTTGGTACAGGTCAGTCCTCCACTTTTGACCACAACGGAGCCCAAAATGTATGTTGTTAAGCGAGGCGTTTCTTGAGTGAACCCGTTTGACGCCATGTTTGTTTGAAGTGATTCGCTGTGGTTCTTAAATTAGGAACACAGGTTGTTAAGTGAATCTGGCTTCCCCACTCGTTGCTTGTCAGAAGGTCACAAAATGGAATCATGGGACACACACACACACACACACACACAGGACATTGCAACCGTCATAAATGTGAGTCAGTTGCCAAGCATCTGTATGTAAATCCCGTGACCCATGGGAGGACACTGCAACGGCCGTTAAGTATGAAAGGTGGTCATAAGTTACTTTTTTCAGTGTCATTGTAACTTTGAATCAGTGGCGGGTTTCAAATTTTTTTAGAACCTCTTCTGTAGGTGTGGCCTGATTTGTGGGAGTGGCTTGCCGGCCATGTGACCGGGTAGGAGTGGCTTGCTGGCCATGTGACTGGGTGGGCATGGCCAATGTAAAATGTGGTGAAACTCACTTAACAACGCTCTTGTTTAGCAACCAAAATGTTGGCTCAGAAACTCTGGCATTTGAAGCACGCAAGTCTTAAAGCTGTCAAGTTACAAGACTCTTGCACCCCTAACCCTTTAGAAAAAAAACCCAGGGGTGTTCAAACTTGACAGCTTTAAGATTTGTGGACTTCAACTCCCAGAATTCCTCCTCTCACTCTTCATCTTGATGATGTGTGGACGGGCTGGGGGAGGGAGCTGGAACCGGTTCTAAACGGCACTGTAGATTTGTGGAACCTCTTCTATAGAAGAGGTTAGAACTGGCAGGGACCCACCCCTGCTTTGAATGGTCACTAAATGAACTATTGTAAGTCGAGGTTTACCTGTAATCTATGAGTTTGTAGGTAACAGCTTGTTAGAGATGTTGCCTAGCTGGGTAATGAAAAGTCTGTTAGAACAGGGGTCTCCAACCATGGCAACTTTAAGACTTGTGGACTTCAACTCCCAGAATTCCTCAGTCAGCAAAGCTGGTTGGGGACCCCTGTGTTAAAAAACATCCAGATTCAGAGAGTAGCAAGGACTCCATACAACAGTTTAAACCAGGCTTTTTCAAAGTTGGAAAACTTTAAGGCGTGTGGACTTCAACTCCCAGAATTCCCCAGTCAGCAGTTGAAATCCAGACATCTTATAAAGTTTCCAAGTTTTTTTTTTAAAAACCCACTGGTTTAGAATATATTATGGTGGTCAGCAAATATTGCGGGCCCAATTGGCAAAAAGAAAGCCAAGGAGCGTATTGGTTGGAAAAATGCGGAAGAGGCCTTCATCCTGCAGTGGATGGACAATGGCTAAAATGATGATGATATTGTGGGGTAAGATGACTGGTTTAATGTTTGTTTGTTTTTAATGATTTCTATCATTCATCGATTTAATGAATTCAGTGTCTGAATTCTGGGAAAGAAAAGCATTTGAATATTAAGGAAATCCCCAGTGTAAATTTACTTCATTGGGAATTTGGGAGTACCTTAAATGCAAATTGATGGATATCTCTCATAGACCACAATTTACATCATCCGATTCTTTAACATTGCACTGCATTATAGTTTGTAGCACAATTAGTCCTCAACTTACAATTGTTCGTTTAGCGACTGTCTGAAATCACTGGAAAAAGGGATTTATGACTGATCGGTCACATGATCAAAATTCAGGAGCTTGACAGTTAGCATTCATTTAGAACAGGAGTGTCCAAACTTGGGAACTTTAAGACTTGTGGACTTCAACTCCCAGAATTGCATGGGAGTTGAAGTCCCATGCAGATAGCATGGCTGGCTGGAGAATTCTGGGAGTTGAAGTCCACAAGTCTTAAAGTTCCCAAGTTTGGACACCCCTGATTTAGAACGACTGCAAGATACCAGAGTCGCTATTTCTGATTTTCCCAGCTGGCTTCCGACAAGCAAAGTCAATGTGGCAAGCGAGTTTCACTTAATGACTGCTTGATTCATTTCACTGCGGCAAAAAAAAAAAGGTTGCAGAATTAGGGGTGTCTCACTTAATAACCGCCTTGCTTAGCATCAGAAATTCTATTCCTAATTGTGGTTGTAAGTCGAGGATTACCTACAGATAAACTGTTTAAGGCAGGGGTGTCCAAACTTGGGAACTTTAAGACTTGTGGACTTCAACTCCCAGAATTCCCCAGCCAGCCATGCTGGCTGGGGAATTCTGGGAGTTGAAGTCCACAAGTCTTAAAGTTCCCAAGTTTGGACACCCCTGGTTTAAGGAGAAAGCGCTCTCAAAATGATCGGTCCTGCTTGGAGTCTTCCAGCAAAGTAGATGGGGCAGCGTGTTCAAATGCTTGAGTTAAAGACAACAAACAGATGCAGCAAAATAGGAACATGTCCTTGCAACACCTTTGCAAAGCTGTACAAATCAGGTTTGCGAGAAAAGCATCGGAGCATGAGTAAGAGCATGATACGCCCAAATACCCGAGTACAGTATCTGATTGTGGATCATGGCTTTCATAGGATTCTGTTTTTAATATTATATTAATTTCACAAGCCTTTCAAACAGCAGCATAGGAATTGTAAGTGGTGGATTCGTAAGTGCTATCTTAGGGATGCCCAAGAGGCCTAGATTGAAACCAGGCTTAATAGCAGTGACTTGTGAGAGGGATCTTAGAATCTTAGTGGACAACCAGCTAAATATGAGCCAACAGTGCGCAGTGGCGGCCAAACAAGCCAATGCAATCCTAAATTGCATTAACGGAGGGATATAATCAGGATCAAGTGAAGATACTAATATCACTCTATAAACCCCTAGTAAGGCCATGCCTAGAGTATTCCATTCAGTTTTGATCACTACACTCTAAAAAAGAAGTTGAGACTCTGGAAAGAGTGCAGAGAAGAGCAACCAAGATGATGAAGGGACTGGAGGCTAAAACATAGGAAGAACGGTTGCAGGAACTGGGCATGGCTGGTCTAGTGAAGAGAAAGACCAGGAGAGACATGAGAGCAGTGTTCCAATATTTGAGGGGCTGCCCCAGGGAGAAGGAAAGGGTCAAGCTATTTTCCAAAGCATTTGAAGGCCAGACAAGGAGCAATGGATGGAAACTGAACAAGGAGAGATTCAACCTGGAAATAAGGAGAAATTTTCCATCAACCAATGGAACAGAAGTTGCCTTCGGATGTTGTGGGAGCTTCATCACTTGAGACGTTCAAGAAGAGATTGGACTGCCATTTGTCAGAAATGGTGTAGCGTCTCCTGCTGGAGCAGAAGTGGGGAATGCTCACATCCGAGGCTTTGTCTTGTGTTGTGAAGAACTATATAACAAGGAGAATTTAAAGCACAGCTTGGGTAGAGAAGTTGCTTTCAGTTTTTCTTTTTAAGTGAGAGTTTCCTTGTATTTTTGAGGTGGAAATGGGAGAGGCCTAATTAGAAGCACAATAGAAGTGGGAGATGTTTCCTATCCAAGGAGGGTTTCCATCTTGGCAGGGAAAGATCTTAAACATTTTTAGAGGAATACACAATCCATTAAATCAGTATTGTGATTTATCACGCCTCACTCTTAAGTTAAGAGTAAACCGTGCTGGGCTCTAAATCATGATATTGATTTCATCAATATTGATTTGCATTGGATTGATGTTCTGGCCCGTGCTTTATTAACAGTAAGGTAAAGGTAAAGTTTCCCCTCGCACATATGTGCTAGTTGCTCCCAACTCTAGGGGGGCGGTGCTCATCTCCGTTTCAAAGCCGAAGAGCCAGCACTATCCAAAGACGTCTCCATGGTCATGTGGCTGGCATGACTAAATGCACGGAACGCTGTTACCTTCCCACCAAAGTTGGTTCCTATTTTTCTACTTGCATTTTTGCATGCTTTCAAATTGCGAGGTTGGCAGAAGGTGGGACAATTGACGGGAGCTCACTCCGTTACACAGTGCTAGGGATTCGAACCGCCAAACTGCCAACCTTCCTGATTGACAAGCTCAGCGTCTTAACCACTGAGCCACCTCACTGAGCCCTTCATTGACAGTAGAGGAGGATTAAAAATACTAAACAGGAAATAGAAGAGAGAGTGCTTTGATAGCACTTTTACTCTGCTTTCCATGAGATTTTGTTCTTCATCAAATCTCATGTGCATAAAAACAAGTCACTCCATAGCAGGAAGCTTGTTTGAGCTGTGCTTGTATTGTTTTACTCCTGCAGTGTCCTGATTAGATATGGGTGGTGACCCCCAATTGTTTGGGGCTCCATGGGTGAAGCACAATTTTTTCACACTTGAGGTCTTCTACTCTTGAAATTATAAACGGCATCAGCAGTTGATGGTACCAGGCAAAAAAGTGCGTTTATTGTGGGATTCATTTTATTTCTGAGTCTTGTCATGTATTAGTGGTGGCGCAGTGGTTAGAATGCAGTATTGCAGGCTAATTCTGCTCATATTGCCAGGAGTTCGATTCCTTCGATCCTGACCAGCTCAAGGTTGACTCAGCCTTTCATCCTTCCAAGGTGGGTAAAATGAGGACCCAGATTGCTGGGGAAAATATGCTGACTCTGTAAATCACTTAGACAGTACTGTAAAGCATTGTGAAGCAATATATAAGTCTAGGGGCTACTGCTATTTGTGCTGTCACATTTGAGGTTACAATCTGGCACCAATTTACAGAATTAACAGAGTAAGAAGGGACCTTGGAGATCTTCTAGTCCAACCCCCTGTTCAAGCGAGAGATCTATACCACTCTAGAGAAATGGCTGTTCGATCTCTTGTTAAAAATCTCCAGCATTGGACACCCATATCTTCTGAAGGCAAGCCGTTCCACTAATTAACTATTCTCACTGTCAGAGGTAGTCATGGGTAAACACTCCTGGATCATAACTCACCAGCCTGATCACCAGCGACAGAAATAACAAGGTGTGATCCAAAACATCTGGAGGCTGAGTTCAGCTTAGTATGTGTTGAAACTTGGCAACTTTTAAGATGCACTGGGTGGACTTCAGCTCCCAGAATTCCCCAGCCAGGAGGAGTTTTATGCAGAGTTAAAGCGTTTGAAAAGGACCAGGGCTGGATGGTATATCTCTACTCGGTGCTTTGAGCCATTTCAGCATAGTTCTTCTGAAATCCAGGCACGGTTCAACAGGCTTTCCTTCTTCTGAAATATGATTCATTATTTTCAGGCCCAATGGTTTTCAATGGGATTAAATATGAGTGGTTATATCCCCTTCCAATTTTTGCTTTGTAGTCTATTTCTGAGAATGAAGAATGGTGCGGGAAGTGGAATGGGGGAGCTACTTAAGCCCCGTTGAGCTCCTTAAAGAAAGCATGAGTTTCTAAACATAATAGGGACTCCATTTTTGGAAGAAGGATTCTTCTTTTCTCGTGGGGAAAAAAATGCCTCTTCTGTGACATTGCTTGTCATATCAAGCAAGTATAAATTTGTATTCAGGTAATGTATGCTGCCTAATTAGCATTTAGACTTATATGCCGCTTCACAGTGCTTTAAAGCCCTCTTTAAGCCATTTACAGAGTCAGCATATTGCTCCCAACAATCTGGCTCCTCATTTTACCTACCTTAGAAAGATGGAAGGCCGAGTCAACCTTGAGCTGGTCAGGATCGAACTCCTGAAAGTGGGCAAAGTTAGCCTGCAATAATGGATTCTAACCATTGCGCCACCACGGTTTTTAATTGCTGGCTCCTTGATCATTAGAGGTAGTCCACGACTTACCATCAGCCAGCTGATTTTCAGGTCTCTGCCGTGCATGTTTGGGGGCCGGGGTGCATGTGGGAGGTGCATGCACGGGGGGAAGGGGGCTCATGCATGCATGCAGGGGCGCACATGCATACGCAGGGGTGGGGGAGCACGTGCCTCCCCACGGCCCATTTTTAGCTGCAGAGAGGCCTACTAGGCCCAAAACAGGGCGCGGTGGGGTCGCTCGTAAATGCACGTTGGAGTGCAGGGGGAGCACATGCATGCAGGGGGAGCGCGGGGGTCCAAAACGGCGCACGGGGGGTGTCGCATATTCATGCACATTGGAGTGTAGGAGGGTCGGTCATGCATGCGGGTGGAGCATGGGGGTGTCACACATGCATGCGCAGGGGGCAGGGCACAGAGGGGGTGTCGCGCACACAATGCATTATGGGTGCAGGTGCGCACTTTCAGCACAAGACGACAAAAAGGTTAGCCATCACTGCTCTACACCCATGTAAGAAACCTAGATCCACCCCCCCCCCCCGTGAAGTCCATTGCCAATTATTGGCAGTTCGCCTTTCACCGTTAAGTAGCTCAGTTTCTCGTGTATACGTCCTAACATGAAATACGTTTGTATTTTTGAATTCTGTCCTGGCTCCTGACTTCTTGCAACCGGACACCAGATGGCACAAGCTCACTCGCCCAGAATCTCTTGTCAGACGGGCAGCTGTATGAATTGGACAGGTAGGCAGATAGATCGATAGCCAGCCAGCACAGATTCTCTCTCTGCACTTGGACCTTTGAGGAGCAAGCTCAAAAGACGTCCAGTAGAAATGCCTGGAAGAAGAAAATTGATGATTCTGAAATGACGACAGCTCCCACATGATCATGTTGGGCAAAAATTGTTCCAAGAACGTAACGTAAGAATAATTTTGCCAGATGAGGCCTCCGGGCAAGCATTTCGTTTCTCCCATTGACCAACCAGAGGCCTCTGGCTCCTGGCAAAGGAGAGAGGGAAACTAATCCCTCTGTTGTTATTCTTCGCTTGGTAACCGATATTTGGAAGCCTGCAGCCCTCAACGTGGCTTGAGTGTCACAAATATTTTAACCGTTTCTGAAAGGGAAAGCATTCAAGTTTTGCGTGATTAGAGTTGCTCTTGCCCTTTTCCCAGTTGTATTTTATCTTTATGTTTTTTAGGGTTTGGCAAAAGAGAACTAATCAGGATTATGTATGCACTGTAGATTTGTGGGTGTATTCTGCAATATAAGAGCATTATCTTGGCATTTTTATTCTTAATCCTTTCCCTAATGATCCCTAGTATGGAATTTGCTTCTTCTAACAACTACTGCATTGAACTGATTTCTCAACTGAGATGCCCACTGTGACCCCAATATCATTTTCCTGGCTTGTTAGAGATAGTTCAGACCCCACAATCACTCGTTCTCACCCCAAACATCATTGGCTTTACCCTTAAACTGAATGTGCCGTTGGGTGATCCTCTCCAGCTCTTCACAATCACAGTTGACTTCCCCACTCTGAATACAGGCAGTCCTCAACTTATGACCACAATTGGGACCAGAATTTCCATTGCTAAGCAAGGAGGTTGTTAAGTGAGTCGTGTCCAATTTTACAAGCTTTTTTTTTTGCCATAATTGTTAAGTGAATCACTTTAGCTATTAAGTGAATCTGGTTTCCCTCATTGTTTTGCTTGTCAGAAGCCAGCTGGGAAAATCAGAAATAGTGACTCTGGGTAGGTTAGAAACAGCGATGACATGACCGTGGGACTGTAGGAGATGACCAGGCTGAGCCCGAGGGAGGAGTCAAATGTGTCATCAATCTCGAGTCTCTTTGCACTGACAACAGGTCCGGTCCACTTTGAATTCCTTTGACTCTTATTTATCCCCAATTTGCTTGAACCGTTAGTAGTTCAGATTCTTGTAGAAAACGTGAGCTTGCAATAAACCTTTGCATTCGTTTGAACTGCCTGGATTTCCTGATTTCCCGCTCTTGACAGTGTCATTGCAATCGTTGTAAATACACGCTGGTTGCCAAGCACCCAAATTTTGACCACATGACCATGGGGAATGCTGCTGGTTGTAAATCCCTTTTTTTCAGTGCTGTTATATCTTCGAATGGTCACTAAATGAAGTTAAGGCCTACCTGTGGCTTGGCATTGTCAGTGTCAGGGTTCCAAGTAACACCCCCAACGAAAGAAGACTCGGAGGCTTGAGGTTCCTCGAAATTCCACTTTGTTAGAGATGTCATATTGGCACATCTGGGAAAACCCGAATCTGAAAGCTTCCAGGTTTCCCCCACCCAAATGAAAGTCCAAGTCCCTGCCCAGCACCCACATGTCCATCCCATGATCCAATCAGGCACCGTCCCAACTGGAGATGCCTCCCAGTCACACCACTCCAAGTGCAGTGCAAAATGACCTTGGCTGTCTGAGAAAGGAATGTTATTTTGACTATATATCTCCCATATAATCCCCCCTCCCATTTTCCCACAGCATTAAATGTGGCAGGCTGGAAGGCCCAATGCAGAAGACGTCTTCCAGGCCTGACAGTCTAAACATTTAGCAGAAATATCCACTGTGATCTGTGCATCATGGTGAACAGCCCAAAGATAAACAACCAAATTCTTCAGGATTTCAATAAAATAAAAGTTGACATCTACAGAACTTCATCTGGCATTCCAAACATACCCATGGAAGGAATGGATATGGATGCAGCTATTATTCCCATCCTCCTTTACATTTTCAGCTATATAGAAGTGGGCTCACACATTGCATGAATCTCCAGTGCAATCTTAGCAGGTTCTTTCAACCCAAGTATTTTGATTTGTAAATCATAGCTTATGACAGTGGTATATACAACCCCAGGTACTGACATACCTTGTTTTATTGCGGCTTGACAGATATTGTGGGTTGTTTTTTTCTTTTTTCTTTTACAAGATCCTTCGTCAGTAAAAAGATTACGTCTTCTGGATGGTTAGCATTTTTTTTTTAGCAATAAACTATTTTAATTAAGGTATGTAAATTTTTAAGTCATAATTCTATTGCACATTTAACAGACTCCAGTGTAATATAAATATCTTATTTATGCACCGGGAAACCAGAACATTTATGCGACTCGCCTTATAGTGATATTGCTTTATTTGCAGTGATCTGAAACCAAACCCACAATATTTCTTGACTATATACATATCTACACATTCTTGATTTATTTCAGCAAACTGTGGGTCAATAATAATTTGTCAAATGGATAGGCTGCCCAACTCTTAGTGACTCTGGGTGGTTTACAATGGTTAAAATATTTTTAAAAAGAGAGACTAATACAAAAAAACCCAGAAAAATATCACAAGACAAAGGAACAATGATGGCAAAGAAAATAACCCCAGAGGGGAATATAGAGGAAGACAGGAATATTAATTGTCCTTCTCAAACGTTATGTTTTCTTTTAAACTGAAGCTAAAGACATTCCAGACTGCCGTTTGACCTGTTCTAAAAATGAACTTTGTTTTTTTTTTATTGTTGGGCGTTTTTTAATGATTTTGTTTATTTCATTTATTTATAGAAACTTGATTTTCTTTTTGCATGCTGCGCTGGATGTCTCCGGGGAGAGAATAATATTTTAAAAATGAAATTAATATTAATAGCATGAAATAGTTTATGACACCGTCTTTGATTAGATGCCAAAATTAATGTTTTAAAATAGATTTGGGGCAGATGCAACAGGGATGCAAATTGACAAAGAGCTGAGGTGGCACAGTGGTCAGAGTGCAGTACTGCAGGCTACTTCTGCTGCCTGCCAGCTGACTGCAATTTGGCAGTTCAAATCTCACCAGGCTCAAGGTTGACTGAGTCTTCTATCCTTCTGAGGTGGGTAAAGCGAGGACCCAGATTGTTGGGGGCAAGAGGCTGACTCTGTAAACCGCTTAGAGAGGGCTCTAAAGCACTGTGAAGCGGTATATAAGTCTAAGTGCTATTGCTATTCTGTATTTTCTCCTGTGCTCTGAAGCCTTTTGTTCCCAAGAGAAAGATTTCAGGAAGAATGAAACCAGGAGATATTTGTTGAGGTGTGTTCTTATATACAGGTAATCCTTCACCTGCAACCACAATTGAGCCCAAAATCTCTTTTGCTAAGCGAAACATTTGCTAAGTCAATTTTGTCCCACTTTACACCCTCTCTTGCCACAGTTGTTAAGGCAGAGGTGTCCAAACTTGGCAACTTTAAGACTTGTGGACTTCAACTCCCAGAATTCCCCAGCCAGAGCTGGCTGGGGAATTCTGGGAGTTGAAGTCCACAAGTCTTAAAGTTGCCAAGTTTGGACACCCCTGTGTTAAGGGAATCCCTGCAGTTGTTAAGTTAGTAACAGGGTTATTAGGTGAATCAGGCTTCCGCATTGACTTTGCTTGTCAGAAGGTCACAAAAAGAGGATCGCATAACCCTGGGACACTGCAATCGTCATAACTACGTGTCAGTGACCAAGACTCTGAATTTGGATCACGTAACCCTGGGGATGGTACAATGGTTGTAAGTGTGAAAATTAGTCCAAAGTCACTTTTTTCAAAGCCATTTGTAACTGATTGGCCACTAAATGGGCTGTTGTAAGTCATGGACCACCTGTAGAAACTCTAGATTTCGAAGCTCCTCTAATGCAGGGGTGTCAAACGCAATTTCATTGAGGGATGCATCAGGCTTGTGCTTGACCTCACGGTGGGGGCAGTGGGGGACAGCTCGGCCTCACTCGTGTTAGGGGCACCAGTGGTGGCCAAGTCCTAAGGCCGGACTTCCCTCAGACCCCCCCCCTCACTCTCATTATAATATCTTTTCTTCCCTCCATCCCTTCCTCCCGTCTCTTCTTTTTCCTTCCCTCTTCCTTTTCCTTTCTTCTTCCTTCCCCTCTTTCCTTTTTTCCTTCCTTGCTCTCTTTCCATCCTCCCTTCTTTTTGTTTGTCTTTCTTCTTTCCCTTGCTCCTTTCCTGTTCCTTTTTGCATGCTCAAGAAGCTCCTTTTGTTTTGTTAGCCTTCTGCCAGCAAAAACAGAGCTGAAGGGGGCCCTTGTGGCCCCAACAGTGGTGGGTTGCGACTGGTACGCCCCGGTACGGGTGAACCAGGTATCATTCCAGTACAGTGCTCTGGAGGATTCGCTCGCACTCCTTACCTTACCGGTATTTGAGATTTTCGGGGCTTCCGCGCATGCGCACTGAGCATACGCCGCCTGTGCGACGCTCTGCCGAGCAGCTGGAGCATCACGGAGGTGTTGTGGAGCGTCGCAGGCGGTAAGTACGCATGCATGTGTGCTGCGTGCATTAATGTGGTGGACGCCCCGCCCCGTTGCACCGTACCAAATGCAACGGGATCCGGAACACACCACTGGGCCCCCCCAAGCCCCATTTTTGCTGGCAGAGTGCTGCAGGAAGCCGTCGCAGCCGAAAACCCAACCCAATCTCCTTTTTCGCTGGCAGAGGCATTGCAGGCCGGTCCTTTGCTGTTTCAAGGGCGACCCCACGGCCCGGATCTAAGCACCCCATGAGCTGGATCCGGCCTGCGCGGCTTGAGTTTGATTCCCCTGCTCTAATGGTATTTCAGGGCTGTTCCCAGAAAACTTGGTCCTTAGGCCTTTGCATGTGGAGATTAGTTGGTATGCTATTCTGTTGTGTTATCATCCCAAATGGACCTTTTGTCTTTCCACTCGTTTTGCAGCCCAAGGTGTGATTGGTCGTGTTCGATTTCAGCACTTCTATTCACATTGGGTAATAATGGTGCAAGCCTGTGGCGGAGAGAGGAAATGTGTAATAACACAAGGAAATCAACAGAGCCAGAGGGCAAAATTCTTCTCTTACCGTCTCCCATTAATCCGTAGAACATCCTGAGTGGAGATACAAGACCGTGAGTCCTTCCTGGGTTGACTCATTCAACTTTCCATTGTTCGTTGGTTGCCCTTCACAGTTTTAATTCCAAACTGCAACCTTTTGTGCTAAGCAATAACTGAAGCCAGTTGTAAAATGTTGCACAACAGGTTCCTGGGCTTTAAGTATGATCATTACTTAGGAAAGGGGGCAGGCTAAGATGTTGAAATAGCAACCTTGGCTTTTCTTTATAGGAATGAAATGTGTGTTTCAGGAATTTCTGGATCTAATCTCACAAATTAAAAATGAAAATGGCCTGCTTCAAATTACTTTACTTTATTGTCACTGCACCTCGTACAACAAAATTAAATGCCACCTTCAAATGTACATTATAACTGCAAAAATAAAACAAACACACATCCTTCACCTTCTATGCAATTGAATTAAAAACCCCTGATATTGCATTAATATTGCACTATGCAGTAGAATTCAATACAGTTACTGCCCTGGGACAGAAGCTGTTTTTCAGCCTATTTGTCCTTGTTTTTATTGTCCTGTACCGTCTGCCAGATGGTAATAGTTCAAAAAAAAAGGGGTGCCCAGGATGAGATGGATCTTAAAGAATGTTTTGAACTTTCTTAAGGCAGCGGGAGCTATCGAGCTCTTCCAAAGAGAGAAAAGGGCAACCAATGATCCTCTGGGCAATGAATGACGTTGACCCTCTGGAGGGCTGTCCTATCTGCCGCTGTGCAATTGGCAAACCAGACACAGGGGCAGTAAGTGAAAATACTCTCTATGGTGCAGCGGTAGAAGGTCGCCAGCAGTTTTTCATTCAGTTGTTGTTTCCTGGGACATCTCAGGTAGTATAATCTCTGCAGGGCCCTTTTGACCAGTGTTGTAATGTGAGCACCCAAGGTTAGCATGGAGGGATACACACACACACACACACACACACACACACACACACACACACACACTATATTTGGAACCCAAGGAAAAGTGCAATGAAGCCGTTTTGGTCATTAAAGCAGCCGTGTCATCTCCCAAGCTCACCAGAAGAAAATCCGACAGCCATTTGAAGAGAATTGCTTTAAAAAGTGTTTCAAGGACCTCTTTGGATTTGCACAGGCTTCGTCAACAGGAGACTATTTTCTGGGTGTTACTCTTTATAGTGGAAGAGATGACATAATTTGCATTCAATCTGACTAGCTCAGCCTTCCTTAAACCGGCATGTAGTTTTGACTGTGTCCTTAAGAGCACTGGAAAAACCTAGGAGATAAAATTGGACTAAAAGTCTCTTTTTGCAGTGATAGGGACTCCAATGCTCTGTGTCTTACAAACCCAACTCACTTCACAGGGTCGTCGTTACGGTGAAAATAGGAGGAGGAATATATTCACCACCTTGAGTTGTTTATAAAAATCCTGCAGTTAGGGTTTGATACATAAATAAAACTAAAATTGTATTTTGATAAGGGCTTTGACAACATTTTCCACAATTTGAGCATTACTTTTTTCCTTGTCATGCTGCAAACAGTGCTTTGCATCCAACTTGAATACAGTGGCACCTTGGTACTCCACTGCTTTGAAACTCATCAAATTTGGTACTTAATGTATTTTGATATAAAAACTTTGTCCCGGTACTCACTGTTTGTTTGGTGCTCAACGCACAAGCTACAACCTGTTAATGTCAGCTTCCTTGTGACTCATTACATTATTCCTTACGAGAAATATATTGTTTGGTGCTCAGCATTTTTGGTACTCATCCTATTTCCCAGAACCAATAACAATAAGTACCGAAGTACCGCTGTATATTTTTTTGGGGGGGAGAAGCATAAATTATGGGATGAATCCAGCCATTGGAGCTTATATCTTAACCATGTGCAAACCTCATCAGTTTGCCAAACTATACAAGGTATGAACCCACTCTCTTGAAGTTCTTAAGAGATCTCTGATGAAGAGTGATTCAAAGGATGGGCCTCTAACTAAGCTTTCAAAACGTGAAGTTTGGAAGATGGCTCTGAAGAGCAGAAATAATTACGGATTGCGCTTGTGAAGACCAATACTGCGTTTGCTTCCGTCTCTGGAAAACATCATTAACGTGTCACTTTCTCCTCCCCCACTCTCACAATTTCTCATAGATATTCTCCATTTTCGCCTTTGCTACCTGCGGTGGATACAGCGGGCAAACATCTATAGTGCTCACCTGTAAAACTGCCCACAATTACACATGGATCAAGGATTTCTACTATCCTTTCAGGTGAGAGAATGCCACTTTTTAAAATCCACTTGGTTGTTTTTCGATGTATCTGCCTGTGATCAAGAAAAATTATTTGTGGGAGATGACAGTTAGTTGTAAAGCAGGGGTGAAACGCTCTGAAGTCTGCTACCGGTTGGCATTGTGCATGCATGCACTAACACACAGCGCTGAAAATGGAGGATTAAGAAGCCTTTTCTGAGGCTGCAAAGGAAAGTAGAACAGCAGGGGGGGAACAGCTGTGCCGCGCAATTGAGATTTGCTAGAAAGCAGAATTTCCTGCTTTCTAGCGAATCTAAATCGTGCGGCACAGCTGATTGTTGGGACAGCTGATTGTTGGAACTACCGATTTGCCCGAACCGGTAGCATTTTTTACTACCGGTTCAGGCAAACTGGTCTGAACCAGTAGCATTTCACCCCTGTTGTAAAGATAACAACATTGTGATAGCGCTGGTGTTGGGCCAGTCCTGCCCTTTTCCACAATCTGCCTCGGATGGTTGCTGTTTGGGAAAAATTGGAGGTTGGTGAAGCCATCTGGAGCTCCTGGTGGAAAGGCAGGATCTGAATCAAATAAACGAGCGAATAAATATTTTTGTTGGAGGCGTTAACAGTAATCAGGACACATGGTTACAATATCCCGTGGCAGCTGAATATTTGGAAATAATTCTCAGTTGCACAACCAAAAAGAAAAAGAAAAAAAGGATGTAAGTGTAACTTTTATCATCCACTTTCAAACGCTTCTTAGCAAGCATTTTCCTCGTGGCTGGTTCTGTGGAAAGCATTTGGAATGGGGGGAGGAAAAATGCTCTCAATCTTTCTGTTCCTAAGTGGCTGAGTACTATGCAGGAGTCCTCACTCACCGATTACTTGTGGCAGAATCTTACAATCACATGATCACCTTTAGTCCCTTCCTTGCCATCTTCCCATGAGCAAAATCAACGGGGAAGCCACTTTGATAAGACACCCCAAACCCCCCCCCAAACCTTTCTGCAATTTTGTAGTGTTACACCATCCATTCCCCTGGGCTCCCTGCACTCTCATGGCATGATGCCATCTATTCCCCTGGCATCGCTGTGTTCAAGAGGTATTGTAGCACCATCCTTTCCCCTGGCCTCCCCCCCCCCATCTTCCATGTGGCCACTTCCGAATTTCATGCTTGATGTGGAAAAGAATGTAGTTTTGACTTTAGTTTTTATAGTTTAGACTGATAGATCTTTGTAGAAATGGCTTGTTCATATTATTATGGAAAAATAAAAAGTTGTGATTTGATGCACCTGCCTTATTCTACTTTAACAGAGAGAGTTGGAAGTCAATGTTTCTTTCCCCACCCCCCTCTAACCTTCCCTCACTTCCCTTTTCCCTTTCCCTTCCCTCCTCATTGTTCTTTTATTTACTTTTGTATTTTATACTACCTAATACCTTAATTGAAAATGTTTGAAATAAATTGCAATATTCGCGACATGACACGCGCATGCAGGCATGCGTGCCTGCATGCATGCGCATGTCATGTCGCGAATATTGCAATTTATTTCAAACATTTTCAATTAAGGTATTAGGTAGTATAAAATACAAAAGTAATGCCTGCATGGGCAAAAGTAATGCCTGCATGGGCAAAGACATGTAAGTGTCAGCTTTTCCTTCTTGTCACCAGGTTGAACAAAATTTTCTTTGGACCTCTGGAACCAGAAAAAACATGCAACAATACTTGGCGCTCGGCCACCTACTTGGTGGGAGATTTCTCCTCCTCGGCGGAGTTCTTTGTCACTTTTGCAGTTCTCGTGTTCCTGTACTGCATCGCAGCCTTAATCCTGTATCTCGGTTACATGCACTTGTATCGAGGTGCTGGAAAGCTCCCCATGGTCGTAAGTTAATATGATCTGGATTTTTACGTTGTTTTTCTATTATTTATAGCCCTGGCTGAAGAATAGCAATAGCACCTAGACTTATATACCGCTTCACAGTGCTTTACAGCCCTCTCTAAGCGGTTTACAGAGTCAGCCTATTTGCCCCCAACAATCTGGCTCCCCATTTGACCCACCTCGGAAGGATGGAAAAGTGAGTCAACCTTGAGCCTGGTGAGATTCGAACTGCCAAATTGCAGGCAGCCGGAAATCAGCAGAAGTAGCCTGCAGTACTGCACTCTAACCACTGCACCACTGCGTTTTCCCAATGTTATAGGGAAAACTGTTATTTTGAATAAAAGCAAGAAAAGTGTCAGGCGAAAGCGACCAGAGCCACTTGTAAATAGCTAAACTTCAGCAACTTTATTGCCTATTGCCTATGTTACAAGAATCTCACCAGGCTGCTGGCCTTCCACTGGGAATGAGTAGGTAAGGCTTCGTGGATCTTGGAGGAGGTCAAACTTATGCTGCTCATTGCTGCACAAGGATTCCAAGCTAGAGCCTTGCTTTACCCCTCCTTCCAGCATAACTGGCAATTCCCCAACAAAAGATTATTTTTTCAGCCCTAAGATTCACTTACTCATTTTTGGGTGGATTTTTTTTAAAACGTAGTTTTCCTCTCACCTCTGTCCCTTGCTCTACGCCAGGGGTGTCCAAACTTGGCAACTTTAAGACTTGTGGACTTCAACTCCCAGAATTCCCCAGCCAGCCCAGCCTGTGCCTAGGCAGCTGGATGCCCTGGAAGAGTTAACTCTGATACTAAGAACAGGTCCTGCATCCTTCAGAGAAATATCTAACCATAACAGTAAATCTTTCTTCCTCTTTTTCTTGCCGCCGGATTCCAGGAACTGTGGTGAGTGTGGCATCTTTTCTGTAGATCCAAAATAACATCCTGATCAACAAGGCAGGGCCTGTGATAGATAACAGTATTTGGGCCTTTCCTTGGTCCATAAGCTTTTGATGGATCCCAGAGTTACGATATGGTAAATGTTAGTCCTTGAAATGGTAGACTTGATCTCGTTGATCATTTTTTCCCCTGAAGCCTCTTGTCTTTCCTCTCTCTGCAGGACTTCATCCTTACGGTCATCATCACTTTCCTGTGGCTGGTCAGCACATCGGCCTGGGCGAAGGCACTTGTCGATATCAAAGTGTCCACCGGACCCAGCATCGTTATGAAAACTGATCATTGTATTGCACAGCCTAACTTTTGCCATTTCAATGAGATCAGGAGGATGGGATCCTTGAATGTGTCTGTGGTACGTAGGCAATGTGGTACGGGGGGGGGGGGGAGGCACAGGTGGAAGGGGCAGGGCTGCCCCTGATAGGCAGCGGCTGCCAAAGACTCCTTCTTTCTTTCTGTCTCCCACTTTTTCTTTCTCTCTCTCTCTCTTTCTTTCTCTCCCTCCCCCTTTCTTCTTTTTCTTTCTTTCTTTTTTCCCTCCTTTCCTCTTCCTTTCTTTCTCTCCCTTCTTTCTTTTTCTTTCTTTCTCTCCCTCCTTTCTTTCTTCTTTCTTTTTCTTCCTTTCCCTCCCTCCCTCTTCCTTCCTTTCTTTCTCTCCTTTCTTTTTTCTTTCTCTCTCTCCCCTTCTTTCTTTTTCTTTCTTTCTTTCCCTCCCTCCCTCCCTCTTCCTTTCTTTCTCTCCTTCCTTCTTTTTCTTTCTGTTTCTCTCTCCCCCTTTCTTTCTTCTTTCTTTTTCTTTCTTTCTTTCCCTTTCTTTCTCTCCTTCCTTTCTTTTTCTTTCTTTCTCTCTCCCCCCTTTCTTCCTTCTTTCTTTTTCTTTCTTTCTTTCAATCCCTCTTCCTTTCTTTCTTTCTCTCCCTTCTTTCTTTTTCTTTCTTTCTCTCCCCCCTTTCTTCTTTCTTTTTCTTTCTTTCCTTCCCTCCCTCTTCCTTTCTTTCTCTCCTTCCTTCCTTCTTTTTCTTTCTTTCTCTCTCTCCCCCTTTCTTCCTTCTTTCTTTTTCTTTCTTTCTTTCCCTCCCTCCCTCTTCCTTCCTTTCTTTCTCTCCCCTCTTTCTTTCTATCTTTCTTTCTATTTTTGTCATGCTTACGTAATGTATATTGGAGGTGGTGACTTTTCGAGAGCTGCATGCAACGGAATTTCATTTTAATATATGCCAATTCGTGCACACTTAAAGTGACAATAAATATCCTAGTTTAAGTGCTAATTCTATCTCTGTTGCAGATAGAACACTAGGCTAATAATTCAGTGCCGATTGCATGTTAGCTGAAACTAGCAGTAGGAAGAGATGGCGTAAACATGGGGAACCTTATTTTCACTTTTCCTTGATTCTTTTCCTTCTGTTTTTCACGTTTTTCACTTTGACGATCACATCTGTCTTCTAAGCCCGTGATGGCGAATCTATGGCACGTGTGCCACAGCTGCCATGCAGAGCCCTCTCTGTGGGCACTCCAGCCATCACCCCAGCCCATCTCCACCATGGAAGCATGCATGACTCCCTCTGGCCAGCTGGTCTTCGGGTCTCTGCCGTGCATGCATGGAGGGCAGGGTGCATGCGGGGGATGCGAGCGTGCATGGATGGGGTGCCCATGTCACATTTTGGGAAGGTCGTGTGCATGCATGCTCCCCTGCGCCCTAATTTGGGCCTGGAAGGCCTCCTGCACCAATCTGGAAGCCAAAAATAGGTGAGGGGGGGGCACATGCACACGTGGCGGGCTGCATACATGGGGGGGGGGGCTTGCATTGCATTTTGCGATTGCAAGCGCATGTTTTGGGCACTCTGCACCAAAAAGGTTAGCCATCACTGTTCTAAGCAGCAGCTGCTGGGAAAGGAATGGAGAGCAGACTTCTGAATTCCAAAAGGGGCAAGGGGGGGGGGGTGTTCTGTGAAAGGGTGGGCAAAGGGTACTTCGGGTTCCAGGAACTGCAGGTTGCCCAGGCAGGTCTCGCTAAACCACCAGAAATAAGCGTTCTCTGTATTTATTTAGGAACATGCCACTCTGAGGTGTGTTTCTTACTAGAGCATGCTTGGGCATGCTTGAAATTTGAATTCATACACAACCCTTTAGGGCATGGCGAGGAATAGGAAAATTGGCCAGGTGCCCTAGGTGCAAATTTTTGTTCTAAAATTCTTACAACTTTATGGTTTGGAAAGGTGGCGTGAGTTTTGTAGGAAGTACTGTACAAGCAGTCCTCAACTTGTGACCGGTCACTTAGTGGCCATTGAAAGTTAAGATTGATTCTTCCCTTCCCCCAAAGATACTTATTCCCAGTTTTGAAGTTCCAGTGGCTGTTCTGCCCCCTGCAGGCACGCGATTGCATTTCAGGCACTCAGCAAACTGGCTACCATTTATTCCTATTTGCAGCCATCCTCTAGTCACATGATTGCAATTGGTGACATTTTTACTAAAAACTGGCATTTCCTTCCAGTTTCTGGCAAAAGCGCCCCACGGCGAGCAATGGGTTTAACTTAGCAACTATAGCGTTCGCTTAATGACCATTTGCTTAACAAATGGTCACTTGGTCACTTGTTTGCTGTCACTTGTTTCAGTGCTGTTGCAACTTGGAACGGTCACTAAATGAACTGTGTTGTAAGTCAAGGACTACCTGTACTTTTAGACCTGGCAGTTTTAAGATGCGAGGGCTGGAGGATTCTGGGAGTTGAAGTCCATGCATCTTAATATTGCCAAGTTTGAAAAGCATGATGCAATATCTATTGTGATTCCAAGAAGCAGAACTTTTAAAAATATACAGGTAGTTCTTTGACTTCCGACCCCAATTGAGACGGGAAACTTTTCTCGCTAAGCAATGTGGACATTCATTGAATCACAATTTTATGAGCTTTTTACCATGGCTGTTAGCAAATGACCTGGTCGCTAAACGAATCCGGTTTTCCCTGTTGTCTTGGGGGTTTTTTTTGGAAGTCTGCTAGGAAGTTGCAAATGGGGATTATGTGACCCCAGAATGACCATTTGCTTAACAAATGCCTTTCAAAAGGTTATAAAATTAGGTCAGACATGGGGTCACCTGCTTTAAGACTATCACTACTTACAGCCGTAATGGGCAGGCTCCATTACGGCCGTAAGTCGAGGACTCCCTGTCTGTTCCAAATGAAACTGCTACTGCTGGGTCTTTCAGTGAAGCCATGCCCAGTTCTCAGTGATTCCAAAGAATTCCTTCTCTCGGTGAGGATGAGCTGTGGTGGCGCAGTGGTCAGAGTGCAGTACTGCAGGCTACTTCTGCTGACTGCTGGCCGCCTGCAGTTTGGCAGTTCGAATCTCGCCAGGCTCCAGGTTGGCTCAGCCTTCCATCCTTCCGAGGGGAGTAAAATGAGGATCCAGATTGCTGGGGGCAAGAGGCTGACTCTGTAAACCGCTTAGAGAGGGCTGTAAAAGCTCTGTGAAGCGGTATATAAGCCTAAGGGCTATTGCTATTTGGTTATCTCATTTCCACCCACTCCCTTGGAATGCATTTTCTTCTGCGAGATAGGATTTCAAGACGGAGTAGCCTGTCTTTGGCACTGTGTGTTATTTCGCACGTCAAAAATACGTCTTATAACAAAAGACCTCTGTTGCTTACACATGCTTCCTTTTCAGGCAGAACTTGGCAGATCTGTTCCAGGGCTTCTGATTTTGTTTTTATATCTTGTCTATACAGATAGTCCTCGACTTAATTGAGCCCCAAATTTCTGTTGCTAAGTGAGACATTCGTTAGGTGCCCCCATTTTATGACCTTTCTTGACCCAGTTGTTCAGTGGATCATTGCACTTACTAAATTAGCAACAGGGTTGTTAAGTGAGTCTGGATTCCCCATTGACTTTGCTGGTCACAAAGTCGCAAAAGGGGAGCACAGGACAGCAGGACACGGCAACCGTCATAAATAGGAGTCAGTTGCCAAGCATCTGAATTTTGATCACATGACCATGGCGACGCCGAGTGGTGCAGTGGCCTAGAGGTGGAGCTCTCACCTCACAATCAAGAGGCTGTGAGTTCGATCCTAGGTAGAGGCAGATATTTCTCTCTCCGGGCACGTTGAGAATATATCTGCTGAACAAAACTCCGCATTGGAAACGGGAAGGGCATCTGGCCAGTAAACATTCAGCTCCATTCCCTTCACCCCGCATGGGATCATGGAGTCATTGAAAGATGATGATGATGACGACGACGACCATGGGAATGCTGTTATGGTTGTAAAGTGTGAAAAATGGTCGTAAGTTCATTTTTTCGGTGATGTTGTAACTTCGAATGGTCACTAAATGAACAGTTGTAAGTTGAAGACTTACAAGACTTAGTGGAGGTGATTGATCAATTAATAACAAATCCCATCTCGCCCCCCGCCCCATCCTGCTCCTTCCCTCCCTCCCCATCTTTTAATTGTGTTGCGGCATTGAGCTTTCTGCACTAACTTATTTCTGTTTTTAATTTATATATTTTATCTTTTTATGAGAGTAAGCCACCCAGAATTACCTTGAGGTAAGATGGGCTGCAGATCAATTCTACCAATAAAACAAATAAAAAACAAAGGTACTTGAATAAAGGGTTAGAGCCAGGGGTGAAATGCTAACAGTTCGGACCAGTTCGCCCGAAACGGTAGTTTAAAAAATGCTACCGGTTCAGGCGAACTGGTATTTTATATTAGCTAGAAAGCAGGATTTTCTGCTTTCTAGCTAATCTAAATAGCGTGGCACAGCAGATTCCCCCCTCCACCCCCGCTGTTCTACTTACCTCTCAGGCACTCGGTAGCAGGCTCCCTCCACCCGGACGGACATCACGACGTCCATTTTTGTCCCTTTGCGCATGCGCCTTCCGCTGTGCTGTGCATGCACAGAGGTGGCACATGCGCTCACATTTGCAGACTGGTAGCGAAGGTAAGTAGATTTTATCCCTGGTGGGTAGAAAAGAAATCCAGGATGTGTTTGATAAAATCAGGGATGTTCAGAGGAAAAAATGGTAGGCCAATTTCTCAGGAAGATGGCAATGATGAAATGCCGAAATGCTGAAGCAGATAACATTCATCGCAACTTTTTGTAACTGGAGACACATTTTCTTTGGCACGGATGCCAGGAGCTCATGCAAGACCCAGGAGGGCTCTGCTGTCAAAATGTCATGCAAATAAAGGCAGCCAATTTTATTTTTAGGGAGAGCATATTCTGAGCCTTTCCATTTTTATTGCTAGCTGCTTTCCATGCGCTGAGACTGTGGCAAGCTGCGGCGTATCTTACTTTCATTTCCTGATGCAAAACAGCTGGCAAACACGCCACCCGTTTTTAACCATCTGTTACCCAAATGTCGGTCGTGCAGTTCTGGGGAATTAAGGTGCCTCATTGTGGTGATTCTGGGAGCTTCTGGCACACAGCACTGAGTGCTGAAATGGGACCGCATGCGCTCGCGCATGGGGGAGTGCCAGAAACCAGAAGAGCAGCTCCCTGGCATGCATGCGCGGGAGTACCGGAAAACGGAAGAGCTTCCGATTTCCAGCATGCGCATGCACACCAGTCATCTGGTCTTCCGGTTTCTGGTGCGCATGCACGGGCAAAGACCAACTGGCCTGTGTGCATGCACGCCAGGGAGCTTCTCTTCCAGTTTCCGGCACTCCTGCGTGTGCAAAGACCAGCTGAACTGCACCCATGTGCCTACTGGAACCCGGAAGAGCAACAGGTGACGGATGCCGTGCCTGGATAGATGGCTCTGCATGCCACTTCCGGCACACGTGCCATAGGTTCGCCATCACAGAACTCTACCATATCACCCATCAAATATATTGTTTGAAGGTGTAACAAGTACCGTATTTTTCAGAGTATAAGACACACCTTTTTCCCCTCAGAAAAGAGGCTGAAAATCTGGGTGCGTTTTATACACTGAACACAGCATTTTTTGCCTCCTGAAACCCCACCCCTTCACCAAAATGGCCTTGCAGAGCCTCTAGGAGGCTTTCAGAGAGCTCCTGGGGGCTGGGGAGGGCTCGATATTGCCCCCCCCCCGGAGCACTCTGCAAGCCCCCTAAAGGCTATTCAGGCCTTTTTTGGGGGGGAAACGGGCCCGTTTTCGCAAAAAACGGGCCATTTTGGGGAGGTTTGCAGAGTGCAAAAGCTTTTTTTTTTTAATTTGCCTCTTCAAAACCTTGGTGCGTCTTATACTCCGAAGAATATGGTAATGCATGTCCACCACTTTCTGGAGCAGAAATCAAAGCCTTTGGTTCAATTTTTTTTCTGCTGGCTCGTCCCGTCCGTTTGAAATAAACCTGGGCTTCTTAGGCCTAAACACCTTTTACCTTTCCCGCTTTCTGTTTCCTCTCAGGTCGTCGGCTTCCTCAACCTGATTCTGTGGGCCGGCAGCGCTTGGTTTGTCTACAAGGAAACCCGCCTACATAGTCCTCCCTCCAGCGCTTCTCCAAACGCCGTCGGTTCCCCGTCTCCTTCAGGGATGTGAAAGGCCTGAAAAAGCCTCGGATACGGAAAAACGCCTCTCGCCTCAGGATGATCCTCATGGCTGTTCCCTCCCCTCCCCTCCTCCACTGTGTAACTGATGTGTGAAAAATCGATGGGGTTTCATGTGTTTGTTTTTTGTTTTTGCTCCCACGCCGGGGACAGAACCGAAAGTGACACCGGGCACGAGAACCCTTACGCTGCACGAAAGCTTGTTCTCTGCATTGAAAAAAATGGGGTTTCACTGTTTCGGGTTTGAAGGCTCCCCCCGTGTTAATAATAAAAGGTTGAGTGAGCAGCATTTCAACTGAACGAAGGCAGTTTGTCTTCTTGTGTGTGATTAGAGTTGAGTTGTCCCACTAGGTATGAAGCGCCACCTCTTTATCAGTGTATGCTTCCTTAGAAGGATGTTTCTCCCCCACTCCCTGAATTCAGTGGGGCTGGCTGTCAAGTAAGCATGCTTAGGATCTCTCCTCTGGATTCCCCAGAAGGGAGTTGCATTTAAAGCGTCCAGTTTTATACAAATCTTGCCTTTCTGACGGCTGTCCAGAATGCATAAAATGCCTGGGCTTTGCAGTCAGCTTACGTACAACTCCAAATAACTATAACCTTCGCATTATTCGCTCTTGGGAATTCTTTAAAACTAGAAAATTTGCAATGCTACTAGTTGGTTTCCATGCCCTCCCCACCGCCTCACCTGCAAAGACTTGGCTGACATGGCACAACATGGAGCCGTCTGCATCCCCTCCCTTCCCTTGGTGCAACTGTTCTAAAAGAGGCCCCTAAGTTGTAATCCTGAATGTTGTTGAATATTGTGATACCCGTGGGCAGTCATCTTCCAGATTGTATTTAATTAGCTTTTGAATGACACTTGAATTCAGATTAGGTTTCGGCCTGGCCTGGCCTTCTCTTGCTTCTTTTCACAAGCTGGAATGGGTCTCCTCAAATGTAACTCACAGGCTTATCATAGTTCGAAAATAATGGTGCAACCTTAACGCAGGAAGGCAGTTAATCCTGCTGATGTAGCCAGGAAGCCTGCAGGAAAGGTGATGTCCGGTCACGGCTCCCAATTGGTTGAAAGGAATCCTAAACAAAGAGCTTAATTTCTAGTCCTTCTGTCAGTCCAGACATCCTGTTGAATAGTGATCATCATCCCTCAAGGCTGTAAACTGATGCTTCTTCCTCTTGAAATATGTTCGATCCAACCCAAAACAAAATCTATATGCCAAAGAATAGGGGCTTTGTGTAAACTGTACAGAAGCATGAAAAAAAAATCGCACCCTGAAGGAGTTTGCAATTGCTTATTTTCTGTCAAGCACCAGGAAATTCAGGAGATCTAGACAACCCAAAAATGTATTGTAAGCTTGAGCTCTCTACAAGAATCTGAACTACTAAGGACCAAGGGAAATTAGCGGGAGATAAGAATAGAAGGAATTCAAGGTGGGCTGGACTTAGACCTCTTGTGGGCATGAAGGGACTCGAGACTGATGATGCATTTGACCCCTCCCTCAGGCTCAGCCTGGCCACCCCCTACATTTTCTGGGTAAATCTCTGTACATTTTGTGATTGCAGAATTTGATGGTTTTTCTGACATAATTTTGCAGAGACCTTGGTTTCAAAACTCATCCAAATATTTGGCCTTCGTTATTTTTTTAATTGGCTAGAAGTTGAGGTTCGGTTTGTCACGATGTCAAACACCAGAAACAGAGAGGCAGGATCTCTGGAAGTGAAAATGTATCTTGCATGGTTTTTACTTTGTTATTCTAAATACAGATATTTGTAGCTCAAGGTTGAATTGTAGAGTCCTTGGTGCTCTCTCAGCATGATGTTTTTCTTGTAGACGTTTCGTTACCACAGTAGGTAATATTATCAGTGCATTTATGCTAACTTTTATCATTGCCGTGTATGCATTTGCCCCATTCACTGCTCTTTTGTTGTTTTGGTGGTGTTTTTACTACCAACTTGCTTTGCCAAGGTGTGTGGCTGTGGAAATCCACAAAAGTTTCCAATTGCAAACTTACATAAAGGACGCATGTGTGTATTTTGGATTGATTTTTAAAATAATGGACAATGCGATCAGCCATATATCAATTTTTCCTCTGATTCCTATTCATGCCTAGATCTTAGGATGCTTGTATGAGGTTTTCCCCCTTTTAATATGATTTGCATTTACTTTCTTCATGGTCTTTATTGTATTTACAATTATTTTCATAGTAAGATGCTGTGGTGAAATCTTCACTTTTTATATTTTGTTAGGAACAGCATCTAATCTCCCCTCCCCCTAACAGTCTATACTGTATAAGATCAACCTTTTGTAAAATCCATCTTAGTCTCATATCCCAGTGGGGGGGGGGGAATCACTGTTCTTAATTTTACTGCAGAACAATGAAAACTAGGACTACAAGCTTCCTTATTTTAAAAATATGTTTCATCAAAATTGGGGAGATTATATCAAAAAAACAGTGTCATGTTCTCACCATCGTAGTTGTCTTACTATCTGTTTGTTCCTGGCTTGAGCAGAATATACATACGGGTGAAAGTAAGGGCGTAGAGATTGGACACTCATTTGTCTGAAACAGTATACGGTCCCTTGCTTGAGCAGAAGGCTGGACTAGAAAATCTCTAAGGTCCCTTCCAACTCTGTTGTTATTGCCCAGAAAGAGAATTCTCACTTTTTAAAATAATAAGCTTTGGTTCTTCTAATAAAATTAAGGCTTTGGGCATGACCTTTTCCAATCCATAGTGTCCCATCTATTTGCTACAGTATAGAATGAATAGGGACGCCGTGGCTCAGTGGCTAAGACGCTGAGCTTGTTGATCAGGCAGTTTGGCAGTTTGAATCTCTAGTACCGTGTAACAGAGTGAACTCCCGTTCGGTGGCTCAGTGGCTAAGACGCTGAGCTTGTTGATCAGAAAGGTCGGCAGTTTGGCAGTTCAATTCCCTAGTACCGCGTAACAGAGTGAGCTCCCGTTACTTGTCCCAGCTTCTGCCAACCTAGCAGCTCGAAAGCATGTAAAAATGCAAGTAGAAAAATAGGGACCACCTTTGGTGGGAAGGTAACAGCGTTCCGTGCCCCTTTGGCATTTAGTCATGCCGGACAGATGACCATGGAGGTGTCTTCAGGCAGCGCTGGCTCTTTGATTTTGAAACAGAGATGAGCACCGCCCCCTAGAATCGGGAACGACTAGTACATATGTGCGAGGAGAACCTTTATCTTTACCTTGATCTTATAGAATGAATATGCAAGTGTTGAATTTATGGCCCTGGAAACCACAAGAAAAGGCCTCCATTGCTGAGAGGAAGAAGGAGTTCTGGACCTCTTTAGAAGTCAGAGTTTATTACAGATAGTCCTTATTTAGTGACCACAAGGGGAGGTCACTGGCAGCCTTCCTGGTAGAACAATCAAGGAAACATAACTAGCTGAGTGAATTCTATTTTATTATAAGGCTACCTTAACAGAATCATGCAATTCTGAAAGTACAACTCTCCCGTCGTCTCTTTTACAGCTTGGGAAGTTCAGAAGGAGACTTTCTGAGTTTCTTTCTCTGCCCATTAGTCAGCTGAGGTCTGTACCCTCTTTTATCTGGTTGGTCTTGGCTGCATCTCTCTCCAGCCCATCCCCTCCCCCGGAGTCATTCCCACATACCATTACATTTGCTAAGTGAAACATCATGTGACTGCAATGGGCTTACAGTTTCGCTTCCCATTCAGTTGGGACGCGTGGCATGATGAACAACTTGCAATTTTACCACTGGCTTCTGATCATTGGAAGTCGGCAGTGAAGTGCGCAGGAGACTGTGGGACACTGCAAAAGTTCTAGAATCGACTGGTGTAAAGTGATTTTTTTCAGTGTCGCTGAAACTTCAAAAGGTCTCTAAACAGGACAGTCATTAAGTAAGATCTACCTGTAAGTAGAATCTTCCCTGACCCATCCTAGTTTTCCTGGATATTTACAATTCTTTCTTTGGCCAGTTGGTGATGCTGAAGGAAGTGGACGTTGACAACGTAGTTGGTCGTGACCATCCTAGCTGTGAAAACTGATCTCTTTGCACACAAATCCCTGACCAACGTTGAATGAGTCTTGAGGGTTGGGTGAAAGTATTCCAAAGAGACCCTTTGGCCTAAATTTGGAAGGCAGATACCAACGGGTGGGTGAAATTGCATCTCCTATTACATTGTGGACGTGAGAGGCTGTTTAGAATCTTGGTCTACTCTAGGACAATGTTTCTCAACCTTAGCAACTTCAGGATGAATGGACTTCAACTCCTGGCTGAGGAATTCAGGGAACTAAAGTCCACACATCTTAAAAGTTGCTAAGGTTGAGAGAAACACTGTTGTAGGGTGTCGGGTTGGCTTTCCTCCCCATAATTCCCCTAGGAGTCATCCCGGTGCAGCACTTTTCAGGGTCAGGATTATGGGAATGTCAGACTGGCTTATAACTGGCTTGTCTTCATTTCAGCTGATTCCATTTTCTGCTCTGTTTGTTAAAATACCTTGCAGTTTTTCTACCACCAAATGGAAATGACAGAGAAAAAATGCTAGTTACAACTCACTCTGTAGAGCAAAAGCTAACCATGAGCGAGACCCTCCATCTAGATTCAGGTCTTGTACAGCAGTTCAGACACTGGATGCAATTAAAATCCCATTTAGCTGTGCAGATTTGCTGTTTTTTCCCCCTTGAAATGCTGAAAGCAAGAATATTTAGAAGGAAAATAATGCTTCAATAAAACAGAGCTTTCTCTACTGTATATTTTAATCACTTGATAAGTAGAGCCCTCTCCAAAATCCCTGTAAAGTAACACAAATAAAAGCTCATTTTATATGTTTTCCCTCCCCTGTATATAAAGCTATCTGCCCTATTCATTCATTTACAGGGAATTCCATGTTTTGCAACCATGGCCTTATATTCCTGATCCGCTTGAACACATTTGGAATTACAGTTGATGTGCCAATATATGCCTTTTGCATCTTGTTATGTTGAGACAGAGGCCAAATGCTTTGTTACATATATATTAAAGAAGTTCACATACACCTTGAGAGTTTCCTCACGTCTCATCCAAATTATTTGGGAAATGTATGTGTGTCTGTGCACAACTGGTTTAATAAACATACTTTGCTCACTGATCAAATGTCTTCAATTGCTCTTGGCTTTCTAGCTCAAAGAATTCACACCGTTTGGTTTTTAACATTTCTCTTTCATCACACTTCTGTGCCCTTTTTCATCTGCCAGTTATCTGATTTTGTTTGAAAGCAGATAAGGAAGCAAAAGTGTTTGTTCCGAAAGTATCTGAACACAAAAATGCATTAAAGAAAATTGGGGGGGGGGATTGTGATATGTTTGATAGCTTGTAGGCAAGGTTTGAATGTAAACCTGAAGCCGAAGGGGGGACGGTTAATTCCTGTGTAGGTCTATGAATAGCAGAGACAGGGAAATATATGGGAAGGCCATATGTGAACATTTCTATAATTATCTTTAGTTGGCGTGCCTAGAGAAGAGAACTGACAGGGACCAAAGTCACCCCCAAGTTAAGAATTGTCTGTACCATAGAGCTTATTGGACAACCTTTGGGGGGTTATTTTTGGCCTAAACAAGGGGTTCTCAAACTTTGGGGCCTCTCCTATAAAGGGTATCTTTGGTTTCCAAGGGAGGTTCAGGGACCCTTCTTGCTGACACGGTTAAGAGGCCCATCTTAGCAGTCCTTGGCTTAACCGAGAAGCTCTCAAACTTATGTGAGGCACGGATTCCCTGAAATAATATTTTTAGCACCTTCCCCTCACTAATAGAGCTCCTTGCTCAAAGAACGCTTTGGCTGGATGCATTAAAGCCAGATTTGTAAACCTAAACCTATATGCTATATTATATGCAGCCAAGAAATGAAAAGACGCTTGCTCCTGGGGAGGAAAGCGATGGCAAATCTAGACAGCATACTAAAAAAATAGGGACATCACCCTGCCAGCAAAAGTGCATATAGTCAAGGCTATGGTTTTCCCAGTTGGAATGCCTGGCTGTGAAAGATGGACCTTAAGAAAGGCTGAGCGCCAAAGAATGGAGGCCTTTGAACTCTGGTGCTGGAGAAGACTCCCGTGAGTTCCTTGGACTGCAAGGCAATCAAACCGGTCAGTCCTAGAGGAGATCAACCCTCACTGCTCTTTAACAGGCCAGATCCTGAAGATGAAGCTCAAATACTTTGGCCACCTAATGGGCAGGAAGGACTCTCAGGAGAAGAGCCTAATGCTGGGAACGATTGAGGGCAAAAGATGAAGGGGACGACAGAGAATAAGGTGGCTCGATAGGGTAACTGAAGCATTGGTGTGAGCTTAAATGGACTCCAGAGGATGAGAGAGGACAGGAAGGCCTGGAGGGACATTGTCCATGGGGTCACGATGGGTCGGACACAACTTCGCAACTAACAACAATACTACAGTGCTAGCACTGAGTCTGCACCTTTACTCCAGACAATCCGGGCATTGAATTTCTTCTGCTAGCAATTTTAAGAGCCACTGGTGTAACTGAAGTTGTAGAGATCTAACATGGCAAATGAATCCTTTTCAAACCTGCGGTCCATTGATGAGAAGTAAACTTCTAGTAAGAAGAACAGAGTGGCGTCTGGGTTCCTTCCCCATTTAATTGCACTGCAGGTAGGCTTAGCTGAAAAACAGCAACCTAAACCAGTGTTTTTCAAACTTGGCAATTTAAAGATGTGTGGACTTCAACTCCCAGAATCCCCCAGCCAGCATGTAAAAGGAGAAATGATTTCAAATGCTGCTTCCCAGTGTTGTTGTTTTTTTTGCCCCCTGGGCTGAGCTCCATTATAAGGTCAGTCCTTAATTAATTCTGTCATCTCTTGACTATATTCTAGTCTCCCTTCTTCCTTTACTCCCAAGAGAGTTTCTCCCTTGCTTGGCAAGGAGTCGCACTGAATGTCTTGGTTCTGCTCTCCACTCACTGAGGAGTCCTGACACCATCTGATTGCTGCAGCAGTTTGACGGTGCCTAGATCGAGGTGATTCCTGGCTTGAGGTATCCTGAAGCTGACCTTCCATAGGTTCAACTCCAGCAACTTCTTCAGAAACTGAGCCAAGTCCTGAGCCATGACAATCTGTCTGCCAACTGCTGGAGAAAAATCAGCTATGACGATAGGATGTTGATCCCACACTTCCTGCGCCATCGGCTATGTTAAATGTCACCTGGAAATCTCTGGCTGTGGCATGCAAAACCAGTCTGTGTTATAGCTCAGCTACTGGCCCTTTTACCCAAGCAAAAGAGATAGGCTCCCCCCCCCCCAAAAAAAATAGGAAGAATAGAATAGGACAGGAGAGAATAGAGTAGAATAGAATAGAATAACAGAATTGGAAGGGATCTTGGAGATCTTCTAGTCCAACCTCCTGCTTAGACAGGAAACCCTATACCGTTTCAGACAAATAGCTATCCAACATCTTCTTAAAGACTTCCAGTGTTGGGGCATTCACAACTTCTGGAGGCAAGTTGTTCCACTGATTAATTGTTCTAACTGTCAGGAAATTTCTCCTCAGTTCTAAGTTGTTTTTCTCTGATTAGTTTCCACCCATTGCTTCTTGTTCTACCCTCAGGTGCCTTGGAGAATAGCTTGACTCCCTCTTCTTTGTGGCAGGCCCTGAGATATTGGAACAATGCTATCATGTTATCCCCTAGTTCTTCTTTTCATTAAAGTAGACATACCCAGTTCCTGCAACCGTTCTTCATATGTTTTAGTCTCCAGTCCCCTAATCATCTTGGTTGCTCTTCTCTGCTCTCTTTCTGGAGTCTCCACATCTTTTTTACATCGTGGTGACCAAAACTGGATGCAGTATTCCAAGTGTGGCCTTAGCAAGGCATTATAAAGTGGTATTAACACTTCACGTGATCTTGATTCTATCCCTCTGTTGATGCAGCCTAGAACTGTGTTGGCTTTTTTGGCAGCTGCTGCACACTGCTGGCTCATATTATGGTAGTAACAATGGAGTCAAACTATTTTCAAATGTCCTAACAGTGAGAGCAATTAACCGGTGGAATAGCTTGCCTTCAGAAGTTGTGGGTGCTCCATCACTGTAGGCTTTCCGAAAAGACGCTGGGCAACCATTTGTCTGAAATGATTTAAAGAGCAGGGGGTTGGACTAGAAGACCTCCAAGGTCCCGTCCAACTCTTATTATTCTATGTTCAATGGCACATTCGGAAAGTGAAAGTGATGCTTGAGCCAGATACGTCTGAAGCTAAAGTGATTTCGTTTGGAACATGCCCTTGGAAATCCCTCATGCCCTTGGACATTGGAAGAACCAATAACCTTGCATGGAAGAATTCATGTTGCCTTGGAGAAACTTCCCTTGACCTGTTATCCACCAGAAGCATGGGACTTCAACTCCCATCCTCTCTTAAGTCCCGAAGCCTTGAAGACTTTTGGATTGCATTTTCTATCAGATCCTAATGACTCTTCCCTTATGACGCAGGCACTCTCTTTTCTTTAAAGTTTAACAAGCACGTTGGCTGACTGGTCTTTCAGGTTATAAGGATTGCCCAGCTTTTGCGTGGGAGAAAAATGACAGCGGATAGAGGAGAAATTGCTTCCTTGCTACAAGGAATATAGGGGTGAGCCTAGGAAGAAGGTACAGCCTTAAGACTTTGGCTTTAGCGGCAAGAGAGTTTTGACATATGTGAAGCTGATTTGCACAACTTGCAACGTGTCCAACTTCCTGCCCAACTGCATCTTCCCCTAGAATATGTGGTTAATTTACCGTTCAATGTGTCACACAGAATCCCAGACAGATCTAGGAAGGACAGGAAAGTTCCTTATTGAGATGTTGAAGAATCCAGTCTGTGTGGGACCCACACAGTATGCAAAAGCTAGCAGGTGGAGCCTAAACATAGCTTAAGTAGCATATTTGTTGTTGTTAGGTGCGAAGTAATGTCTGACCCATTGCGACCCCATTGACAATGTTCATCCAGGCCTTCCTGTCCTCTACCATCCTCTGGAATCTATTTAAGCTCACACCAATGCTTCGGTGACTCCATCCAGCCACCTCATTCTCTGTTCTCTCTTTCTTCTTTTGCCCTCAATCGTTCCCAGCATTAGGTTCTTCCCCAGTAAGTCCTTCCCGCTCATTAGGTGGCCAAAACATTTGAGTTTCCTCTTCAGGATTTCACCTTCTAAAGAGCAGTCAGGGTTGATCTCCTCTAGGACCAACAGGTTGGATCGCCTTGCAGTCCAAAGGACTCGCAGGAGTCCTCTCCAGCACCATAGTTCAAAGGCCTCCATTCTTTGGCGCTCAGCCTTCCTTATGGTCCAACTTTCATAGCCATACATTCCAACTGGGAAAACCGTAGCCTTGACTATAGGGACTTTTGCCAGCAGGGTGATGTCTCTGCTTTTTAGTCTGCTGTCTAGATTTGCCATTGCTTTCCTCCCCAGGTGCAAGCGTCTTTTCATTTCTTGGCTGCATATAGCTCATGGCTTATGCTTTAAAATAGTGCCTGAGCTTCTTTCCAAGGAAAGGCCTATTGCTTAACCATGCAAATAGATTTCTGGGCTGATATAATGGGATTTTCCTGTTTCCAATAAGCAAAAAATAGCTGTAAGCAGCAGCATGATTTTGATTTTAAATTAAAAAAGAAAATCTGTTCAAAACCTGCTGACAAAAAAAGTAGGAAACTTGCAGAGTTGAAGAAAACAACCAGATCTGTTGTCTAAGATTTCTGTGTCTATTTCACTGTGGACACGGAGACACTGTTTTCTTGCCTGCCTTTCTAACCAGGAGGCTCCCTATGGCAAGCTGACATGTGCGCTCCTCCTCCTTGTGGTAGCATCTAAAATAAGATCTAGCACATTAGTGCCCTGCCTGAAGTGTTGCAAATCAACTGCAACAAACTTTTAACAAAGTCATGGAAATTAAAGGCAAAGGTCCCCCTCGCACGTATGTACTAGTTGTTTCCGACTCTAGGGGGCGGTGCTCATCTCCGTTTCAAAGCTGAAGAGCCGGCGCTGTCTGAAGATGTCTCCATGGTCATATGGCTGGCATGACTGAACTTCAAAGGCGCACAGAGCGCTGTTACCTTCCCACCAAAGGCGGTCCCTATTTTTCTACTTGCATTTTTACATGCTTTCGAACTCTTAGGTTGGCAGAAGCTGGGACAAGTAACGGGAGCTCACTCCGTTAAGCGGCGCTAGGGATTCGAACCACTGAACCACCAATCATCTTAGCCACTGAGCTCTCGCATCCCTTTGAACTTTACCTGGTGCCAATTTAATATTGAACGTTAGTTGACTAGATTCTTGTGTATAGGGTTGAATAAATCTTTGGTGCAGAAACTTAAGGTATGATCCTGGTTCTTTTTGCCACACAAACACACACAGAGAGAGAGAGAGAGAGAGAGAGAGAGAGAGAGAGAGAGACCCACAAAGAAGGGGAGGGGAGAAATACTTTCAGTCTTGCAAGATTCTGTTAATGTGGCCCTATGAGAAAAATAGAGCTAGGACTCATGATTGTGCTTTTTAGGGTCGACAACCTGGCAGTGTTAATCCTAGCTTTATCCAACCCATTTCTCCCTCCCTCCTCCCTCACACACACACCCGCTCTCATTTTTTACTAATGAATTGACCAATCGTTCCTGGAAGTTGTCCTATTGCATATCTGTTTCATGCAGATTGCCTAAAGAACCATAGGCAAATTTGTGCCATTCCAAGAAAGGAGTTCACATGATGTACATCATTCATCTAAGACTTCTGCAAGGAAATGAAGTCAGCAACCATAACCACAACTGGCTGTGTTGAAATGAATGGCTCTGCCTGAGGCGTCATTCCCAGAATTAATGCTTTTTCCACACAAAATGGGGGAAAAAAATAGCAAATCAAAGGGAGGGGATGCTCATATTTACACTTATAAAATGCTTATGCCAAGCCAGAGATTCTCATGTGACCGTCCTTGTTAATGTGCTTTATTTAAAGTGAACGTTCTTTATTTAAAACATAATATAATATTTGTCCATAAGATGGCAACATTTGGCTGTCTTATAACCCACTTGGCTAGCAGCTGTTAGATTGGCGCGAATGCAGCAGGCGAGAGTCGCTAGTGATTTCAGCACTTTTTATTTCCAGCAAAATGTGACTGCGCTCTGCCGGCTGGGCTGCCAGAGTTCGCCCTTTAAGGAGCTCCAGGCAGACCAGCCAGCCAATAACAGTGGTTCAAATTCCCCGCGGTTGGGACAGCCAATCCACGGCGAGCATGAAAACCTATGTAGATTTCTGACGTTATCAGAGACCAGGATGTTGGGTAGACCGTGGGTGGCGAAGAGTCATCGGAGGGCTCGGATAGTGGCTTGTGCAGTAGTCGTCTGCATGATGATTACTTCTAGCCATTTGGAGCATGCGTCCACGACAATGAGGAACGTTTGTCCTTCTACTGGCCCAGCAAAGTTGATATGTATGCGGGACCAGAGTCCCTTGGCAGCTTCCCATTCACGAGTGGGTGCCTGTGGTGATGCTGGTCGTGTTTCCTTGCAGGGTTTGCATGTGGCTACCCACTCGGTAATGTCCTTGTCCATCTGGGACCACCAGATGTAGCTCCGGGCTAATGCCTTCATTCTCACGATCCCGGGGTACCCCACATGTAACGCGTCCATGTCTCGCCTCCAAAATTTTGGGGGAACAATGACCCTTTCTCCCCACCATTCACAGCCTTTTAGAACAGCTCACAGTTCTATTTGCTTGCTGCGGTAACTCTGGAACCCCTCCCCCAGTCTCTCCTGTAGCCATCCCTCAACACCCAGTTCAGAACTTTCCGTAATATTTTGTCCTTTTGGGTGTGTTTGATGATGTCTCTGGCAGGTACTGGGCTGACTGTGTGGATGTCGATCAGCAGTACTTGGGCGGTGGGTGCGGGGTCTTTCACTAGTTCTGGCAGCGGGCAGCAGCTGAGAGCGTCAGCATGGCTTATGTCTTTGCTGGGTTGGTGGATCAGCTCGTAGTTGTACGCAGTGAGGAAAATGGCCCATCTGGACATGTATGGAGGGGTCTGTTGGTTGCCGGTGAGGAGTCCTAATAGTGGCTTATGGTCAATGACCAGCTCGAAATGTCTTCAGTATATGTACTCGTGGAACCGCTTGATTCCTGCCACCACAACCAAGGCCTCTTTATCAATTTGGCTGTAGTTGTGCTCAGCCAGTGACAGGGTCTTTGAATAATATGCTATCGGTGCTTCCATTCCATCTGGTAGGCAGTGGCTGAGGAACACCCCAACTCCGAAAGGGGAAGCATCACAGGTGATCCGGATGTGGTTGTATTGTGTGGTTGTATTGAATCATCAGTCAGATGAGAGGAGGTCTTTAACTGCTGCGAACGCTTGGTCTTCCCTCTGTCCCCAGATCCACGGTGTCATCTTCCCCAGGAGGTTGTGGAGTGGCTCAGCAACGGTGGCCTTCTGTTGTAAAAAAATGCTGTAGAAATTTAACAGTCCCGAGAAGGCTTGCAGTTCAGTCTTATTCTTCGGGTGGGAGCATTATTAATGGCTTTCACCTTGCTGTTGGCCGGGTGGATGCCCAACCCATCTATTAGGTATCCCAGGAACTCTACCTGCCTTACGCCAATTTTGCATTTATTTGGGTTTACTTTGAGTCCTTTTTCCTGGAACCTCCCCAAGATCTCACGCATGCGTTCCATCAACTGGCCTATTGACTCTCCTGATATAAAAACATAATTGAAGTATGGCACCACCCCTGGGATCCCATGCAGTAGCTGCTCCATTAGGCATTGGAAAAGTCCTGGGGCTACGCTGACCCCAAACTGCAACCTAGTACATTTAAATGCCTCCCTGTGAGTCACTATGGTTTGTGCTTCAGCGGTGGCTTCGTCTAATGGCATCTGCTGATAGGCCTGGGCAAGGTCCAGCTTGGCAAATACCTTCCCACTTCCTAGGGAATGCAACAGATGTTGCACCACTGGCACTGAGTACGCACTCTGCTGGAGGGTCTTGTTCAGTGTACACTTGTAATCCACGCAGAGACGGACGCACCCATCTGGCTTTACGGGGGTGACTATGGGGGTCTCTCACACTGTGTGGTCAGTTGGCACAAGGATTCCCTGGGCAATGAGCTTATCTAATTGTTCCTCGACCTTGGGCCGCAAAGCAAATGGTACCCTTCGGGGTTTGAGCTTGATGGGAGTTACATGGGGGTCTAGGTTAAATGAAATTGGTTTCCCTGTATATTTACCTAGGCCCCCGTCGAAGACATCTGCAAACTCCACCAACAGCTGGTCCAGTTCGTGGGTGGTTACGCGGTGCAGTCCGGTGATGTCCAGGCTCAGGGGTTTAAACCATTCTACTCCCAGCAGTGATGGCTGGTGGCTGCCAATGACCGTGAGCGGCAGCCGGCCCTGGAACTCATGGAACATTACTTTGACCTCCATTCTGCCTTGCACCTCTATCCGGTTCCCTTGATAGTCATTCAGGCAGACATTTGGCAGCTTCAGGAACTTCCTGCTTGCGGCTAGGTTCAACTTCTTGATTGTTTGCCAGGATACTATTGTGAAATACGACCCTATGTCCAGCTCCATTTTGCATGATTCCCCTTCAATGCTCACGATTGTGTGGTATTTCTCCTGCTCATATGCATCTGTGAGTCTCACGGTTGAGTGATGGATTTCTCTGGGAGCTTAGTATTGGTCCTCTCTTCATCTGCTCCGTTGTTGGCCGGCTCTTGGTTTCCCTGGTCTTCCTGATGGGGCTATGGGCTTTGGCTGAAAAGGAATGGGTTGAGGCGCTTTGCAGGCTTTGGCAATGTGGCCCTTTTTCTGGCATTGGCGGCATGTCGTGTCCCAGAAATGGAAAGCCGCCCTTGTGTGGAAGCCCATGCAGCCCGGGCAACATGGCTGCATGCTCTCCATGTCCCTGGGGTTCTGCCGCCTTTCTGGGTACACGCAGTGGATGGTGTCGTCTACGTCGTCCCAGTCATCATTGTACTCAGGGACTTAAGTTGACCAGTCGGACTCCCGGTAGGGGTCATTCACCATTCACCTGTGCCTTTACTCCTGAGTCAGCCCTTGTTCCTTAACTTTTCCCTTCTCCAGACAGCTCTACACATGCACACATTGGGAACAGGCTCCAGCTGTTCTTCTGCCCCACTGATCTGCAACTCTGAAGGCAGCTGATAACTGTCGGACGGCCCTGGCCCCATCTCTGCCTCTAATGCAGAGCACTCATTAGAGCCTTCCTCAGACTCCAGGACTGGCCCATGTTCCTCCCCAACCTCCTCACTGTCCGAATCTGCCACCAGCTCTACTGGTGTCTGGCAGGCCACAACAGAAACATAATTCATTTGCATGTGGCAAACCTGTGGAAACCCAGTTGCGATTTCTTTAACCTAGGTTCATCCTTCAGTATATTTTGGGAAATCCCGTTGATCTGTCACGCGGTGGACGTGAAATGATAATATTGCATAAGTGGATCTTCTGCAATTGTCCGAACATGATTTCAGGTATCTAGAGAGCATCTCTCCTTAAGGCACCTCTTGATGAGACCCAATAGTGACTGTAAGGCAAAATTATGGGAGGAAAGATCACGCATGCACACACACACACACACTCACAAACATACACACAGCAATGTTACAACAGGTAGGAGAGGTTCGGATCAGAGAAGGCCAAGTTTTTTCAGGACTTTGGACAGTGCCCTGTGGGAAAGGCTAGAAGAATGTTGAGCACAAAACAAAAACAGTAATATATCAAAAAGAAAAATGGAAATCGTTTCTTCCCTTAACTGCTGGTTTTCCAAACATTTAGTAATCCAGCAAATCCATTTGTATTTCATTAGAAATCCTGACCCCACCCAAAAAGTCACTGGTAATAGTGAAATAGTAATAGTAATAGGTAATAGTGAAATAATAATAGGTAATAGTGAAATAGTAATAGATAATAGTGAAATAGTAATAGTGATGGGTAATAGTGAAATAGTGAAATAGTAATAGGTAACAGGTAAGAGTGAAATAGTAATAGGTAACAGGTAAGAGTGAAATAGTAATAGGTAATAGTGAAATAGTAATAGGCAATAGTGAAATGGTAATAGTAATAGGTAGTAGGTAATAGTGAAATAGCAATAGTAATAGGCAGTAGTGAAATAGTACTATGTAATAGTGAAATAGTAATGGGTAATAGTGAAATAGTAATAGTAACAGGCAATAGTGAAATAGTAATAGGTAATAGTGAAATAGTAATGGGTAATAGTGAAATAGCAATAGTAATAGGCAATAGTGAAATAGTAATGGGTAATAGTGAAATAGTAATGGGTAATAGTGAAATAGTAATAGTAATAGGTAATAGTGAAATAGTAATAGGCAATAGTGTGATAGTAATAGGTAATAGTGAAATAGTAATAGGTAATAGTGAAATAGTCCACACAAGAAGCATGACAATGAGTCTATAATCTGTGCACTGCTAAGTAGAGTCTGTCTTTCCTCCTTCCTGCCTACCAGACTATCCAAGCTCTTAGGCATCTTTGTCCTCTTTATTGGAAGCTTACCGTATTTTTCAGAGTATAAGATACACCTCCCCCCCACTAAAAGTGGGTGAAAATTTAGGTGCGTCTTATAGACTGAATTTGTCTGAATATGGGATGCCATGGCTCAGTGGCTAGGACGCTGAGCTTGTTGATCAGGAAGGTTGGCAGTTTGGTGATTCGAATCCCTAGTGCAGCCTAACAGAGTGAGCTCACATTACTTGTCCCAGCTTCTGACAACCTAGCAGTTTGAAAGTATATAAAAATGCAAGTAGAAAAATAGGAACAACCTTTGGTGGGAAGGTAACAGTGTTCCATACACCTTTGGCGTTTAGTCATAACCACGGAGATGTCTTCAGACAGCGCTGGCTCTTCGGCTTTGAAATGGAGATGAGCACTGCCCCCTAGAGTCGGGAAGGACTAGCACATATGTGCAAGGGGAACCTTTACCTTTTATAGACCGAAAACAGGCGTTTTTGGCCTTCCGAACCCTCTGCATGTCACATTTTCACCCTCCTCAGCCCACAGAAGTACTCTGCAGTGGCCTGTTTTTGCCAGGCCCATTTTTGGTGAAAACGGGCCGTGCAGAGGACTGCAGAGTGCTTCTGGGGGCTGGGGAGGGCAAAAATGTGACATCCAGAGGCCAAAAACTATTTTTTTTTCTTCTTTTCCTCCTGCCACTTTAGGTGCTTCCTATAATCCGGTGCGTCTTATAGTCTGAAAAATGCGGTATATTAACAAAAACTTGCACATCTGAAAGTTCCCTCCTGCCCCTTATTTTTCCTCTCCTGAAAACCGGGGAGGCATGTCCCTTCTGAGCCACTTGGTTCCCTCCTCCTCCTTCAGACTCAAGTTTTTGTTTATCGTGCTGTTGGCTTTTAGGCTGCAGCTCTTCCTTCTGTCTCCCAAGGCCATTTTTACAACCCATGACACCTGCTATGATACAGGAAGCAGAGGAGAAGTCGCAGCCAGCGCAATCTCTGCATTTGGCATGGGATGCTACAGGTGACACAGATAGGCAGGTCTTGATTGTTGGGTGAAACCAGCTTCCCGGAATGAGTCTATCGCTGGAGGCATATGTTCTACTTATTTCCATGTCCAGAAATGAATTCCCATGCTGACACTGCTTGGAGAAAATAGCAGGATATCTGAGAGTATCTGAGCAAAAATGCAGAATGTCTGCTTTGTTCCTTCGAGGCTAGTTGGGTGATCAGGCAGAAATGCGGTTGTGCTTTTCTTCTTCCGCTTCCTCCGGTGCAGCAAACATGTAAGGAAGGTTGCAACGACAACACGCATGGGGGCTTTTTAGTTCCGGAAAACTCTCTTGCCACAGGTGCAACAGCTGATCCTGTAAGACAAAGGATTTCTGGGAATTTGGCTCCAACCTTCACTCCGGAACATCCTTGGGAAAAAGAACTCCAGATTTCCTTTTAATCCTCTTCCTCTTTAATCCTCTACGGGGGCGGGGGGAGCAAGCCGGCGTGTGCAGCTAACACCATACAAATGACAGGATTTGCATTCTTGCCTCAGAAATCAGGATGTGACTGTCACACACTGCCTATGGCAGGGGTGTCAAACACAAGGCCCGCAGGCTGGATCTGGTCTGTGATGTGGTCGGAACCAGCTGGGGGGGGGGGCTGTCCTGGAAAATATAAGGCCTGCATTGCTTTGACCTGGAATACCCAATGTGAAGAGGAAACATGCCAGCAGTTTGGGGGGGGGGCATCAAGCTGGCCACGCCCATCCAGTTGGCCACCCGAAACTCTCCAAGGTCAACCACAGCCCTGATGCAGCCCACAATGAAATTGAGTTTGACACCCCTGGCCTATGAGCTTCTTTTCCGGTCTCTTTTCGGGGTATGCGAATTGCACAGAAGGTGTCAAGACAGTCCTTCCTGATCCCATCACAGATTGATTGATTGCATGAAGGAAGTGTCTGCAAAAGGAAACCCTCTTTGACAAAAGGGCATCTAGTCATACAGGCAGGGCCCCAGCTTCTCCTTTTGTGCATGGATGGATTGATGAATAAAAGGCACAAAGTGCTATTGTCTGAATTCACATGTTCACACTTGCATTGCTCACTTTATGTTGTTAGACAAGGCAGAGAGGGAGACAGAAGGAACATGAGTTTGGTGTAGAGGTTAAGGCATCAGACTAGGACTCGGGAAACCAAGTTTTACTCCCGCTTTAAGCATGGAGCCGCCTGGGTGATTTAGGCCAGTCACTCTCTGTCAACCCTAGGAAGAAGGTAATAGCAAAGCATTTCCAAAAATGTTGCCAAGAAAAATAATCCAAGCAGTCATTGACTGATCAAAACAGACATTTGAAGGTGAAGGGAGAGGAGAGGAGAAAACTAGAGGATAGAGGAGTGTGAAAGAGAAGAGAGGAAAAGAGAAAATAGCAGAGGGGAGAAGAGATGAGATGGGGGCGGGAGGGGGAAGGGGAGGGGAGGAGAAGAAGAGGGGAGAGGGGAAGAGAAAAGAAAAGAGGAAAGAGAGAAGAGCAGAGGGGAGACAAGATGAGAGATGGAGAGGAGAGGAGAGAGGGGAAGAGAAGAGGAAAGAGGAAAAGGGAGAAGTGCAGAGAGCAGAGAACAGAGCAGAGCAGAGGAGTACGTTGGCCATTGTCATTCTCAATGTTGTATGCCATCCAGAATCACTACTTATGAGAAAAGAAAGGAAGAAAGAAAGAGGGGAGGGGAGGAGAGGAAGGAGAGGGGAGGGGAGGGGAGAGGAGAGAATACTTAAGACAAATATTCCCAACCAGATGTGCCCCCTGTTATTTATATTTAGGATGACCATGTATTCTGATTTGACAGCAGAGAGATCCCTATTTAAAGGTATACTAAAGAACACAACTCTGTTTGTGGGCAACCCATATCTTCATTGCTCTTCAGTTGATTTCCCAACATTATACCAAGGTTGGTTTGTCTTGGCGTTACGGATTGTGAAAAATTCTAACAAAGCATCATGCCTAATGCACAAATCTATGCTTCCCTGATACTTTTGCTTTGTTTGCAGGGGATTAAAATGTCTTCAAAGTCAAGACACTTTTGGATTGTGTCACCAACTGCACCGTCAAAAACTGACAAGGTTACCTTACCAGTTCCCAAAACCTGCTTCCAGATTTTATTTAATTACATTTTGGAATGCTGATACTGAATTTACACTTCAAAAAAATATGCATCTGCCAAAGGCACTGAGGACACACAAGGAAATTAGGGATTTTTCCAGAAGTTCAAAAACTCCATTTTGCCTGCAGGGTTTCCCTTCAACTCTAATGCATCATGGATAGTTCCAAAAAGAAAAATAGAGTACAGTGCCTATAATATTCCTGAGGATTAAGATTCTATCAATGATCTTTTTATGACTATTTTAAAAAGGGCACATTTACATCTATAGATCAGGTCCAATCCAATCAGATCAAAGCTTTCTTACTGCCCTAAGACTAAGCGTCAAATATTATATAAGTAAGTCCTTGACTTATGACTTGTTGTGCGGAGCTGGCAGCAGAGTTAGACAGTGAGGAGGTTGGGGGAAAACAGGAGGTTGAGGAAAGCTCAGAGGGAGGGCTCTGCATTGGAGGGAGAGAGGGAGCTAGACAACAATGAGGCAGAGGAATAGCTGGAGCCTGTTCCCAGTGTGCATTGGCAGATCTGCCAGAAGACAAGAACAATTAAGAAAGCAGGGTCGACTTAGGAGTAAAGCCGCATCTTGGAGGTGATTGGCCCTTCCCAGAGGAAACAAAAGAGGAGTGAACGGGGAATGGGTTTTTACAGGAAACAATTCGTTCCTTCGGTCGTTTCAAGAGTGGAAAGTTCTGTTTGTGACTATAAGAGACTCTGTGCCAAGTTTTGCCTTGCCCTGTGTTTGGAAACTAGTTATTTGACAACTCTCCAAATGAGATAAGGTTCGTGTTGATAAAGATTCCTCTGAAAGACTGTTTGCTGAGCCTTGCTGATTGTGAATGAAAGGAATTCACAGTCGTGTAAATAAAAGGGGTTTTGCCAGGACCAAGACTCTGCTTCTTGCTTGTTAAGGAAGCCTGGGTCAGAACATGACCACAACAGAGCCCAAAATTTATGTTGATAAGTGAGACATTTGTTAAGTGAATTTTGCCCCATTTTACAACCCTTCTTGCCATGGTTCTTGACACACTGCCATTGTTAAGTGAGTGACGCAGTTGTTAAGTGAAACTGGCTTCCCCATTGACTTTGCTTATCAGAAGGTCGCAAAAGATGATCACATGACCCTGGGACACGGCAACCGTCATAAATATGAATCAGTTGCCAAGCTTCTGAATTTTGATCCCATGACCATGGGGATGCTGCAATGGTCGATAATAAGTGTGAAAAATGGCTATAAGTCCCATTTTTCAGTGCCGTTGTAACATTGAACGTTTGCTAAATGAACAGGTCTAAATCAAGGACCAACTGTAAATGAAAATGCATGAGCCTAGCAAGAAAAGGGTTTAGTTCAATTTTTCTGATGAGAAAAAAGAGATGATAATGTATATAAAAGCACAGAATTGGGCAACCCAAAATATAAGTCTTTGGAAATTCCTCGTAGAGCATTGTGGCTGAAAGGATTGTTTACCGCCAGGGTTAAGAAGTCAAGAAACCTTTGGGCAGGTGTCTGTGGGAGTTTCTTTAGAAACAGGATATCCTAAGGAACACTGTCGCAATCTATTCACATCTTCAGTGTGATTCAAGGTGCTTTTTTTTTTTTAATGAAACAGGAACATTGTCGGGAGCTTATAGATGGACCTTAATCTTGAATTCCTGAGACTTAGAACAGTTTCTTAGTGACTGTTCAAAGTTACAACGGCAGTGAAAAAAGTGACTGTTTTTCACAATTACGACCTTCAAGCATCCCCATGGTTACATGGTGAAAATTCAGATGCTGGGCAACTGGTTCATATCTATGATCTTTGCTGTATTCCAAGCAGTGGTGGACTGCTGCCGGTTCCAACTGGTTCAGTCAAACAGGTAGTAGCGACCTTCAGGTTAGGGTTAAGGTTAGGGTTAGGGTTAAGGTTAGGGCAATCCCATCCTATATCATTGCATTTTTTGATGCATGCATGCACGGATGGTGCGTGCAAGTGAATTGCTGTGTTTTGTGACACTGCACGCATGTGTGGACAGCGTGCACACATTCACATTTCCAGTGCTGGCCGAACCGGTTGTTACAGTATGTGACGCCCACCTCTGGTCCCAAGATCATGTGACAATTAGTTCGCTTAATTGGCTCGTACTCTCCGAGACTCCTTGCCAAGTTCTGCAGATATCGGCCTGTCATCTCTCCAAGGCAGATAAGGTCTGTGACTGTAAATCCTCCCTTGAAAGACTTTGCTGGATGTGAATGAGCAGAATTCACAGTAACTTAATAAAAGGGTTTTTGTCAGGACAAGGAGTTTGCTTCATACTCTTGGGAAGCCTCGGTCAGAAGACATGGGCTATGTTGTTGAGGAACAATGGATTTTGAAATCCCAGCACATGTAGAAGGCATGGAGCTCAGAAAGGCTGAATTATGTGCAAATTATGTGGTTATTTTTTTTCCCCTTGCAAAAACAACTAAGAGGTTTTTGGCACTTTAAGGACTAGCAGATTTATGGTCCCTTAACAGAGAATCCTGAAGTGATGCTGACTAGTTGGTCCTAATAGCTGCTCTCTTTATTGCTTTAATACGCAGCTGTGCACACACCCTCTCTGATTCACTCCTTTCCAAGCAAATGCCTTTGAGAGGAGTTCACACAAACACCCAATTTAAGATTGTCTCTTTTTACCCAGAATGGATGTTGCAAGCCCAAGATACCCACCCTAGACCAAACAACACGTGGCAGTCTCCTCTAGGACAGTCTTTGCAGGAAAAATACTAAGTTTGGTCTGTCATGCATCACAAAAGTAAGGTCAAGAAAAATGAAAGCATGGTTCATCTTTGATCAGCGTTGAGGGCTAGTGAGTCCAGAGAAAACAGCATATGTATATGTACATAATATGCTAATTTGTATGCATGCATATTGATATCTACACATATAATATCCAATCCTAAGCAGACACTGGATGTAAGTATGTAAGTTTTAAAGTTTTATTTCCTCCTTTTCTACAATACTTTTATAGATGCTATATCTGTCCATCATTGATGCTCTTCTCTTCATAATGTTATTTGTCTACCCATAATCAGCAGTTCGATTCAGAAGGATAGTAGAAGAAAGCATGCATTCTCCAAAGCAGGAAAAAACAGGGAGAGTCTGGTAATACCTTTTCCACCTAACCAATTGTACTAAAAGGCACCCACCAGATTTAAACTAAAATTTTAAAAAGGGAAGGGAAGGAATAAAATGTTCAAGGAAAAGGAAGAAGGTAAAAAATGGAAAAGTAAGAATATAATAAAGAGAATGTGTGTGTGTGTGTGTGTGTGTGTGTGTGACTTCTAATCTTCATTATAAATGTAAACAAATTTAGTGACTCTTCACTCCCTCTAAGATTACAAACATTCATCTCTTCATCCCATATCCCATTTCTTATTTGTAGACCAGTCTATAAAACCTCATCTTTTCAGTCCTGCTATCAGCAGAAAGTCCATAAAGTATTGCCAGAACTAACATATCTTGTTTTAACCTTGATCAAATAAATCCAATTTTATATTCCTTCCTTCTCCTTCCAACAGCCTTCATATTTAGTTCATTCAAATATTGTCATAGGATTCTATTTTATTTCTTCTTTGTTCCATTGCACAGAGTTATTCAAGGCTTTAATAAGCCTCTTTTGTAAATCCACTAGGAAAAAAATATCCAGGTAACTTTCTTGCTTTGCTTTTTATATTTTTAAAACCTCAGCCAATTTATTTTAGAAATCCAGTGAAACATCCTTTTACTAAGTTATTCTCTTGGTTTGTCAATTGTAAATCCACTTTCAATACTATCTCTTATCTTGTCAGATAATTATTGGTCTACATCTTTCATTTTGTCAATAACATCTTTGGGGAAGTCTTTCAATAGAAGCAAACATATTTACTGATATTATTGATATAGTGGCTATTAATTTCGGATTCCATTCTTAAAAAGTCTCATTCAGAATTTTTATTCTTATAATTCTTTGCATCATTTTGAAAGTTTGTGTTTATTTTTCCTCTATTTAAAATCTTTGGCACTTTTAGTTTTTAATTTCATTGTGGATGCTTGTATTTCTTTCTTGAGGTTATTGTTAATTGCACTTTAATAATTTTTAATCTAGCTCTCTAATTGCTAACACATTTTAGAATTGTTTTAAAATTACTCTGGTTTCTCATTTTTGGCTAAGATTAAGCTTATTTGCGTCTGCCATTTTTGTTGTGGTTGATTTTTCAGGGACAGACAAATCTCCCAAGAGTACTTTGTGTTCAGTTTTTTTTTTGTTCTTTAATCTCTTTAACAGAAAATTAAGAGAATAACAGAGTTGGAAAGTTGAAAAGACTTTCTAATCCAACTCTCTGCAAGAAACTTTATACCATTTCAGACAAATGGTTGTCCAATCTCTTCTTAAAACTTCCAGTGTGGGGAACACCCACAACTTCTGGATGGAAGTGGTTCCAAAGATTAATTGTTCTAACTGTCAGGAAATTTCTCCTTAGTTCTAGGTTGCTTCTTTCCTTAATTAGTTTCCATTCATTGCTTCTTGTCCTGTCTTCAGGTGCTTTGGAGAATAGGTTGACCCCCTATTTCATAGATTAAAATGCATACAAAAATTCATACATATTTATGTGAATTCTTTTAATTTAATTTGGGGATGTTTGTGTTTTTTTTATTTACCAAGCTTATATAATCGTCCATCTTCCAGAACAAATAACTTGTATGAATGTTTTTTTTTATTATTTACATTTTTGTAAGTAAGTGTGCTAATACAAGCATTTTCATTTGCTGTTCACCAGCATGTGTGCTTTTGAGTGCTTCTTCCATCTAGTATACATATTTTGACATAGACAAGTTGGAGAGTTATATTGCAACAGCTAGAGCAAGATAGCCAAAAAAGTACAAATGTTTTTCCAATGTGCATGTTGTTTCAGGAAATGAGACGTAAATTAAGTTCCCATTCAAATGTGAACTGAATGAACTTCTGTCCCCTTCTCATCTTTATTTATGGGCCATAATTAAGTATCACTACAGGTGCCAATTTGGGCAGAGACAGTAGTTAATAAATGCCAGAAGTAATTGAGTAAAGGGATGAACGCAGCGATAAAAAATGGTACCTGTAATATGCTGCCAGAGGCAACCAATTCACCTTAGCTCATAAAAAGGCCAACTGCGTTTCCAAACCACATTGGAAACGATTGGCGGCAAAGTTAACCTGTCACCGGAGCAAATGATTCAGGCAGCTTGTGCAAGGGATAACAACTGTCCAGCCATAAATGGCAAGATTTGTGTGGTTCGACTTTCAATATG